>NC_090280.1:73737931-74079360 GCF_037392515.1 Haliotis asinina
CTGATTCGTCAAGATGCTATGTTCTTGCGTTAAGTTGATGTGTTCTTGGTGATTCATTAAATTGATGTGTTCTAGGTGATTCGTCAAGTTGCTCGTGTTTACAAAAAACCTATATGGGCTCACAATGTGTTGTGGACAGGTATTGTATTGTTTTGGACCTTACCCTCGCAGTGTTTCGGTC
Source organism: Haliotis asinina (assembly GCF_037392515.1). Lineage (NCBI taxonomy): Eukaryota > Metazoa > Mollusca > Gastropoda > Lepetellida > Haliotidae > Haliotis > Haliotis asinina. Next base: position 73,738,113 of record NC_090280.1, read on the forward strand.
ACTGTCTAAAGCCTTGAAACAAATTGATATACAGTGCCGTTTAGAAAGTGGTCAAATGTAACAAGTTATATTTGTGATTTCACTTTCCCAGTAGGGCACAGATTCTATAGTCCTATAATGATGGAACCCGCAGTGGCTGAGAGGGTAATTGTCTCACTTGGTGGTGATTAGGTGAATGAGTGTGTGGGCTTGAATGACTGATGGGACTCAACAAAAGTACTAGAATATGTACTTTACCCCGAAACTGTAATTCCAGATATAACACGTGTTACCCTAATTGTAACAAAACCAAAGTTCGTGAATTTTGAATTTCATCCAATTGTCAAGCGTTACTTTCTTTTGCAGGATAGTTTCTTTTTCCCTTTAGTTTTGATGATGACGTCATTGTGGGTTTTTTTCACATCGACCCGTAAGTGAAGTCTCTACTTCATTTTCATTCAGTATTAATCCTTTCAATAATCTAGATGCAATTCAGTAGATTCAGAGGTAGGGCTTCGTGAAAACTGTCACGTACTGACATTGTATCATACAGAAATAGACTTCTCCAGTCGGAGACAGTTACCAATCCTAATAACCAGCGGAAGTTACAAGTCAGCTACCAACATTCGGAGTAGCTCGTGTCAATCCGGACACGAAATCAAACGAGATGTGACGAATGCATTAAATCCGGTTCATCCAATCAGAACATCCCGTATCGTCCTTCACCGCAGGTGATACGATGTAGTCCAGGGCATTATTGGATTAAGCTATCGTGTCCTCTTCACCCGGGATTTGTGACAAATGGGGGTAAACATCTTCAGCTCCCTCCCCCAACAGACCTGCCCCACCCTCGGGTTAATTGTCTGGGCAGGTGGCGCGTGGCTGAATGAACAGACTGCCGTCGGCACTATCTCCCTGACAATGGGGATCCGAGGTTATTTTACAGTCAACTCCGTTATAAAGACAAAAGTGGTATAGTGGAGATGTTGTAATCTAATATGGTTGAACAGTGATTAGGATTACGCTTGTTTCTTTGGTTTTGAATTCATTAGAAACTTTTCGATTTTTTTAATGATGGGTTTAGCTGCCTGGCTTGAAATCCCATTTTAGAAATATTAAATCAAATATTTCAGTGAAACTTATGCCAGAAATCAATACAGAACATATTACCATCATTTGGCTTAAGGACACAAAGCAACGTTATGTGAAAGTGTGAAAGTGTCAGTGACATAGGAAATACTATTTGTTTGTATCTATTTTCCCACAATGTGAGGTTACAAATAATGCAGCTTTATGGAAAAGGCCTGTATGTATATAATCAAACTGAATCCACCCATCTAACAAAACATTAAGCCAGTCAAACATCCACCCATCACTCGAATACATTCTTCTATCCACCAGTCCCGACATCCATCCATCCACCTACTCTTCCCTCAATGGATTTAGCCAATCAGTACATCAATCCATTCACCCATCCATCAAAGCAAGTATCCACTCCGCCAGTCAGCCAGTCAGCCAGCCCGCCAGCCATCATCTATCAATGTATCCATCAAAACACCCACCCACCCACACGGCCAGCCAGCCAGCCATTCAGCCTTTCATCAATGCACCATCCATCCATCCATCCATCCATCCATCCATCCATCCATCCACCTATTTTCGCAGCCAGCATCTACATCTATATATAAGGACTACAACAATGTATTTAGTGTCTATAGACACTTCTTTTCAGCAGCCTGGTTACCTGGAGTTGACATTTTTGCCGAGGCGTTCTTAAAACATTTAATACTTTTAGGTAGACAAACGATCACAGGCAAAAAACAATGCAGATTCAAGCTGGGAGTTTAAGAGAACTCTTGAGAAAGTGGCAGTTCATCTCAGACGTTGACAGTCCACCTGGGTGTCCCACCTGATTTGAAACCCAAAACCAAGTACACTGCGTATGTGTTTAAACCAAACAATGAGGTAAAATCACTTAAGTAAAATGTTAAATAATCATCACACATGCCGAATCTCAAGAACTGGATAAAAATCCCTATACCTAACCCCGAAACAAAGTCAACACAATTTTCTGTAACCGATCAGTCTCGCGTCATCAATCAGACTAAGGGCGACAACTCTCAGTAACTGTCCACCACATTACGTGCTCCAAGTATTTACATAACATCGCTAGCATCGTACGCGAGCTCTCTTCCTTCCGGGGTGGTCTTCTGCGCCGAGCTAATAGCTGCTATTACCGGCCATTGTGTCGCGTGGCTTGTGTACATATTCTTTCGCCTTTTTCTTGATAAAACGTAGATAGATCAGTTCTTAGAGAGAAATGGCGCTGATTTCGATAGCCGAACAAAGACTCGGGGCAGATCAGAATGATTTATAGCCGTACGCCTTTCCGGCTATCGTTTTTGTATATCAAATCACGGCAAATGCGCCACTTTCCGTTCTCAAAGTGTAAGGTAGCCAGCGAAGGCTCTTAACTGTCAGTCGTTTGTATGCACAATCGCGCCGAGCCGTTCCTGTAGTGTCAAATTTCGGGCCAATATGTCTAGGTACAAACTTAGGCCTAGCTAAAGGCACTTACGCTCATCGATTTTTCATTAAGTATATTTCGACATGTCATTTTCCCCAAAGGATAGGAGAGCACTTTCAATAGCCTTGGTTTACCTTCACCAAATTTTGTCGCCACGCTGTTTACCATCCATACGAACTGGTGTAACCCAACACCAGCATGGCGTGGACATGGCCGTGGGTGTTTGCAGAATAATTAATTACATCAGCGGAATCGCCAAGGTAATTTTCAAGCTGTTTACATACTTTACTTGATGTGCCAAAATTCGAAGTGTGTTTGAGATGTTATCGCAAATGATAGACACATCAATATCACGCGGTGAAGAAAATTGAAAGCGTTTTTCATTTCTATAAGCATGGCGGCATTTAAATGTATGTGTGAGTATAGATTAGATGCTTTACGTGCCCTCGTGAATATTTTTCACAGCCACCGCGGCAAAATGTAAAATTATTGACGACTTTCGATAACGATTGCAAAGAAAAATCAAACTTTCACAACGAACAGTGTTTGTTTTCTTGTTAGAAACTGTGCCTGTTATCCTTGTTGATTAGAAAACATTGTTTTTTTAAAGCATTCTCATAACTAGTCAATACACAGCGGATTGAATGGCCAAGAGAAATAATAGATGGATGTAGCGTCAATGTTACATGATACGCATGCATTAAGTTTGTGGATAGTGTTAACAGGATTCAATAATTTCGTTGCAATTTTAACAGGCTGGTCGGAATTTTGACTGGACCTACAGGCCTGTTGTTCGATATGGGAGAATGGCGAGAGTTTAACAGTAATTCGTATGTTCGAGTCAATAGTTTTCAGAGCAAATGTACCACCCACACACCGTTGTGCTAGACACTCTGTGAGTCATCGATTCCAAATCACTCGCTGTCACGAGCCTGGTAGAGATCTGATAATCCTTCCGCAAGTTCTTGTTCGCCCTCCTGCAACTGACAGGCTGTGATGTAGGTTAGATATTCCCGTTGGCTTCAATAGTACCTTTGTATTTTTTCAGATTAAGTAAGTGATCAACAACCATTACATGTACATTTATGTATATTATGAACTTACAGAAACAATAGCGATATTACAAGAAACTACCCCATGCAGTTCATTTTCCGAGTACAGGAAGTTAAACGTATCAAGAGCAGTTCCGCACAAAATGTCAACCGCTTGAAAATACCCGCGGTCGCATTCAGCATATCAACGTGTCAAGACGGCAGTAGATATGGCAGACTGTTTTAATTACTGGTTGGAGGTATATTTTTTTTAAAAAACCAAAACTCTTACACGAAATCATCCAATCACAGCTGTCAGATGATTCAGAGCTTGTTAAACTGGGTGAGTTTAGTTTTATGCTGCTTTTAGCAATACTCCAGCAAAATCACGGTGGGGTACACCAGAAATGAACCTCACACCATTGTGAAGGAATTGTACCCATATGGTCAATCGAACCCGGGTCTTCAGCGTGACGGGCGAACGCTCTACCCAGTGGGCTACTCCAGTGCCCCCGTTGAACTAAGGGCTCTGACTTAGTGCAGCACAACATGTTGCTGAAATGTTGCTTAAAACGATGGTGACTTATGTGACTCATAGCCCTTGCTTCTCGAGGGACTTTTGTCCAAAGTGGATCAGGATGCAGACGTATGGATTAAGAAGGACGAACAACACACCCGAGCATGACTAAGGGACATAACTCCCAACAGCTAAATACACGGCATTAACTAACTATGAGCATTTCATAGTGCAACGGGGTCCTACAATCGAGGATTCGAACACCAGACTCGTCTGTCTAACTGAAGATCATTGACAACGGTGTAAGCAACAGTGCAAATATCTCCTGTAGTGATAAAGAGCAATAAAGAAATAAAACAACAATAGAATGATTAACGCCTACATAGTTGCAAAATAAAGAAGATATTATCTACACAATATGTGTGTGCAGGTGGTGGTGGTGGTGGTGGTGTGTGTGTGTGTGTGTGTGTTTGGGAGTGGGTGGGTGGGAGGGGGGGGGGGGGTGGTGAAACGTGCTGAGCCAAAGCATATACTGAGGCGATAGAATCCAAATACAACCCGCCTCATATTTTCTACAGGCGTCATAGACTAGTTTCTTCTTGTTAATTAATGTGGACAAAGCTGATACTACGCTGTTCGAGCATCTGCAGTGAAAGATTCTGACAGACTGAGTGATGTCGGCCATGCAAACAGACATGATGTCAGCTTCAAGGATGATGCTCATTTGTTGCTGTTCCAGCAGAGCCCCTGGCCGGAAGTGGTGTCCAGGAGTAGGGCCTGACCGGAAGTGATGACCAGGAGCAGGGCCTGACCGGAAGTGGTATCCGGGAGCAGGGTCGGACATCAGACAGACCTTCAACTTCTACCATTGAGGAAATAGTTATAAAATACATGTGATGATGGATGATCGACAAGTCAATCGTCCAAGCAGTCAGCATTTCTCAGGGGAGTTAAGCACATTCTTAACAATGAACTGGTCTTTACGAAGTTGTCCATCTTCAAGTTCCAGAATTTTACGTCTTGTCGAAGCAGACCCAGCTGAATCGTGAGTGATGTTCACTAAAGATGCGTCTTGGCATCACAACTGTCAACCAGAGTCTGAAGACTAGTCAGAGACATCTGGCGTCACCTCTAACAAGAAGTTTAATTCTGCCCTCTCAGCAGAGAAGCTGATGGTTTTAGGTTCAGGAACTCCTTTCGCTCTATCCATAAAGGTCAGACTGGCTTTTCTCGAAACGTTTGTAGCTCTACGAACTTCTTAAGCCCATTCTCAAGACATTGGCTACTATCAAAGTTAAGAATTCTTAGGGCTACGAACGTTTCGAGAATAAAGGCCCAGATGTTAATACACATTATCATGGCAAGGCGCTCAAGGAGCTATGAGAATATTAAATATGAACGTTGTGAAAAGCTCCCTATATGGACGTTGTTCCACCAGGAAAAGGTATCCGTTTATGTCATTTATAATCCTCCTCCAAGTTCAGAGATTTATCACCTTCATATTTCCACTTACTCCTAACATTTCAGGTCTGGCCAGCATAACGAAAATGATGATGGCGCATTTAGCTGTGAAGCGTTTATTTCACATCCAGAAGGAAGCCTTCTGCAACAGGAGAATCCAGAATGGATAGATGTGTTCATCTCGGAGGGAATTTCTTGGTGTCTCCCAGAAAAGTCTTGAAATTTGATGTCTTCAAACACTTTCAAGTTACTTGAACACCTCGGTGTAGCCAGCAAATTTGCAGAAAAATATAACACTCACAATATTATAAATTACTTCAAAATACTGACCCAAGGACTTCAAATTAATATATAAATGAACATTTGACGAATCTGAAAATCCTCCGTAGTAGGGTATACCTGCACTGACCTTCAGTTTGAGACCAGCAGAGTAGGTTCTGGACAGATTGGACACCGTGGATTTTGAGAAGCACCCTACGACGTCAATGGTTGTGTGTAAACGTACAAAGAAGGTTGGAAATGTTGTCCAAAATAGCAACCACTGCCTTGTCTGTTCTGAACTACAAATAGTCCGGAACTTGCTGGAATATGACAGAATACAGTGTAAAACATCACTTACTCACATGTCACTTGTCAGCCAGAAATTTATTTTCACAGGTGCTCGTTCTATATGCGTTGTACATTGCGGGGAGCAGTATTAAAGTGTGTCTTCACAGATATAGAACAAAGGCTCCTTTTGTTTCTCGGGATGAATTAGTAGGCACAGGGGAAGCAATCTGTTCACGTGTTCCTGTTGTGCAGTGGCTGAAAGACTGGTGTGTGCGTGCGAGCGTGCGTGTGTGTGTGTCAGATTTTACGGTTACATTAAAAACCTGACACCAGCCTAATGGTAAAGCCGAATCCTATAATTGTACGTAATGAAATCAAGGTTAACGACACATCTGATCTGACATTACCAAAAATAACATAAGCATAATTATCATACATCTCTTATGCATCACCTGAATGAAACGGGCACGTCTATGGTCTGGTGGTTAGAGCAACTGTCTGGATGCCGGAAAGTCCACGTTTTAATAACTGGTCGCGTCAGACCGAATGAATGAATGAATGAATGAATGAATGAATGAATGAATGTTTCAATATCTGTAAGGCTTGACCAGAAGGTATTAAATTTCATAAATTACAAAATATCAAACAAAATATCTGTCCAAGTCTTTCAGTTTTATTGCCCTGGTGCTACCACAAATGTATATCATAGTTGTGTATGATAGTTGTAAATCATGGCTGTGTATCATGGCTACATAACATGGTAGTAATATCCTGGTTGTTGTTGTTTTTCTTTGTCTTTGTCTCTAACTGTTTGCCATGCGCTTATGTCTCTTATCTTTTTGTTTGTCCTGATCGTATGTCTTTAATTGTTTTAGTGCTTGTGTGTCTCTTATTGTTTGGCATGTTTGTGTGTCTCTTATTGTTTGGCATGTTTGTATGAATCTAATTGTTTGTCATGCTTGTATGCCTCTAACGGTAAGTCATGCCTGTATGTCTCTAACTGTATCTCATGCTTGTATTTCTCTAATTGTATGTCATGCTTGTATGTCTCTAACTGTTTGTCGTGATTCTATGTTTCTATTGGTTCTACTGATTGTATGTGTCTCTATGCCTCAAGGTGTAATGTGTTTTGTATGTCTCTGACTGTATTTAGTGATTGCAGTACCCTGACTGTGTAGTTGGGAATATTCTCCTGGTCAGTTTAAGTAACGTTGGAAAATAATCGGATCATGAGAGTGTTAAAGAATTTCTAACCAAACTTCAGAACCAGATGCACATGAACCTGAAAGTATTTCTCTTAATGTGATAGGAAATCATAGTTCCCAATAACCTGTCATTTTCTTCTTCTGTATTTACAGTTCAAAGGAGACCGAACACGTGATGTTTTGTTTTGTCATATTAGTATCATTGTTATGGATGAATCACATTTTTATATTATCACCAACAGTAGTATCACGCAAAGAATTGCTGTGTCTTTGTGAGGCCCAAACTGATTATGAGAGAAATTATTCGTCTGTGCGAACATAAAATGCAGCCACATATTTCATCAGTCGGACATCTTGTCAAAAGGAATTAAATCTCGTCGCGACGCGAGAGTCTCACGAAATACTCATCAAATCGTACCTTCACATCAAAAGAGCGCGTGTCAAGGGATACAACCGTCATGACGAAAGGTTAGCCCCGGGGATTACGAAGTAACAGCGAGTTGATCTTAGCGTTAAAGTTTCATTGTATGGGGCACGCGCGGTGCTACATATAGACGTTATTCTACTGAGAAAGTGTGAATAAATAAGTTTTGTGAGAACGAGAAAAAGATGTATGACAAGCATTGTCATCGAGGTGTCGCCACTGCGGCCATTAAGATACTGTGGGTTTGGTTTAAGAGCTCCTCGCTCTGATTTGGGCTCGTTCGGTCTCCGCGAGTGACTAATAACGAGCTTCGGGCGCAGATGCACTGATTTCGGAATAAACATGATGAGTTTATAGCGTTTCTTTGCAATAATGACCCAATTTTAGGCACCTGTATATATATAACTGTCATGGATTTAGGATAAGGCACGGCACACTGTGATGAACTCTGAACTACTTTGTATCATCACGTAATCCATCATCTATCGTAAGTGCACGTAGGTAAATCACAATGCAAAAATATATCATACGAGTTGAGCAAAACGAATTTGTCAGAAGCAATAATTTCGTACTTATCACACAAAGAAATTTCTCAATTGGCTGAGGAGAAGGTCAGAAAGTGGCAGCTAAAAGCACAAAAATATTATAATTATGATTGTAAGGAAAGGGTGTGTAAGATGTAGTGCTTTAATATATTCTTTATACTCTAACCTCAGTACTTTTGTTCATTGTGATGTTTTCGTCTTGTCGACACAACGTGGTCGTGTTGTTATTGCTGGTTTTCATTATTTAAATACTAGCCTTTACTTAAAGATCTGGCAACATTAATGCAACACCCAGATAACAGTCGAATGATTGGTCATTTCCAGTTCAATACACAAGAAACTTCATAATCCTTTATTAATATCTTTCAAAACTTCAAAATTATTATAATATATAGTTATAACTTGTAAATATGATAATCACGGCCCACTGTTATTAAGTGCTAGTTTGTATGCATGTGCATTTACTTACGTCTGGGTAATACTGTGGTAAACTGGACACCAGTTCGAAACATTTGAAAATAATCATTGCAACTACATTTTCTCATTAAATGTATGTTTTAATAGATGTTTCATGTGGGTAATACAGCATTATGTGTACAAATGACCCTACTAAAGCACTAAGACAATGTCATATTGTTCGGCGCCAACGGAGAGGGGCGTCTTTCTACGTTCAGAATACATCAACGTCTAGTGACTGTATGAGACATATTCACAATTTTGTGGTCCTGAATCAGAGTCCCCGTGTTAACTTTACGAGCTTAGACGACATAAACGTCAAGAGGTTTACATTATAAGCCAGTGGTCCTCGGTGGGTGCTGTTATTATATGTGTGACGCCAAAATGGACATATACTTTATCCTTATGAGGACATGAAACTCTATTTCTCTCGCTCGTTTGTGACACACATGACGGTGTTAACTACAGTAATGAGTGTCTAAAAAGAAGAATGCACTTGAGAGTGGTATGAGTGCATGATCACGGTCACCAAGTGTTGACATTATGCCCTGAGCGCGGTACGGTCAACTTTTCCAGGGACAAACGATAACAGAAACGGGAGAAAAGAACATCTCTGTCGCACCCCTATCTCGTTTATAAACCTTGCTCACATTAGTGCAATGCAGCATGCAATTGAACAAGGTTTCGAGTTATTGACGAGGGCAGTGATTATTATACTTTAATTTATCTTCATGGTTTCTAAAATATCAGAAACATAAAACACGTACTCAAATTAATTGTTGGTCGACGATGATAGACCCAACAAATGCGCGATGAACAAATATTTTCTGTATCCACAATCTCAAACAGCTTGCGTTGAGAAAGGAAATGAAACAAACGTGTCCATAAAAATATCAAATAAAACTGTCTCAACCAATATGTGTTCACAGAGGGAACACTTGCCAGTTACGTTGTGAGTGTTAATCAGAATGACGGTGTATCCGGCTGAACAAATTCGATGTTTCCGTCATCGTGTCTTGTCGTGGATGCTCTCTGGCGTTAATTACGAGAATTTGCAGATTTACTGATTCACGTACCTAGATAAACTTGCGGTGAGACTTGAGAACAGGTATGCATATTCGTCAGCAGTGAGAATCTTAACGTTCATGTTGCGCCTCTATGATAATTGTCTTTTTGTATCACGTGGGAACGGGATCCCAAACGTTATAAATATACTTATGGATTGCAATCTAATTATGGATCGTAAATGTACTTTGGTAAACATCAGTTCATAAATCACCTGTCACAATGCATAAAGTTATTTAGGTTCTTTATATGTGTAATATTTGTAAAAAATGCAAACATGAAGCAAATATGTGTGTATCTCTCTCTCTCTCTCTCTCTCTCTCTCTCTCTCTCTCTCTCTGTGTGTGTGTGTGTGTGTGTGTGTGTATAATAATAATAATATCGCGGGCAATCCAGTGACTAAAATTGGAGAAAAGAGTAGCTTCGTAATTATTGATCTTACTTAATCAAATCTGTGATGAAATAACATAAATAAACCGCCTTATAACTGAAGAGTCGCGTCGACCACAGACGTTGTTCGTCATTGTTAATGTTGAATGTTCTCTTCCTATGTACAAATACCAACACTGAACATCATAGTAAATGTAAATAAATTAATCGTAACAGGCATATGTTTAGTCTGTTCCAAGAAAAGTCTTCCAAGGTTAGATTCATTGCTAAAATGGAAGATTTCACTCTAATTAAGGGAAATATTTTTAATTATCCCATTTCATTTTTTGTATGATATGGATTGCAATGTGAACAACGACATTAAGTACGAGGATTACCTTATGTTTGCAAATTCGTTAATGTAATATAAGTATTTGGATCATTTTGTATTTATAATTCTATGATATGGTTATAACACCAAATTATAAGGATAATTTATTTGGATCGCAAAAAATTCCTAAAACCATACCGCAAGTACCAATAACAATGAACACAATATCTGTCTAATCCCATACTCTAAGTATCAATGACTTGGATCACAATGTGTTTACAACATTTTTTCTGCAGGAAGAAATTCCAGTAGTAATATTCCAAGCGTGGACTCTCTGTGAAAGAAATTTCGGAAACGGAAACAGCTATTTCCATTAAAAGTCAATTTTAATTCGGAATTGACGTTCTCCGGGCTACTGAGGTTTTCAGGGCATACTATGAGTCAGGTGTCATTTTCTCCGGTGTTTAATAGATTATTGTGACAACCCGGATGTGTCCATGATATATATCTGTCTCTTGTGATGGTGACGTGAAAGTGAGTATTTCAACAAAGACATTCTTCCTGATATGGACAATCCATGTGTCGATTTCAGAATAAACTATGAGCGCTTAACGTATGTACAGACTCATTTCTTTTCAAAGATCCCACTTTTTATTTTGTTGGATCATTTTTAAAGACTTTGAAGTGTATAAGAAGTAGGTGCATCAAAACCTACGTTTCAAATTGTAACTGCAGTATGGGTTTGTTTTGTGGTTCACAGACTAACAACTGGGGTTTAATATTTTATAGTGTAACTGCAGTATGGGTTTGTTTTGTGGTTCACAGACTAACAACTGGGGTTTAATATTTTATAGTGTAACTGCAGTATGGGTTTGTTTTGTGGTTCACAGACTAACAACTGGGCTTTAATATTTTATAGTGTAACTGCAGTAAAGGGTGTGTGTGTGTGGTTTACACACTTGTAACCGGGATTTAGTGTTTCACAATATAACTGCAGAATATTATTATTTTACAAGGTTTTACACTCTAACAGCTAGAATTTAGTGTTTCACAAAAGACTGGAGGATGGGATTGTTTCATAAGTGATTACACACAAGCAACTGGGATTTAATGTTTGGCATTATAACTACCATTTAGTGCTGAAAGGGGTTTTCGTTTAGTTATTTACTCACATGTAATTGTGATTTAATGTTTCACATTATAACCGCAGCATCGCTAACATTTGGGTTATCTGTTAGTGAATTACACAGCTTTTAAAAAATGAGTTCGTTTTGTTATACGCCGAAATGTTCCTTAGATTTCTGGACAAATAATTGAGCCTGACGTGTTTCAGGCCACAATAGTCTATGCGTACCTCAGTAGCTTGTAAGCTTTCCATCTCACTGAGGAATCGAACTGGGAAATTATTTATTACGACAAACCAACGTTTAACCAACCGCCCATGTCACATGATCAGTGCTACCAAAGATGATGTCACACAAAAGCGAAGCCACAGAGCTTGACCATCGGTCAAAATCGGTACTTGGTGATTTGAAAACAAATCCAAAAAAATATGCCCTATTCATAAAGAGATTGGAGACGCTTGTCATTCATTCGGACATAAATCTTTGAGATGTGCACGATTTAAAAAAATCGTTCATCAGGCGAAGCTTAAGGGCAAACACGAACATCAGATGAAGCAGTTTACCGTCATAACTAACCACATCAACCCATTTATTCAGAATACAAGTCAACACTTTTTACATCCTAACGTAAAGACGTAACTGGTTCCATAATTGTCACGCGTTAATATTAAAATATACTTACGATCTGAACAAAGCGGTAAACGTCTTTGAGAGTCGGAAAGAGAATGAATGAATGAATGAATGAATGAATGAATGAATGAATGAATATGGTTTTAGGCCGATTTTCACCAATATCCCAGCAATAAGACTGCGGGACTTTTTGTGACATACATATGTCTATACTTGGTCTAAATATTTAGATGTGTAGATGTTATACGTGTGAGATGAGAGATCATTCCATGTGCTTGGATCCTAAAGCACACAGTTCCGTGTAGGTTTTAAGCACATCCCTACACGTTTAAATCTAAATTTGTATTCATTTTAACATACTTATCAAATCAACGTTATCAAATTAAAGTGTAAGTTATAGGGTTGTAGTCATAATTTCTTATAGGATTGTTTTACTGAAACAGAAAACAGGTTATCAAACATCTGTTTTGTCATCTTAAGGTTTGCTGTTCGCACGCGTAACTAAAAAGCACAAACAATATTTTGTCAGTAGACAGGGTCCCAGTCTGGCAAACTAAGGGGCGTCTAGCGAAGTAGGCGAGCACTTGTGGTTGCTGTTGAAGAGAAAGTCAAGTCCTTAAGACTCTCTTCAGTTGTTTGTTTTGCCTCTCTCTTTTTTATACACGCGCGCCATTCTGTCGCCGTTCGTGTCAGTTGAATCTAGCCATAAATTGAGCATATCCATTGCGCATACACCCAGTGTTATAATACACATTCTGTGTTTGCTGAGTTGAACTGTTTGTCTGTCCAGACAGAAGGTGTCGCCCATTAGGAAAACGCTCACGTTGATTCTGTTTGTGCTCGATTTGTTAAAACAACTATACTGGTGCCAAAGTTAATATGTTTTAGTGTTAACTATTCCGTAGTCAGATACACATAAGAAATATGTCGACATGTCATTTAAGGAGTGTAGGTGGCTTTGTAAATTTGGACAATAGGATAAAAGTACTGGGATGAAGCTGTCAAAAGTGTGATAGCCAACATTGGCGTTCTCCAGGGTGACATCATATGACCATTTCTTTTGACGGAATTGCATTACTTTTTACATTTTACATCCTATTTTCAAGGCACAATGTATCATATCACTATGTGATTTACAGTTTTACATCCTCTAATGCAAACCCAGCTAAATTCTATGTTTTGGGGTCATGGTGATGATGATGATGATGATGATGGTGGTGATGATGATGGTGGTGATGGTGGTGGTGGTGGTGGTGGTGTTTGTATGATGATAATGTTCATGATGCTTGTATGATGATGATGATGATTTTCTGTACAAAGAAATATGACAAAACGTATGTACATTTGGGGCATAAAAATGCATAAAAATATTGTTGTCGAGTCAGTGTCCAATTTTAGACAATTTCCACTGAATTACCTTTCAGTACTGACTCCACCTAGACCACATGTTCGTTCTTCACGACCGGGGCCCTTCAGTATGCCATTATAATCTGTGACCCCCGTCAATCAAATTAACGCTGTCCATTTCTACTTATCGCTACCATCACGAATAGTGGCGAATGTGCCAGTGGAATCTGTGAAGACTGTACCTATGTGTACATGAAAACGTCACCCTGCGTCTGCCGTCGGCACCAGAGAGGGATGAAGGGGGAACGAAGAGTGCTTGAGGAACGCTCACGAGCTCCTCTACCCCTCTTTGTCCTTAAGTAGAGGGGCTTGGACGAGCGGCGTTCTGAGTGTAGACTACTCTGTTATAAACGAGAAAATTGTCTGACAAGATACTTGAAAATTGCAGCCAAAATTTACAACCGCTAAGGACACTTCGCTTGTAAAAACTACCAAATACCGATGGCTGTTTATGCGGGACATGTTTTTGTTGGGGGTGGCGAAGACATTGTCACCGTCACTGTAAACGTTAGGTATAAATTGCATATGTCCAAAAGTCTTTTCTTTCTAAATCAAGAGTGTCACACATTGGAAAAGAAACCAGGTCATTATTTTCTAAGATAGAATATTTGCTTTTGACTTTTAGGACTCGTATTATGTTGTAACACGATATGCCCTTTACAAATCAAGGGAGGCCATGCTCTACTTTTGAATCTCTCACTTGTCCAAACATTATATCACATATTGCAAATGATCGCAAGAAACATCGATACCAACATAATCATTGCCGGACATTTTCCTTGTTTTCTTCAAGCGTTAGGGTGGCGTGTGGTCATGTACATAGTACAGGTCGCTGACAAATCAGATGGAGTTAGCCAACGATGGGCGCGGAGAGTCTTTGAATGGGTCACCATGTGTGACGTCTTGACTCCTGAGAGTTTCTAAGTCTTCAGTCATGTGATACATGTGGTCTCACTTGAGGCAAGTGAATCTGTACACAATTGTCTCTGTTCACCTTGAAGAAAATGGCTGCCGGGTGAAATAAGTCGTGAGACTATTAGCCCTCCAGCGCCTGACAGGCAGCTTGGGTTGTCTGTGGTAACAGTGATCAGATTGTGCACTATGAGCAGGATATCTACCCTGGGAAAGGCGCGTTATACATATTCTCATTATTATTAGGGGTTATTACGAAAGTCCCATTCGGCGGTCGGTGGGTTGTAGCAATCGTACTTCGACGCGTGAATCGATGGGCGACGTGACATGACAGATATATTACATCTTTAACAACAGAATTCAAAGGCACACATGCACGCGAGCACACGCAACGGACTATCTTCTCGTTTCCTACTCAAACAGCGTCCTGCACATTCCGCCATCACTTTTTCAAGTCGTTTGTTTCGGAACGGGTAGGAGTGCGGGTCTCGCTTTTGTGACCAAAGGAACATCTCGGCATGTTTACAATGTATTTATTTTGTGGGGAAAAAACACACTTGAGGTGAAATGGGGAGGTGGCAACGACTGGCGTCTCTCTGGGGGAGTGTTTCCCCACCCAGACAGATATCGTCGTGGGGTGTTGAGATTTGCATTTTCCGAAGTGCTCAGGGTCTGCCGTCGGCTGGTGCTGTGTCGCTACGTGGAGATAGAACGTGGTTTAGAGCAAAGGTTCGGACATATGCGAGGATGTGCCTGTCATCCTAAACACGTGGCTCTTGTAAGGTGTTGAGGTCTAAATTCACTGTAGTGTTTAAAACCAAGCAACACTTATCTGTCTTGTGTGGGTGTTCTGGGTATTTCTGAGGAGGTCTTCGCTCCTATATTTCGGATGCACTCGTGCCGTTCCGGTATATGAAAAAGCGTTTACGGAAAGGAGCGAATGCAGACGACTGATTCTGTGCGAAATGGCGTGTGAGTGCATCGATGTATTTTACAACACATGCAGCCAAACGCAATGGCGCAGATCGATGTTCATGATGCCGATCACTGGATTCTCTGGTCTAGACTCAATTACTTACAGACCGCCATGATACAGCTGGAATATTGGTGATGACGGCATTAAACAAGAATGGAGCGTTGCAGAATGGAGCTCAAAGCTACGTTTAAAATGCGAAAACAACGCGCAGAGCTACCTTCATGACTCAAAGGTGATGAACACAAACCCAAAACTCCCCAGGTTCTCATTTAAAATATTAAACAACATGCAGCTAACTGACAAACAAATCTACATGTAAATTTACCGCAGGCCATTAAACACCCACACCAGTTTGTAACTACGGGCCCGGAGGGGTAGCTCGGGAGTTCGTATGGAGACAATATATTGTCCAATTAATAATTTGATAATAATAATTCAATTAAATAGCGCCTGATATCCATCTGAATAGTTGCTCACTGGACGCTGTAAACAGTATCTGGTTATTTTTACCCCTGATAACCCAAGTCATAGCAACTCACGGGGTTTAGACTGCCAAACACGTCCATCTATTCAAGAACTCTCCGAGCTCTGTGCTCCTTATCTCCAGCTGATCCGTGACCAGAGCTCTACGCACAAGACCACACACACAGCCACAGTTACAGATATACGTCTCATGTTTTAAAAATTTAGGCTATGAACCTTACGAAAACAACTTGCGACATCTTGCACTGTTTTTTTTCCATTCCATGGACACAGGCAAAGCACGAATTTCATTTGGAATGCATTCTCGTGTGAAGTGCATGTTTAAACTGTTGTAGTGTCGTGCTCTATTGTAGAGGCGGCAGGGAATCAAGTAAACAAATTGTTTTGTAAAGACGGGCATTACCAGTGGCTAGTGAAAATCCAGTCGGGCCAGTAAATCACTAGAGTCACTGATCCGACTGGCTAGTGAATGTTCTTGGGGTCGTTTAGTAAATGTATCTCTCCTGCTTTTAAATGATGCAAGATGATGGCCTGATAAATATGACATCTTAATGTTAGCTTAATGACGATATCCATGTCATGCCAACAACGTGTTATTCTCGTCTATTTTTGTAATCCTTTGCTTAGTTTCCATATTCAGATTTCGGGCTAGTGAATTATCTTATAACTATGGGCTAGTAAGTTTCAAAATACATTTTGTTGTTTCACGTGTATGTGTTTCTTCAAAAAAACCAAAAACAAAAAAAACGCACCGTTCAGTCCGCTCAGCTATACAATGTTTTCTTGGGGTGAACGGCGGTATTTATTTATGACCCAAAACATTACTTTTATTATGATTTTATATGATAATATCCAGAATCCGCTCTTTCATTTGAGACAAACTTGTCCCATACACGTCAATTCCGGTAATCCCCTGTCAGTCATCACCATTCCAACTTTTTGTAGAAACCATGTATCATTTTAACGGAAACGCGTCTCGAGTTCTTTGATGACGGCGATACTGATGACATGTGTCGAGTGCGAAGAAATTCATTATCTCTTTGTATTTCCTTCTTTATGAATCGTGCTAATTAATCCCATGTACCACGTGGCCTTCGGTCAAACCAGCCATAAAATGTCAGTTGCTGCGTTTACGAGAAAAAGCAACAGATTAAATATGAACTTAAGTGAATTATTTCCGTTGACCATACCCAAATACCCCGTCTTGGTCATGGTGATCATGAAAAATTTTCAGTTATCGAGTCTGTACAGTGAAAGGCAGACATTTTATCCACCCAATCTCCCCATAGTCTTTACTGTAGAGCTTGAAGCGTGGAGCTTTCTTCTGTTTCGGAATCCACTGGAAGTTCCCACATCTCATATTTTAATTTTATTGTTAGTTTGTTGTTTGTATTGTCTTTGTGGTTGTTTTGTCATTTTCATGCTAATTTGGTTGGTTTTCTTTTTTATTTTATTTTAATTAGTCAGTCAATCAGTCAGTCAGTCAGTCAGTCAGTTAGTTAGTTTAGTTAGTTAGTTTAGTTAGTTAGTTAGTTAGTTAGTTAGTTAGTTAGTTTTTAGGGGTGGGGGAGTTAGTTATATGACCCTAAACATGTTACATCATGGTAAATATTCAAATATTTGGTTTGTGACATTACATCGACTGGTGCAGCTGATTCTGTTCTTTTCTTAAAATCGCTGCTCTCCTACAAGTTGGGTTCCATATTTTTCTACTCTTTTTGATATTGCTTGAATATGTAGAATTATTTACATGTTAGACAATGTCTGTCACATAATGAACATTAGAACATTTTCTAACCACATCGTTACATTTACTTAAATAAATAAACTACATATATGTGAAAAAATATTGTTTGGATTTTATAAGTCAGGGACTTTTTTTACCTTTGAATGTGATATTTCACTTTGGTTTTAGATACTATCAAAATCTCCTCCACTCTGTTCAGCGCTTTAAAAACACAGTTTTAAGCAATACTCACTTTCCTCTTTCATCTGGCCTACGTCGCAATCAGGGTACCCGGTAGGTTTCATAAAAAAATACTCACTTTCTTCTTTCATCTGGCCTGCATCGCATTCAGGGTACCCGGAAGGTTTCATTCGTCTCTCAGCAGCCAGGATCCGCTTGTCGTGGTTCAAACGGTACGAGAACTGACAGACTGTTTGAAAGGTCAAACGAGTCGTGAAGATTCGGGTTAGAACTGGACTCCAGCAGCTCATGCCTGTCGTAAGAGGTGGCCAACAGGATAGGGTGGTCAGGCTCGCTCAATCGGTTATCTCAGCTGCGTAGATAGATACGCGTTGTTGGTCACTGGACTGACTGGCCAAGTTTCGATTATTTACAGACGGCCGCTGTATTCACAAACAAACAAACGGAACTGACTTATTTACCTTCATCCTCTCACATCTAACATAGTCCATGTTCACTGACTGTCATCACAACACCCACCACTTTTACCCAACGCATACAGTGTGGTGATACCCTTGAAATATTAATCGTAACGCCAGAGATAGACTCCAATTTAACATTCTTATATGTTACACATGGTCACTTTGTAAATGACACTGTGTATTCTCGGCTTGATCACACAAGCTCATGTATGAAATGAAACAATTTTGATGTGGGGAAAAATAACACTTTAAATAAACACTTTAGCCTCGTTTTTCATACAAAATGTAACATATTGAACATTGTTTCTAAACGAATTACTTTTATTAAATTATTTTTGTAAGTAACACAGTATACATACATGACATTTACAAAACGCCGGCGTTCTAAATGTGTGAATCAGTGCGGCATATTTGATAGCGTTTATGTATGCTGCCATATTTACTGCCGTAAATTTCAAGGCCTTTCAGTATTTTCGCGCAGTACAATCAGTCTGTGCGGTCTAAGGGAGGTAATTCTCGAGCGGTTATAATGGTCTGTCTTTATGTCAGAAACGTGAGTTCGATTCCATGTTCGCACACTTTCAACGAATTGCGGTTGATTGTGTGTATAAACATTCTGTTGTTGTTTAGACCGAATCAGTTAAAACTAGAACTAATCTCTTGCACACGGTGGTGTTGTATATGAAATTATTACGTACGAGCCTTTACTCATGTTTATTATTTATTTTGAAATTGCCGATATATTTGTTTACGGCCCCCACAGAAACGGTGGTTTTGTAATATATTAAATCACGGTATGTAATTTAGTTGGAAGAATCTTTGTTTCGATCTTTGAGCCTCCGCTTTTCATTCTTGCCAAAATGCTTATCTACCTTGTTTCGTTTTAACCGAAATTCATTTTGTATCGACCGGACCCGGAAGTTACATTTGAGTAAATGGCGCTAAATGTATCTGATCGGGCATCTGAACTGTCACACGGAAATATTGCTGTAAATGTACGCCTGATCATGGCATTTTGAAACAAAACGATGCAGCAAAGCTATACGTTCATAACGTGATGTAAGTCATTAAATCTAAATTTGTTGCTGATGCAACATGTCAGTGTGATATTCTTGCTATGCATATATATATATATATATATATATATATATATATATATATATATATATACGTCATTCGTATCTTAATCTTAAAATAAACAGATCTTACTTAAAGCGTAAGTTACACGGACACGCCATTGGTATGTATAACTTATATCTGTTTATCAGTAACCTTTTACAGCATTATTATATTTTCTCCTAACAGTTTTATTTGCATTATACTGTAGTATTTATCTGAAGTATTCCTGTGTTGACGTTTGAGTAATGCCATGTCAGCATTATCTGGGGCCTCCATTATTTGCATAATGTACCCTTGTGGTGAATCTAAGGGCAATTCCACATATTGTTTTGATAATGTTGACCTCAGTGGATGTTGAAGACACAAGTTAACACTTGCAAGATCTACATCATGAAATAGTTGTTCACTTGTAGTGATGATTTGTACTCCAAATTTTGTTTATTAAGAACAAGTTGTTACAACATATACACATATCAATCATCAATGCCAGAACAATGTCATCATGGTTTCAGTTATAGCATTCCAGCACAATGGCTGCTCTAGCACCAGGCCATCAGCAGTACAAGATTGGGGGCGTGTCTGTACAGTTCCCCTGCAAGCCTTACCCCTCCCAGTTCAGTATGATGGACAAGGTAACTACTTCACTGCCTAATGTAATTACAATGCAAGGAAAGTACTAGAATCTGTATTTTACTAAGAAAGTGTAATCCCAAATATAATATATATCATGTTTAACCACTTTATAAATGGCATTCCATAATCATAGCTTTCGGCTGTGGGAGCCATGCCAATTTTCACTTATAAGATGGGTACATAAAGTCCACAGCGTAGACTACAAGTTGTCCAGTTTCCAGTAGCTGAGTGACTGACTTTGTGTGCAGGCGATTAGGTGCCAGACTCTGAGGGTGCAGGTTCAGATCACAGATGGGATAGTACTAGAATCTGTACTAAGAAGGTGTAAATTTTAACTGTAATCCCAAATATGACATATTACATCTGACCGCTTTCTACATGGCATTGTGTCATCGTGGTATCATTACAATCGAAATAAAACTGTAGTTTCTCATGGGCCTATGCATTCACCATTTTAACATGGTTAAACCACTGCCTCCATTTTTGTGTGAGGGTCACATTCTCTCTGTGTTCGTGTCATCAGATAATCAAGGGTCTTGAGAGGCAACAAAACTGCTTGCTGGAAAGTCCAACTGGAAGTGGGAAGAGTCTTGCCTTGCTGTGTTCAGCTCTAGCCTGGCAGAGGGCTGAGATGGGTGAGTAGACAGAGAAGTAGACAACTGATGAGTAGTGAAGGAGAATAGTTTAACACCTCTTTTAGCAATGTTCACACAAAATCAATACAGGGACACCAGAAACCTTCTATCCATGTGTGTAGTCATACCTGTGATTTCAGTGTAACAAGCAAACACTTTAACCTCTGGTTACCAGACTATCCTTCTGTCACTGACTGATAAGTAGACAGTAAGATTCTGGTCTCTTGTCTCAGAGAGAGCAGATGCGTCAGGTGATAGACTTGTTTGACGGGTGAGCTTGTTTCTTTGAAATTGTGAATTACGCAATAATATTTCAAGAAAATAAATAAAACTTTTCAGTGTTTTTATATGAGCCTTCGCATGGAACCATCAGTAATCAAGTGAAAGTTCATTCAGTGTCACCGTGAAGATCCGGGTTAGAAATTATCTTCAGTAACCCATGTTGGTCTTAAGAGGTGACAAACAGGATCGGATGGTCAGTCTTTCTGACTTGGTTGACATGTCATCGTATCCCAATTGTGCGGAATGATGTTCATGTTATTGATCACTGGCTTGTCGGGTCCAGATTTGATTATTTACAGCCACTGTCATATAGCTGGAATATTTCTCAATGCATTGTGAACTTAAACTATGTCATGTCCATATTTTACAGCGAAGAAAGACCAGGAAGAAGCAAGAAAGCAGAAAATTCTAGAAGGTGAGTAGACTAGAGGCTCAGTCTCTGAATATATGTTATTTTGATACTAACAAATAGACCCATTTGAATAGAAAAGGTGCCCAAGTCAGATTGGAAATTCAGAACCTGAAGGAATCTACACTTGCTTCATGTAAATCATTAGCACTGCAAGGAGGTCTAGGCAGTCGGTAAAATACTGTGGTTCAAGGACTGTGAGACGAACTAGAAAGTAAGGTGTCCTCTTCTGTTGCAAATACCGAAAACAATGCAGATTTTGTGGGTCCAGCATCTGAAAGTGGTATTCGTATTTATTAGTTATGTAGGCCTTTAGATGTAATAATTTTGGTCATTCACTCTATGGCCTGTCAAGATCTGTGATAGAATATGTCTTTAGTAACCCATGCTTGTCATAAGAGGTAACTAATTGGATCAGGTGGTCAGACTTGCTGACTTGGTTTCCACATGTCATTGTATCCCAATTATGCAGATCAGTGCTCATACTGTTGATCACTGGAATGTCTGGTGCAGACTCAAATATTTACAGACAGCGGCCATATAACTGGAAGTGGAATATTGCTGGATGCAGTGTGAAACTAAACTCAGTCGCTCATTCACTGTACATGGGTGTGAAATTCAATTGGATTTATCTGAGAGGAAATGTATTGTACCTTTTCTCGTCATATTTCTTCATTTGAATATTTGTACTTTGTAGATGCAGAAAATGGAGTGTGTGGATGTTTGTGCAACTGTCATACAGATGCTGCCAAACAAAAGGCCTCTGAAGAGGAGTCGACGTCTGCCTACTTTCCCCCACCAGGAGGGGCCACAGCAACGCCTTGTTCTAAGGGGAACTATGGTAATACATGGAACCTTCACAGTATATTTCCAACAATATAGATTACATAGAATAGTAATTTCTTGTTACAATTTCTTCTTTGACAATCTCTCGTCACACTCATTCTGTTTTTCGCCATCACAGTAAGACCAATGCCGACTTGGAAATTTAAATATATTGTACAAATGAAACATGGAGTAACTGACTGTAAATGTTTACCCTCTTTTTGAAGTAGGCTGGTACTCTGTGGCTTGATCAGGAGTTTTGTCCCTTTGATGACTCCATTTCTGATCTGGCAGATTCCACCTCTCCAATCACTTGTATTCGCTTCACTGCCTTCAGACAAAAACTCCCAGCTAAGTCAGTCTGACAAATAATTGTGATCTTTTTTGTGATAAGTCAAGTCTTACCTTTTGAAGTGCATCAGATCACTTCAGCACCTGAAGTAAATACCTGAGAAGATGTTGGGGAAATACCTGTCAACACCTTTTTGACAATACACACATTCTGCAAAGTCTACTGTAATGTTTAGTACATTTGCTGTGTTCTTATGAAGCAGATTGTTAATTTCAGTACATGATTTTGACTGGACCATAAAAAGACTACAACATATTACACTAGGTAGTAGGTATACAAGCTTAGGTCTGCAAAGGCAAAAACTTAAATGGTCAGTTTATTCGCTTGACTTGAATAGAGTTAAATAATGTGTTTATATACAAATAAGGAACTGTACTGATTTTATAACATCTTATTTTTTCAAAGAGTTTTAAATCAGTTGCCTTTTTTTTTCTTCTTTAAACATATATATTTTATATGTGTTTGTTGACTTATGTTTTCAGAGAAACATGTTGCTTGTGTTGATGATGATGGTGATGATGATGATTTCAAAGCAGACTCCAAGACTTTCAGGACTCCTGGCACCCACCAGGTTTGGTCTTAACAACTCTCTTTTCTGTCAGAAATATGAATAACCCTTTGGTCTTATGTGTTTTTCACCTGTGTAGAGTTGTTTCCCTTCACATTGACAGGATCTCTTACTTGTCAAATCTCACATCATGTTTGGACACCTGGTGCATCAACAAAATACTGTGTATTTTTAAACTTAACTTATCTCACGGTATGCACTTTTTTCTCTTGATTTGACACTGAGTTGAACAATATAAAATTTATCTCTCTAGGCCTCTCTTGTCCATCCGCCCAAACACTCTGCATCCTACCCTCATTATAAGACAGCATCCCAACTCACACAAAGCATGCAACAAGCTTCACCAACTACCCACATGTCTATCTTCGAATCATCATTGTATTTCTTGTCACACACAAGCGTTGATGTGTGTCTACTCTCCACAAAATGGGGAAGGTCGATCAGATTAAGGGGAAGAAATGTACTAACTGTAACAAAGTCTTTTCAGCTAATGATTCTCATTTGTTGTGTGTGGATTGTGTTGGTCAATGCAAGTGAGATTCTCAGTGCAAAAAACATCTCACCTTTGAAGAGTTTGGCAAATATACCAAGGCTTGTTCAGGTCGGTTTGATGATAGGGCTGGTCATACTGTGATGCTTGAAGGACAAAGTCCTTCAGAAAAAGGAAAATTTACACTTTCATATGCTCGGTGGTCTCAGTTACCTCAATCAAATGACGATGATTTTATGCATTGTCTGATTCCTATCTTTCTGAATATTTGCGGAATTTACTTGGTTCATAGTCCGAGTCTGTCGTCTTCAACTACTTTCTGGGTGATGATGGCTTCAAATCCTCCATTACCTTGGAATGTTTCTGTTCAACAGGCCTTCAGCAACCCATGCTTGCCATAAAAGGCGACTAAGCTTGTCGTAAGAGGCGACTAATGGGATCGGGTTGTCAGACTCGCTGACTTGGTTGACGTATGTCATCGGTTCCCAATTGCGCAGATCAATGCTCATTTTGTTGATCACTGGATTGTTTGGTCCAGACTCGATTATTTACAGAGCGCCGCCATATAGCTGGAATATTGCTGAGTGCGGCGTAAAACTAAACTAAACTCACTCACTCACTCACTCTGTTGAACAAGATCTTTATTCTTCACTCACAGTTTCTCACTGACCGGATGTTATGTTGGACAACTCAGAGTGCATGCATCGTAGTCAGTCTCGTTCTCGTTATTCAGTCAGCGGTGACATCAATCTGTCTCCCTCGTCTGGCGCCATGTAACTGCTACTTCACCAGCTGGTTCTTCAACGCATTCAGTCATACCTTTGGTGAATCTTAGTTTTGCTGGAGCACGATTCTTCTGCCCATACCTCTCCACATCATGAGTCGCCAAATTGACACCATTCATCGAACCAACACCATTCATTGAACCGACACCATTTTGCCAAATCGACCCCTTTCACTAAATCAAAACCATTAACCTTATTGAGACCATTTGCTGAACTGGACCCATTCACCGAATCAGAAACTGAAACGACACCCTTCATTGAATCAACATGGGATGAACTGCCATTCACCTAAACAAGTGTCTGCTAAGCAACATTCAGTGGAATATTTTTCTTCTGGTTCTTTCCTTAGTTCCTTCGGATCTTACAGTCATGTTTCTCCAGTACAGACACTTTCTGAACCAAGTCGTGTGAAGCAGCCTCCAATTATTTTGCAGATTTGCTCACTGGGTAGGTCTGCTGGATCTGCTTCAACACTGAGATGACCATGATGACAATCACATTCTACTAAGCATGTTTCTTCATTCAAGTCAGTTGGTTTTTCAAAGTCCCCTACTTGTGCTTCATCTTCACGTCAGCATGGGACGTCATATTCAGCTCACTCAACCCATCAACCTAGATCTCAGTTGTCTGCTGCTGATCGCTCTAGATCCAAGGATCAGCACTCACGTGTCGATACTTCTCCTCCACACCAGGTTTCCTTTGGTAAATCTTCCGATTCATCCCCATCCAGACATCGTTCTACTGATAGAACATCTGACCAATGGACTTCTGATTAAAGAGCTCAGCGTTCTTCGAGTTCTAAGCAGATTTGTTGATGAACCTCAAGTTTTAGCCAGAATTGTGGAGAAGCTCCACCTTCCAATGTCAAAGGGTAGTACGGAGTGTTTGGGCAGATTGACAAGAGAAACCTAGAGAGAAAAAGTTTACATCGTTTCACTCAGTGTTGAATCAAGAGATAGAAGTGCTGTGAGATAGGATAAGTATATAAATGTACAATTTTGTATTAAAATTTTCAATTTCGTCAGTCTCCTTGATGGTGGCAGTAAATCTTTCTGATATCCTTGAAAAGCTCTGCCACTAAAATATACTCTGAGATTTAATCTATCAAGATTTCAGGCTTTGCCAGATATATTAGGATAAATAGACCATTTCTCTGTATTTCCTACAGATATTGATTTAGTAAATCCATATGAAAGTATGAATTTATTTAAACATTATAAACCAATTTATTAACTTGGAAATAAATATTACTACTGATCTTGAACAAAATTCAATGTATTTCTCTTTATAAATTTATGCAATCTGTTACCAATATATAATAAATTCATAACTCAAATTCTTAATTTACTTAGTTAGTGGTAGTTTCTTTAGTTTCAGAAGAAAGGATACATCAATGTCTAGATTCTTTCTCTTTCAGCCAAGTTTATCGAAAAAGCTCCGAAGACATGTGACAATTGAATATGACAACTCGCCATCGAAACCAAACAGCATGGACACACCAAAGGTTGAGAGCGTGGAAGTCAGCAAGAAGATAGAGACAGTCAATATGGTATCTCCCCCCAGTGAAGACTGCCTGGAATGTGACTGTGCCAGTCTCAGCGCCAGCAAGAAAAAGAAGTAAGACTGAATGTTTTCTTATGGTGTTTACTGGCATGTGTAACATGTCGTGTTTAACCAGTGTCAGGCATTTACTGTCTGTAGTGAATAAGTTTTCCAAGACTTTTGCACCAATGAAGGTAAACCTTTCACATGGTTGTTCCTCCCTGGATGACTCCCTAATTAATTCAAGGGTTTTGAATCTGATTTTCTTCGTCAGTGATTCGTCTGTCCATCTGTCCGTCCGTCAGTCCATCTGTAATCATTTTGTTTTCAGAGCACAACTTGAAAACGGTTCAATAATTTTCAGCTAAAATGGGTAATTATATCCTACCAAGCAGTATCTTTGGATACATCCCAAAGTGGTGCCTTCTGCTGTTGGCAGATTTTGGCATTTTCATATTTCCCGGCTTATGAGGAAACGATTCACAAAAGGGAGGGGTGGTTCCGTTTCAAATCAAAGACCTTTCAATATCTTGACTTTGATCAAACCGATCTTAAAGGGGTGTCTTTTGATATTTACAGATTGTGGCCATATGTGTTTTTCATGAGTTCCATGGAAACAGTTTGGACTTAGTCTAAAATAATTACTTTTTTCCTTATCCTGACTCCTGATATTGTTTTCGTATGCTGACTCATGCTTTTTATGCTTATCTCCTCCCTCTACGAGAAGATAGTGGAACACTTGAAATCCCATAAAGTTCCCTTCTATTTGAAGCTGACAAACAATACACTCACCCACTGGAAACCTCCCTTTCCCGCCAATATAGTCACATGACAAGCCATGCATGTCAATCTCTCCTTTATCGCCCGACGAGGATGGTTAGAGGCACTTTGTGTCCCGATGTGGCGGATAAGTTTTCCTTATTTTTCGGTCCTTTAAACTAAATTGTGTTTTATTCAGTTTTTGGATTGTATTTATCATCATGATCATTGTCATGATATGTAATTATTGTTTAAAAATATATATTTTGCATGTGGTTTGAGCATGTTTTCTTCAACTCAGACTTGATTTTAGTTGATGAAATCGTGCTCCCAATGTAAGTTACATCTGTCGGCGGTTGATCTGCATATATTATGTGCTTTATGCAAATGTATTTGTTCTCTGTGAACTTTGAAAGAATTTACCTGATACAGATTTTGCTTTATATTGATATACTGTTCAGAGGCATGCCAACGACACACAGCGAAGGCTGTCTCAAGTCATGTCTAATAAATCTGTTGATTCTGCATCTAGTAACCGTGTGTTGGCCACTGATGACAATCATGTTTTTAGTGACCTGCCAGATGGGCATGGTCGTGACACCAATGAGACTTTGTCTAGATCTCAGAAGAGGATGTCGTCAGAATCGGAACCATCTCAACCTGGGAAGTTGAAGCCATCGTTGTTGTCTAAGACCATGTCTTCAACTACAAGATCGTCGCTGAAACAACATCATCTGTGAAGTCCTTCAGCGATAGTATCTTCTCACTTGACAAACGTCACATCAACGACAAAACTACACTACTAGTCCCTGAGGTACAGGTTGTCAGCACTCCTGATCAACATTCAGCATCTACTAGTTCTTCATCAATTAGGTCTGCAACATTGCAGCAACCTTCAGAGAGTCTACTTTCTATGTAGATGTCTACAACATCTACACTCAACAAGTCATTACCGTAGGCTGTATCGTCTTGATGCAGTTTAGATGAATCCCCTTCCATTGACTTGCCAAGTGCCCACACTCTTGATCCCGCTAAAGCCACATGCATTCGTTGTCTGCATCCCCTGTTCATCGGCGACGCCGTCATCGTCCTTTCTCTTCATTGGGTGCAGATACACGTCGGATGTATCTTCTGCAAATCTACAGTTGTCTTGTGTTCCGGTTCAGTGGCTACTATGGTTCTATTGGACGAAGAGAATGCATTGTGTGAGCGTTCTCGTTTATGAAGATCATCACCATCAGCTGTATCATTGCAGCGCATTTTGAACAATGGAACTTGCATTGACTCGTTGGGTGCATGCATGCATGTATCCTGCTACATCAGCAAGGATTCATCTGACATTTGGATCACTGCAAATAGACCTTTTGCCACCCAGTTCAACAAATACCAACATTTGTATCTCCACTATGTGATCCATTTGCATAGACCACAGTCATTCTCAGCATAGCATGGGAAGGAATGACTGCTTACATGCTCACACCTCCAGTCATACTATCAAAGGTCTTCAGTAATATGAAATAGACAATGATGCTGCAACTGACTTTCGTCACGGCTACTGGCCAGGGAGAGAATGGTCTCCAGTACTCATCAAGGAAGTAGGATAACCGTCACTGAGACTCCCAGAATGGAAGAACCTATTCGTCCATCACCAAACAAGCGTTCAGACAGTGTTCCAACTACATGTATGGATCGTATCAAAGCCTGCGTGAAGCATCGAGGACAATTCCACTAGCGCGAAGAAGGCAGTCACCTTGTCTCTATGTAGATCTACTCACTACTTATACCAGACATACACTGAGCAGAAGGGCTTCACTGCAACAAAAGCCACACATCCTCAAGTAGCGAGTGACTTATGTCACGCTAGAGGACTTTAAGTTTCTACACAATTGACCCACTTAGTAGTACTCAATCCTGCAGCACTATCTCAGCATGGATGAGAACCGTTATACTTGGGGCCAAAAAGGCAGCAAGACTTGAACCTCCACGAGCTTCTAATCCCCACGAAGTAAGAGCCTTGCCGTCAAAACTTGCTGTACATGGAAACTGCTCGCTAACATCTATAATGGAGGGCTGTTTTTGGAAATCAAATACAGTATTTGCCAACCACTACCTACTGGACATTGCACGGAGGACATCACTGGTGTTCACCAATTTGGGCCACTTGTCACACAACAACTAATGGTTCCACAAAGGCACCGAGTTTCACACACCCTTTTATCACATGACTTATTGAGAACAAGACTAATAAGTGGTCTTGATGGAAATCCTGACGTACAGTTGCATTAGACACTAGCAGGACACCAGCTGGTCTATATGTATCATCACATTCCAGTCAACAAATGCATTAAGTTCAACTGGATGTGATTCCCCCATCTCGCAGATGAACAGTGGAAGAACAGGACCAAACTATGTCAGTCAACAGAATCCAGCCTGACCCACTGCTGTTTCTGTTGGATTCTGTAAGCATAATAAGCATGAGTCTGGATAAGGAAAAATATGTATTTTTCTGAATAGGATTAATATTTCATACTTATCCAGACTCATGGTGTCAAGCCCTCTCAATGGCCACTCTCAGGCACTCAGAATTCACAGTAATTCTCATGTCAGGCTTATGAGATTTCAGAGAGAGTTACAAGCATGGCTGCTTATGTTTCCATACTGGTGGGAAAGGGAGGCTTCTGGTGGATGAGTGTGTTGTACGTCTGCTTCAAAAACAAGGGAACTTCAAGGGATTTCAAGTGTTCCACTATTTTCGCATAGAGGGAGGAGATAAGAATAATAAGCTTGAATCAGCATACAAAAACAATATCAATTTTATTCAGAAATTTACATGTTGGACTTATGTAACTGTCAGAAATATAGGGGGCTGGGAGATTTGTCATCTTCTGATGACTCTTGTTCTACATGACTGTCAAAACAATTAATGTTAAAGTACCTCTAAATTTGTTATGGATGGAATAAGAATATGCCTGCCACCAGCTTCTTAAAGTTAAACATATCCCATGACAGGTGTATGTGTCACATTTTACTGTTCATATATTCATATAAAAATCAATATAAATCTTTTCAGACTCACCTCATTCCACATCACCAACACTGTTTTTCAGGATGTACATCTTTTTTCCAGAATTCCTCGAATCTACTTTGGCACACGCACCCACAAGCAGGTGGCACAGATAGTTAGGGAACTGAAGAGAACAGCCTACCATGATGTCAAGTAATGAGGTTTTCTTAATGCTCACAGTTTCCCAGACGATCCTTCACAAATGTTAGAAGTTAAGACATAGGTGATGATCCATCATAGGAGACGTCAAGCTCCTTAAGATCTCTAGGATTCCCATAAACACTGAACTTTCAATGGAAGAGTGACATGAATGCATTGAAGATGACAAAAGAAGAATTACTTCTAAGTGACACCTTTGACAATCTAACCTGTTCTTATCATGTTTGTCTAAGTATGTCTTGGCTTTAGCATAGTCCATCATGAACAGTTGTGTAGTAAATCCGTTGCAAGTGCAAAACTGTTCTTATAAATACCCAAAACCTGACAGTGTTTCTGAAACCCAATATGAGTCTTGCAGTAGCCCAGGCCATGTTCCTTATACAAATTAAATCATGTGATCTGCAGTGGTCTCTAGTCTAAACTTGGTGTTTGTGTGGACAGTATGACGATACTTGGGAGCAGGGAGCACACCTGTGTACATCCAGTGGTCTCCAAGATGGCCAACAAGAATGACGGCTGTAAGGAACTATTGAAGGTGTGTCTTTGCCAAGTGTTGTTATAGAAAATATAAAAGTTCATTTTCTCACTGGTCATGTAAATGGAGCATGCTGTTTATTTTAATGATACCCTTATTTTTGGTGTTTGTACAGGAAGTATGTGGGTCTAGTTGAGGTCCTCACATTCCCCCTGCTGTTCCTTCTGCTGTTCCTATAACTCTTCCTCCAGCTTTCCCCGTAACTGTTCCTCCAGCTCTACCTATAGATGTTGCTGTAACTATTCCTGCAGCTCTTTCTGTAACCATTCCTGCAGCTGTTGCTGTATCTGTTTCTCCAGCTCTTCTTGTAGCTGTTCCTATAACTTTTCTTGTAACCATTCCTCCAGCTGTTGCTGTCACTGTTCCTGTAACTCTTCCTTCAGCTCTTCCTGTAACTGTTCCTGCAGCTGTTGCTGGATCTGTTCCTTCAGCTTTTCCTGGCGCTGTTCCTGCATCTCTTCCTGTAACCGTTCCTCCAGTTGTTGCTGTGGCTGTTCCTGTAACTGTTCCGGCAGCTACTCCTGTAACTTTCCCTCCAGCTCTTCCTGTAACTGGTCTTCCTGCTCTTCCTGTAACTGTGCCTCCAGCTCCTCCTCTAACAGCTCCTTCTGGTCTTCCTGTAACTGTTCCTTCAGCTATTCCTGTAGCTGTTAGTCTTGCTGTTCCTGTAATTGTTAGTCCAGCTGTTCCTGTAACTGTTTCTCCTGTTACTGTCGCTGTTCCTCCATCCCTTCCTGTACCTGTTTTTCTATATTTTCCTTTATCTTCCCCCTGGTGCTCTTGTTCCTCTAACTGTGTCTCTGTGCAGGGTCCTGGTTGCCGGATGAAGGACCGTGCCAAGTCCATCTCCAGCCAGGAAGGGATCCACCGCATGGGGCTGACAACAGCCTGGGACCTCGAGGACATGGTGAACATGTGCAAGAAACAAAAGGTAGAACTCATGACCAGTCTGTTCCAACTCCAGTCCTTAACCTTTGATTTATGATCATACTGCAGAGATTGCTCTCATAAATTGTTGAATCAATTCGTTTACTTTCTGACCCGTGAACACCCAGGGTAGGTCTCCAGCAAACCCATGCTTGCCACAAAAGGTGACTTTGGTTGTTGCGAGAAGTGGTTAAGGGGATCAGGTGGCCAGACTCACTTACTTGGTTCACACATGTTATTGTTTCCCATTGGGGCAGATCAAAGCTCATGCTAATAATCACTGGATTGTCTGGTCCAGACTCCATTATTTACAGAATGTGACTATATAACTGGAATATTGCTGATTGCAGTGTAACAACTAAACTCACTCACATTCTCACTTGCTGGCTCATTAACTTTTTTTTTTCATAATTATTTACTTTCTTCACACTTCCTGTATTCAGTTCCAATTCACATAAATTTTTATTTGTCATTCAGTTACTTACTCAATATACCTACCTATCCGGCACATGAACTCAACAAAACCAACTCCCTGACAACTTAGTCAATACCTCTATAGGTGACTCCCTAGCCTGACAAGCCCAAGGGTCTGGTCAACCTGTTTCTGTCACTTCCGTGATCCTGTCACAGACCTGTTTTTCACATTTGGTGTTTGACAACGTTGACTTCATTTTCCTGTAGGCATGTCCTTACTTCCTGACGAGAGCTCTGAAGGAGCAAAGTGAGATCATCATCTGCCCCTACAACTACCTAGTGGACCCTATCATCAGAGATACCGTAAGTACATCGTCTTCATAGAGAGACTAAGTACATCATCATCACAGAGAGCCAAAGTACTATCTCATCATAGAGAGCCCAAGCACATTGTCATCATAGAGAGCCTAAGTACTTTCTCATCATAGAGATACATTGTCATCATAGAGAGCCTAAGTACTTTCTCATCATAGAGATACATTGTCATCATAGAGAGCCTAAGTACTTTCTCATCATAAAGATACATTGTCATCATAGAGAGCGTAAGTACTTTCTCATCATAAAGATACATTGTCATCATAGAGAGCGTAAGTACATTGTCATCATAGAGAGCGTAAGTACTTCATCATCATAGAGAAAGTACATTGTCATCATAGAGAGCCTAAGTACATTGTCATCATAGAGAACATAAGTACATCGTCATCACAGAGAACATAAGTACAGCAGTAATGCAGAAATTTTCATGAGAATGAAAACCCGAAGAGGCAAACTTTTATAGGTCATTAACAAATTACCCTCCAAGGGAGGTGACTGAAGATTTATCAGTGAGCTGAGCTCCTCATTGTCAAGCTGCATGGATCATGCTGCAGCCCCTTTGTTACAGCATTGTTCACATGTTAACATGTAGTTGCAAGTGAGATTACCAACAAACTGATTGAGGACATTGGAATATCCAGTAAATGGACTGTCAGCACCAGAAACACTACTTGTATTGTTTTAAGAATTCTAGTATCTTTGAATTTCTCCCATTATTTCCAGATGGAGATAAACTTGAAGGACCAGATTATCATTCTAGATGAGGCTCATAACATTGAGGATTCCTCCCGGGAAGCAGGCAGTCAGAGCTTGAAACAGGAGCTGATACAGAAGGCCATCACAGAACTGAGAGCTATGGGTAGGTGAAGTAGGGGCGTTGTACATCCCATGCATGCTCCGAGATGTATTATTGACTAGTAATTGTTGTTTAATGCTGCGCTATTAGAATATTGCTAAAAGCGATATAAAACCAACCTCTCACTGCTTTGAGTACTCTCCACTTAACATTGGTCTTTCTTCCTTCAGCGAATGCAGGGGTAGACACGGCGGATTCATTGTTGCTGGAAAAGGTGGTAAGTTGGATTGAAAACAATCTTCAATTACCCAGAAATAATGGCACCTTATTTCTCTCTGTGTTGTAGAAAGCTACTATGTGCTAAGAATACTGCAGTGAATAGGTGCATGATACGTAAACAACAAAGGCTGTTGATCATAATATTGAGTAAAGAGGTAGGTTTTCAGTTTTGATGTAAAAGAGTCTGGAAATTCACAGTGTTTGAGGTCAAAGGGGATAGAGCTCCACAAGATGGGGGAAGTGTAGGAGAAAGTTCTGCATCCAAAGCTTTTAAGCTTGTAGTTTTGCACTCTCAGTTTGGCACTGTCAGAAGGTTTTCCTGTTGTGAGCGAAGTTTGCAAGATGGACTGTTGGGGTTCAGATCTGCAATGTAGGATGGAGACTGGCTCGTGAAGAGACTTTAATGTGATGCAGTGTCTTGAATTGAATCTTGGATGTCACAGGTAACTTGGGCAGCTGCTTTAGAACTGGGGTAATGTGACTGTTTGGAACTGGAGAGTACAGCTGACAATGGTTGGAACATAGCTGGATGTATGCCCATACAAAATCTTTGTATTGTATTGTCTTGGTATTATTTCAGATGTCTGGATTGGACCAGTTTATACACCTACATTCTGACAAACTGGAACAGAAGGACTTTGATCAGTCGTACAAAATCTGGTCAGGCTTCGACATTGTGGCACAATTAGATTGCATTGGTCTTGGACCAGTCAAGTATACCGAGGCCATGGTGAGTCTTAGAAGTCAGAAATCGGAGGAATATTTATGCTCTTCATAGACTTGTAAAAAGACAAATCATTGAAAATTCCATCAACGTATGCGCAACAATCCCCACCACAAGTAATTGCATTATCATAAGTGCAAGTTTTTCTCTGTTGAAATTGGTTGAAAACTTTGAAGAATATGGTTTCTTTGTATACAGTTGTCATTATTACCAATGATGGTAACAGTGTGCAAATTAGCCACAAGCCCAATAGTCTGTGGCTAGTAAAAATCGAAACGGGACAGTAAATCTCCATAGTAACATTTCATTGGCTCACTTTGTAAATATAACACTCTCCCCAACTTAAGTTAAAATACACTTTGAAATCATGCAAGATTATGGCCTTAAAAAATATTCATCAAGTGAACAACTAATTTTTGTGCAATCTTTTGCATAGTTTCTGCATTCAAAATTTGGGCTGGTGAATTATTCTGTGGGCGAACAACTTTCAGGCATAGCTAGACCAACTGGAAAGCCGAATTTGGATGCTATTATGCACAATTGCCAACAAGTCATTTTTTCTAAGTGTTTAAGCGTACTAAGTTTGTGTATAAGGATGGATCTACATGTATAGTGTCTGTTAGGTCAAGTATGATGTAATTTTAGCCAGTTGCCTTATCGAATCTGTTTTGTGACATCAGGCTTGCTATATATCAATTAAAACCTTATAAGACCCCAAAATGACCTATACCGAAAATCAATATGAAAGGTGCATATTTTGTGGTACAGAAATCGATAGGGGTGGTTTGTCAAGAGAAAGACGAGATGGTTCGGAACGCCCAAGGCGAGGAAGTCAAACTGAGTCCACCTGTGATGACTGTGCTTGAGCAACTTGCATCGGCCATGGGCTACCTTTACAGGGATGACATGAAGTTTGTGGAGGATTACAGGTAAGGGAGGCCTTCTGACCCACTCCAGAGGGGCCAGTAAATATGTCAGGCCAGCAAAACAATTGGAAGAATCATCCTTGACAGGCAATGCTACATACACAACCAATTACCTTTGTCAGTACCAGATTAGAAGGTGCTGTGTCATTGAAGACATAGTCTACATGGATTCCTCAGCTTGTCTGCTTTCAGTTGACATTGCTGAAAAAAAACACATTGAAATTCATGTTTACGCTCTTGATTAGAATCATTTTCTAATCATTAAATAAATATGCACTTATTTCACTTCTGATGATCTACAGATTATTATAAGAATTACAAAACAGTGTGAAAAGGTGTAAATAAATTATTATCATCATTGGGGAGTAATAGTTTCAGAAAATTACAAATTACAAACCTATTACGTCCCTGATGTTCTATACTCTTCAGTTTAGTATTGACTTCTCGGAATCAAGCTGCCATGCAATTAGCAATTACTCCCCTGTGTACAGCAATTTGCTGTATAAGGTCAATTCTTGTTCATGTGTTGTTGCAGTGTGTGAGTGTTCTCCCGATAACATTGATAACATTGTTGCTTACTACAGCTTCACACATTCTAACCTAACTGACTGCAAAAATAGCCCATATTTTGTTTGTTTGTTCTCCCTGTCTGTTACGGATTTCTGTACTGTCGACTTTTGCAGATTTGTGAAGTTGAAAAAGATTTCAGTTCATAAAATTATTGAATATATCTATGTTTAATAGGCATTCACTCTCTTGCAGGGTCTCCATAGTCAAGACAACAGCGTTTGTTTCTAATCAGCCAACGGTTTGTATTGCTGATATAACATCAACAGATGGGTTAAAGGATATTGTCGTGTTATTTCTAAACAAGTAATAGTAAACAGAGGTCAAATTTAGCTTCTGCTTCCAGACGTAAGATGACTTTGAAAATACTAGAATTTGCACGTTACTAAGAAAGTGAATTCCCAAATATGACATATGTTACATTTGATCACTTTCAGAATGGCATTGTGTAATCATTACACTGAATTAATTCTGATAAGGCGTTTTTCATGAGCACCATATTGTTGTTTAATGACAGAAATGCTTGTATTCAAGCAATATTTTTCATATGTATCATTGTGAACAAATAGGGTGATTTGAGTCATAGCGTTTTGTTGGTTAAATCAAAACTGCATTCCATGACCTTTTCTTTGGGTCACAGCATGTGGATCTGCAAAAATGAATTATTCTAGTCCTGTTAATTTGTTTACCAGTCTAGATTTGAAAATGGTAACTTGAGCATAGTAAGTAGAAAACATTTACCTTTACAACCTACTCTTACTATAACTTAAACATAAATTTGATTCTGTCAGCTGTCATTAAACGACATTCAGCCTTTCACTCATACTAAAATAAATTCTTTCAGAATGGTGCATGGTTGAATCCAAGGCAAAGACATGGAGGTAAGATCCTGGGTAATTTGGAAACATGCTACATGTGAACGTGATTTTGAAAAATTTGGGAATGGTGTCAGTTTGGCCAGGAGATTACGTTTTGAAGGGGGCTGGACCATAGGGATCTTTACACTTCATGCTGTTATATGATCTTTTGATCAGTGTTTTGTTCACATTGTACTACCAAGGCAAATGTGCTAATCAAAGAAGTGTGTGACTTCATAACTTGAATTAAGTCCAGGTATTTGTTTCAGGACAGAGGAGAGTTCCTGTGGTGACTTGTACACTCAACTTCTGGTGCATGAACCCTGCTGTGGTAGGTTGCTGGTCCCCTTCTTCTGCATCAGAAGCCAATGATCTGGTGTCTTCCGCTTTGTTTTTGCTGGAATATTGCTTAAAGTCGCATAAAGCCACTCACTCACTCACTCACTCACTCACTCACTCACTCACTCACTCACTCACTCACTCACTCACTCACTCACTCACTCACTCACTCACTCACTCACTCACTCACTCAGTACAACAGAATTCATAGTGACGCCTGGATGGATAAGGCTTGAAACAAATGAGGCAGTGTTTCCATTCAGTGATGTAAAGAATACAAAAAATGCTGAGAGATGATATCATTTATCAGTGTACAAGACAAAATTTTTCAATCTTTGATGGGAATGTGTGTTAAATAAGTTATGAAATTTTCAAAGATGGACAAACATTGAATATTTTGTTCAAATGACCTTCTAAATCTTATGCCTTAAGACAGGCTTTAGTCAAGTTCTTTACAGAAAGTACCACTGAATGTACACTCATAGGATCTTTTGAGAACAGTCTTTGCTGAATGACAGCCAAGTAGCAATACCTCTTTCTGTATCACAGGCTTTCTCAGACCTCCAGAACTGTCGCAGTATCGTGTTGAGCAGCGGCACGCTGTCACCAATGTCGTCTTTTTCCTCAGAGCTTGGAATGAACTTTAGCATACAGCTGGAAGCCAACCACGTGATCAAGGATGATCAGGTAGGGAGCAGTCCAAGTAAACCTAGTCTCAGGACTATTTGTTACACTCCTCTACTGAGTCCAACAAACCTTATATAGGAGGTCGCATCAGGTAACCTCTGAGATTGACCAAATGGTTTGTACCCAAATGATTCCGATGCTCCGAATACAATCACCTCCAGGTAATTGTGCGTAGAGAACGCTGCAACACTGTCAGCACTGCAGGTCAAATATCTGTGTTTTATGTAGATTTTCTTTTATTGAGGGGTCAGTGTCAATGACTGAGGAATTTTGTCCCACCAAACCTTAAACATTAAATTGTCTGATTGGTTAAATCTGTTGGGCCTTTTCACGTCTGACTGGACTGAAAATCGTATGATTTGCTTGCTTAAGTTGACATCATGTTAATAAGTTTCCTTTGTTCCGGAGGAATGGACTGCCATTCTGTGATGTTAGTTGTGAGTGTTTTAGACCTTTAGTATGGTAAATTGTAACCTGACTCACTTAAGGAGTTGTCAAGAAGTGGTGGATGGCTGATGTAAGGGAGATAACTCCTGTGTTTAGGCACAGACATTCTGAATTGTTGGGAATCAACCTCTAAAACCATAATTGATTATCGAGGTCATCTCATCAATTTTTTATAAATGATTGATTACAAGTATGGATTTATGAACACAAAACCAGTTGGATCGCTAGTAGTAAAGATTTCATAAGTAACTTTATAATGCTCCAAGCCACTAGCTGCAGCAGAAGAAAATGACCACTTGCTCAGGAAGTTATAAATCTACTTGACTTCCTGTATTACGGTAGTTTAAGGATGCTGCGATTGCGAGCCTACCTGGAGGAAAAAGTCTTGCATATACAACAATTGTTTATGTTATTTTTAAGCTAGTATAAAGCATTTTAAATTGGGATTTTCTGAAAATTGATTATTTATCAATAAACTGATTATTGGATGGATAGATGCACCTGTAGTTATATCTGTCCTTTGACGTCATGTGAATCATGTTCAAATCTGAACTGTTGTTTAAACAGCTGTGAGCACACTGGTGTGGAATTACAGAATTCAGATTAAAGAAGTTATTTGTAAACCTGCTGGTACTGGTGCAGTGTTTTCCCAGCAGCTGTAGTTAATGGAGGTCACCAAATTATTGTTTCCAGCATCTGTTGTTACTACAATGTTGAAAGTTGTTGCGTAAATTTTATCAAGGTGATGCCATGATTGTCCTGTTGTAGACCCTGCTGAAATATGTCCCAAGGAGCATGCTTGCAGAATTCCAGTAGTTACAGTTATGTTGACCAGAGATAAGCATCTGTTGTCTTATGTCATAAGGACCATGCTTGCAGAATTCCAGTAGTTAAGAGTTGGTGTTGACCAGAGATAAGCATCTGTTGTCTTTTATTCCAGGTATGGGTTGGTGCTGTTGGTCAAGGTCCTAATGGGACGTCTCTCCAGGCAGTGTACAGGAATGTAGAGACCTATAATTTCCAGGATGAGCTTGGACAGTTGGTGTTCCGAGTCTGTAAGGTAAGTACAGCTTTTTCCTGTTTCAAAATCTCAAAAACAGTTCCTCAAATGTATGACTAGTGCTATTTATATACACAACAGCATATCTTTTGGAATCTGCTAAATCATAAAATCATGTTATTATGATTACATAAGCAAGTGTACATATTTCCTGAAACAGTATTGTGTTGTACTTGTGTTCCAGGACCAGTTAAGATAGAATAGGTCTACAACACCCCAAGTTTGCAATAAAAGGCGACTATGCGTGTCATATGAAATGACTAATGGGATCAGGTGGTCAGGATATTGCTGACTAGGTTGACACGTCATCGGTTCCGAATTTTGCAGGTCGATGCTCATGCTGTTGATCATTGGATTGTCAGGCCAGACTCCATTATTTATGGACGGACACCATATAGCTGGAATATTACTGAATGTGGCATAAAACTAAACTCACTCGTCCACTTTTGTTTCAGACTGTGCCTCATGGTGTTCTGTGTTTCTTCCCCTCCTATAAGTGCCTGGAAAAACTCACCAACAGATGGAAGGTAATATGGACAGGGTTTAATAGTATAGTTTAATAGTTCTTCAGTGTCTGGGCAGTGAGGTAGCCCTGCAGTTAAAGTGTTCACTCATCATGCTGAAGACCCAGGTTCGATTCCCATGTGGTTGTATGAGTGAAGCTCATTTTTGGTGTCCTGCCAGGATATTGTTGGAAATATTGCTAAAAGCGCTGTAAACAATACTCTCTCGCTCTTCCCCTTGATGGCCTGATGCTATGGCATAGTGTTGACAGCTCCAGACATTTATCACATGTGGTCTCATGATTCACCAGGGCTGGCAGTAAAATAAAACCAATTACATGATAACTGTAACAAGGCTGGAGAGATGTGATCAGAATATATCCTCAACAAGCTCACGTGATGGATTTCCAAGGTTCTGGCAGTTTTGTGCTATGCTTAAATTTTAATCATGATTTCCAAGGTTCTGGCAGTTTTGGGCTATGCTTAAAATTTTAATCATGATTCCAAGGTTCTGGCAGTTTTGGGCTATGCTTAAATTTTGATCATGATTTCCAAGGTTCTGGCAGTTTTGTGCTATGCTTAAATTTTAATTATGATTTCCATGGTCCTGAAAAGGTTTCTGAGATGATGCCCTTTGATTAGACATGTTCCGTTGGTCATGAGTTTATACTCCATGTTTCATGCCGATTCTAATGCTTGGCCTCATCGCCATCGGTACATACACATAGGAGTCCTTCCCACTGGCTTCACTTAGCAACAGAGGAGGAATTAACCATTGCCCAATGTCCGAGTCTTGTGTTTTCTTCTGAAGGGCTGGCAGATTTGTATATCATGCTGTACCAGTGTCCAGTTGATTTCTAGTCTTAATTATCTTGTTCATTTAAAAATCAACAAGAAAATCAACCGTTTATTGGAAAAATTATCAGGGCAACTAATTTTACATGTGCCACTGTCCCAGAGTACACTAGCAATTTTAAAATTTATTTCCACCCCTGTTGATGTTAACATTTTGTGATGTGTTGAATTTGATTTGATGCTACTAATTTCTCTCTCACCCACCCACCATGCTTTCTCTATGGTTTACCAGCTTGATTCTATTCCTTTGTCTGTCTCTCACTGTCAGGTCGATGGGGTAAGTTAGTAGTTAAAATCAGCTTAATTTGAAATCTTGCTCTTGGAAAAAAGCTTCCTACAACTATGTGACACAGTTTGTCATCACTGTTGTCAAAAGTCTCATATTTATCATACAGTCAAATGCCAGTGAATTGAATCGCTGGGCATCAGGTGATAAATTCAACTTATCGATGAGATAGAGATAGATATGTCCATGGTGCTAGGAAAAATAGTCAGGACTGACAGGTACTTCGAGTTATGCATAATATTTGAGACACCAGCTTTTGATGCATCAGGATTTGACTGTATTTTCTTAATATATCAATGCAAACCTTTCCTAATCCTATGTCTTGGAAAAGTAGTGGGGTAGCCTTGTGGTTAAAGCATTCACTCGTCACTCTGAAGGCCCGGGTTCGATTCCCCACATGGGTACCATGTGTGAAGCCCATTTCTGGTGTCCCTAGCAGTGAGATTGCTGGAATGCTAGACTCATTCATTGACTCTCTCTCAATCTCTGTTTCTCTGACCTAATAGCCTCCATGTCTGACATTTGTCATTGACTAATCCCATGTTGTGATTTCAGACAACTGGTCTGTGGGACAAGATGTTTGAGCAAAAGAAGATTGTTGCAGAACCTCGGGGATCTGACAAGATGAACTTTGAGGAGCTGATGAATCTCTTCTATGAGGCTGTGGAAACCAGGGGAGGTAATCCCCAGAATCTGCTCAGTGTACAGAAATCTTTGTGTTTGTTGATGAATATTCTTGAAACATATCAAAATGTAGGTTTCAAGCAAACATTAGTTTTGGAGGGGTATTGAGATTTTCCAGAGCAGGACTTTATAAACCATACAATATTTCTTCACCAAACTTAGCATATAGATAGATCTGGTGGTGTACTGGTTCCTTTTGATGGTTTTGGATTTCTGAATAAACTATTCTTTTGCGTTTCCATGACAACAAGTTCGACTTCAACTGAAAATGGTGGTAGTGCTCTTTTCCAGAGTAGAACTATAAATGTTCGCTGTTACCAAACATGGCATAAAGATAGGTTTTGCGGTGCACTCGTGCCTTTTGGAAGCTTTGGATTTCTGAAGAAAAAACATGTTTTTTGCTTCCATGGCAACAGGTTTGAGTTCAACTGAAACTGGTGGTTGTGCTCTTTTCTGCTGCAGATCTTAAAAACCTTTCAATACTCTCTTTCCGCTTTGCTGTATACACTCCAAAACATTTAATATACAGTAATCATGTCCAGCAGACATATTCAGAGTATTTTGCCACTGTATTTTGAAGACTCCACTTCTTGTTGAATATTTATCTGTAACAATATGTATTATAATCACATTTCAGTTTAATCTACAGTAGGTATGCTCATCAAACAACAGGACCTTGCCATCATAATGATGATCAGGGTGATAATGGGTACCTGTAGTGTAATGTTCAGATCTCTATGTCAGATGAAGACAAAGATGGAGCCCTGTTTCTGGCAGTGTGTCGAGGAAAAGTTAGTGAAGGTCTTGACTTTGCTGACAACTTTGCTCGAGCAGTGATAACCGTGAGTAGATTACACTTTGCCATATGTTCTGTCTCTCAGGATCTGTCATGTGAAAAGCTTGAAAAGGTTGCAACAGGATTATTTATGAGCTGATGTAAATTTAAGATATTCCTTTTGTAAAAAAAAACTGATTTCATTACCTTAACTGGGCACCAAATGTTTTAGAATGTTTTAGAATAGTTATAGTGTATTAAATGAAGTAAACTGAAAGTGAAACAGGTAATCAGTTTAGAAGTTGGTTTCATAAAGTCAGTCTATAAACAGATATGGCAGAGGCGAAACAAGTCGATCATTCTGTTTATTGTAAGCTAACATTTTGTGGTTTTTTGTTAACAATTCCAACAGTCCAAACAATGTCCAAAGTAGTAAGCTTTCACTAAATTGTTTGACATTGTTTTGCAGGTGGGCATACCTTACCCAAACTTCAAAGACATACAGGTAAATCTGATCATTAAACCACTAGACATTTTTAGACAGGCATATAGGTCTCCTACACTGGCCTGGCATGGCATGGCTGACAATCTGATCAGATGTGAAAAAAATGTTGGCAGCTTAAAGTATATTTTTAATCAGCTATCAGCAGATAATTAATGTTTTGTTGGTTTCATTGTAATTACTGCACTTGCTGAACTGGTCACAAAATTTCTGGTAGCCTAGTGGTTAAAGCATTTGCTTGTCTTGCCGGAGACCTGGGTTTGATTCCACACATTGGTACAATGTCTGAATCCCATTTTTGGTGTCCCTCGTCATGATATTCCAGGAATATTACTATGAAAGACGCTTCACTCACCTAACCATCTGGAATGTTTGTG
Source organism: Haliotis asinina (assembly GCF_037392515.1). NCBI lineage: Eukaryota > Metazoa > Mollusca > Gastropoda > Lepetellida > Haliotidae > Haliotis > Haliotis asinina. The sequence continues at coordinate 73,781,029 of NC_090280.1, forward strand.
ATTCATGTAATTGTCTTTGGTCATATTATTGTTTTTGTTGTCATATATAATTATCAGTGTCAACTCTATGTATTTATTGGTATGAATAAAAACAATTATGTGCTAACTGCACACATTTTTAATAGGTTATGAGCTTGTTGACTGGAGGAAGTAATGAAACTGTTGCCTGTTATTTTTCCTTTTGTATATTTTTGTGCATATCTATAGTGAGCATGTAATAATTCTTTGTAAAGATCTAATAATCTCTACACCAGATTGAAAATTTTGTAGTTGCCTTGTTTGATGTTGTGTTTTACAATGTGTCAGGTGGAACTGAAGCGGAAGTATAATGACATGCATAAAGCAGCTCGAGGTCTTCTGTCTGGGAGTGACTGGTACGAGATCCAGGCCTTCCGGGCACTCAACCAGGCACTTGGCAGGTGTATCAGACACAGGTTGGTACTGATGGGTGTATCAGACACATGCAGACACTGGCAGGTATATCAGACACAGGTAGATACTGACAGGTTTATCAGACACAGGTTGGTACTGATGGGTGTATCAGACACAGGTAAATACTGACAGGTGTATCATACACAGGTTGGTACTGACGGGTGTATCAGACACAGGTAAACACTGACAGGTGTATCAGACACCAGTAGGTACTGATGGGAGTATCAGACACAGGTAGACACTGGTAGGTGTATCAGACACAGGAGTCACTGACAGGTGCATCGGACACACAGGTAGTTACTGGCGTGTGTATCGGACACAGATGCTGACAGGTGTATCGGACACAGGTAGACACTGACAGGTATATCAGACATGGGTAGACACTGGCAGGTGTATCAGACACAGGTATGCAATATTTATGAATTTATCTTTGTGTGCATCTGAAAAATCTCCAGTGTCTGTTTATTATTCCAGACGAGATTGGGGAGCTCTGATTATTGTTGATGAGAGATTTGTGAAGAACCCACAGAAATACCTTAAAGGTTGGTTTACAGAGTCTTCTGGTAATTTGTCATCAGTTTGTACACAGGTAATGCCACAGATATACCACACAGGTACTTTACAAAATCTTCTGGTAATATAGCATCAATATTCAGAAAATTTCAGAATAAACACATGTAATGCCTCAGTATGTTTACTATATTCTTCATATTGTTCATGGGAGTTAAAATTGTTAGTAACTCAAGCATGCCACAAGAGGTGAATGGGTGGTCAGGTTCACCGACTTGATTGATACATGTCATAGTACCCCCAACTGCATAGATCAAAGCTCATGATGTTGATCACTGCATTGTCTAGTCCAGCCTTGATTGTTTACAGACCGCTACTGCATAACTTGAACATTACTGGTTGCGGTGTAAAACTAAACTTACTCACTCACCCACAATTCATGGGAGAGCACAATGATGTAAAATTCCACTACCTTCACACAGCGACAGTGGAAGTGCTATGATCACTGCTATGGTCACTATGGAAGTGCTAATTTTCAGCGTCTTTTCCTTTTGTATGTCTTGACACAGTTGTGAACAAACGTTTCCTTTTACCTTGTTGCGGTTAAGAATTTACCGTGACAAACGATGTAAGAAATCCCCCTGTGAACCAGCAAAACAGAACAACGACAAGTCATAAATGTTCAAATTGTATTATTATGCAACGAGAGCAAGGTATACAAAGTCACAAGTCAATAGTCACAATGCAGATTACAAATACAATTCAAGAGAGACAAAATCTAAGGCAATGGGTCACAAGATATGATATAGCAAACTCACCAAAGTCTTGGTGTGAGAGAGAACAGCCATGCAGAATGTAAACACAGCAATCAGTGTGACAGCAGATAATGTAGATTCCGGCGTTGTCGGATGCAGATGATATAATTATAAACTCCAGAAATGTCCATGTCGCAACACGGCAACTAGCCTATATATATATTTAGCCATTTCCCAAAAGTTCGGGCATAAACGAACATCGTCAACACTGTAGAATGCCCTAGAATAAGTCTCCCGGAAGTAAGCACATCGAAAACTAGGAGCAGATAAATTCCAGAAAATCAGAATCCTAAAAGTGTTGACCATCTATCAAAACGAAATGTGACCCATCATAATTATAATTCAAAACACTAAATGTTGTGAGCCTGACCCAATAATAATTATTACTGAATTAATAACAAAAATATACAGAAAATACACACTCGTATTACATGTTTGATTAGCTTTTGTCACTGTTTGGAATATGGGGAGATTAATGTTTGTGTGACAGCAGCAATATGTCAGATGAGGTTTAGTATCTGTGACATTTTGTGTGTTTTGTCCAGGTTTGTCAAAGTGGGTGAGGAACAAGGCTGTGTCTTATAACACATTCAGCTCTGCCATGGACTCTCTGTCTCGTTTCACCAAACACAGGATTGAGAGCATGGAGGTCGAAGAGTAAGTCACATTTTAATATCATTGATGCCCAGTGCTACCGCTTATTAGACTGTGTTCATACTGCAGAAATAGCCGTCCTAACTACAACGTAAAAACATTTGAACATAAGTAAAGTACATTTAAATGATTTTGTACAGAGGTGATGAAGGAAAATAGTATGTGGTTTGTTTATGGTTGACAGATGTCATCTTGTGAAATGGAGATTTTGGATGAGAATAAAGGGGGCCAGTAGCTTGTGTTTCAGATTAAAGTGGATTGAGACTCAGTGGATTGAGAATCCTTCTTAGGTGACCTCATAGATAGCAGATCATTGTAACCCAAAGGAGTTGATCGTTGCGCGTTATATTAATCACTAGATCTGGCCCAGACTTGTTTACAGGTTGCTGTCACAGGGGAGGAATCCTGTTCTGTGTTCAACAACACCCAACCAAACAAGCATTCTAAATCTAAAAGTTTTAGACAAATTATTTAACATATTTGTGTTTATTTTAAGATATTGCACTAATTGTGTGATATCCATCAGAAGTTATTGTAATCAATTATTCTGTTTCAGAGCTGAAGCATCCTTTATTTCAAGCACACCTTGTACCCAACCATTCAATGAGTCAATGATCCGTACCCCACTTCAAGACAAGGCCAACATTACATGTCATTCTATGTCTGTGCACAAGGGAGACAACTCTGTATATGATTCTATGACTTCTCACTCACCATTACATCTCACCCCTGACCTTGGCTTCAAAACTGGAGGCAGAATGTCCTTAACCGAAGCAGACATAAACATTTTCGGACATTCTGGGAAAATGTTTGTGGAGGAGAATGTTAGTGTGACTTCACAGAAGGGGAATCAATGTGTTGACAGCAATGTTTCTCGTCAGGAGGTTGTGACATTGAATGAAACGACAAACTATGAGTCGTCTTCGAAAAATGGTGGCTATGTTCAGTCAGTGGCTGAGAGCCCTAGTAACCCTAAATTAGTTAAAACTGAGGGAAAGGCACAATCTGTTTTGAAAAATGGAGATCATCTAGGGCCTCAACTGCGTGATCATGGGAAAAATATGATAGCGTCCTCACCTAACCCAAAGTCCGGACAGAAAAACAAACAAACAAAACTTGTCTTCAAGTTTGAATACAATGATATGGATGGCCAAATTAACAAAAGAAATGATAAAACTTTGAACAAGAATGTTTCAGAAAGTGATTCAACTGAATCAGGAAACATTATTGAAAAACAGAGCTTGGTGACTGGTTTGAGAACAAACATGCTTAAACCAGATCTGGAGGAAGAAGTGAAATCGAACCGCTTCTTCAAATTCTGTCGTGTTCCAAGGAGAGACAGTCTAGGTTGTGAACGTCTTAACCAGTCAGTAGATGATGTTCGCGAGAGTCGCAACAACCCACCTACAACTGAACCTATGGACAGTGACACTGCTAGAAGCACAAGTCCTCTTTTGTTTGATGGAAGTTCCGACCCACCCAGCATTTTAGAACATCAGACTGCAACCAAGAAACCACTTTTTAAACAAAAGAGTCGATCAGATAGTGTAGAACAGAGCACAGTTGACTCTAAAGAGACTCACGAGGACCATGTTCAGGAGGAACATGGCAGTAAGGGAGATGCTTGTGATATTGATGAACTTGAAGGGTTGATGGTCAAGCGACGGAGTAGCAGACAGAAGAAACGTAAATCTGATAGTACTGCCAAGGCAGGGTCAAAACGGCCAAGGGGAATAGACTTTCTAGATGATGTTCAGGAAGATCAGGATCAGGTATATTTCCATGTAACTGTGATAAGAGTATCATTATTGTTGTTCTATAAGGTATAAGACAGCGGATAGTACACTGTATGTGTTTGGGGTGTTACAGGCTAGGTTAACTTAACTGAAGACACAGCCTTCAAGAAATGGTCAAGAATTGGTTTAGTTCATGTGTTTTCAGCAGGATTCCCTGAACATGGAAAGTACATATATCCATGGTATATCATGCATCCAGCCCTCCTAGATGATTTCACCTGATTATACACAAAATTGCACACTTTTCATAAAATAAAAATAATAATATGTGCATTTGAATGCTGATGGTGCTAACAGTCAAAGTGGGCATGTTGTTACCCAAGCTACCTGTTAAGCGCTAGAAGGTTATGGTCACATGACTTATCCCACCAGGTACCCATTTTCCGCTGTGTGAACAGAGGCAATATTGCACAAACTCACTTGCTTAAGGTGAGACCACGTGTCATGTGTGCTTCATTGTGAGGCAGGACTGAAGTCCTTGAAACTCTCAGGAGTCAAGCTGACAAACACTGTCACCCATCCAAGAACTGTCCAAGCTCAACGTTGCTTCACTTCAACTGATTTGTGACCTGAGCTCATGGTGTATATACCTTTTTGTTGCAGAAAGCAGATTTTAAACAGATAACTTGCAGTATGTGTGGCCATGTTCTTCTCAATGGGGTCAAAAGTAAGTATCTGTGTTACACTAACTGACACACTCACATTGGTGAGAGAGTGTGTTTAGGTTTTTCCCTGCTTTTACAATATGCCAGCAATATCACTGGGGGCGACACCAGAAATGGGCTTTACACACTGATTTATAAATAGTCTTTATAGTCACTGGTACTTAAGTATGTTCAGGGTCAATTTTTAATTGGTCAAGATATCATATAGGATTTGTTTTATTTGATTGAGTAAACTTTAATGCTTATGTTCAGAATTCATGCACTGACACACTTATTTACAGCAACTTTGACCTAATGCTTACTAACAGTTAGTTACACCCAGTAAATGCAATAAGCACTGGGCCTCTAAGAAGGGCCCAAACTGGAAGTTTCTTGAAAAAAATAATCGCCTGGGTGGTTATTACAGGAAATACAGTATGTTAATCTCTAGGATCTAAAGATGGGTGAGCACTGTAGAACCAGCTCACTCTCTCACACTTTCTCTCTCTCACACACTTAATGTACCTTGAACCTCATTTTACAAGAGCATATGTTGACACAACCATCTACGGTCACCATCGTTCATTCTGTAACATAAATTTAAGGTACTGCAAGCTCCCCATTGACTGCTGTTGGATGTGTCTTCAGGCCAATACACGACATGGTGCTACAGTCTGAAAATATTCCAAGAAATGTGTCATTAGTACCAGTATTTTAAATTTGGTCTTGTTCCAGATTTTGAAAAGCGGAAAAGGTTGCCCTTCTTCGTGAAGTTGCCAGGGGTGACAGGTGTCCCTGATATAGTGTACCTATCGAATCAGCCTCTTGGGAATTCGCTGCAGGGGTTTTCCACTGTGCTTGGAAATGGTGAGGAGGATAACTCTTTTCAGATAACTCTGGATATGGAGAAGTTCTAGGAATGTAGTTGGTGATGCATAAAACAAGTTTCACTTTAGAAAGTTAGCTTTTTTTGTATTGAGATTAGTTACATTCCTGTAACCTAAACCCTCAACTTATTGAGGAATTCATCCCCATCTGTCCTGTTCTGAAGGGTTTGTGATTGTGTTCACGGGCGTTGTGGTTTGATGGCATAAACGCAGCCGTTTCGGAGCATGTCATGGACTTTTTCGTGCTGCACGGGATTTTGTGCACCGTTCATCTGGGCATCTTGAACATGTGGCAGATTTTGAGTGTTGAGCGCTGGAGACAGAATAGACGAGTAGCTCTCCAGTAGTTTGTGACACAAAACAGTAAAATAGAAATAGGAGAGATAGATAGATAGATAGAGTAGGATTAACTAAATAGATAGGTTTGCATATTTAGTTTAATTTTTCATTGCATATATTTTACATTTCATTACATTACAAGGGAATTTCACTTTTAGTTGATTACAAGGGGATTTCACGTTTAGTTGTTTAAAGGGGAGTTCATGTTTAGTTAGTTAAAAGATTTGGTTTGAAAGGTAAGTCGAAATTTATATTTTAGTTTAATTTCCACTGCGTTACATTGGTAGCAGAGCGTGGTTGCTCTGACTCTGCACTAGCTACACTTAGGGATAGTAATAGTTTTTTTATAGGTTTCATAGACACATGCTTTTATTTTGGTAGTTGTTTCATTACATTGGTTGATAAATCAACAAACATGTCTGATATAGACAAATCAGAAGATAAAGTGAAGAAGTCTGTAAAGGTTACTTGTGATGTTAACAAGCTGGAGTTAAGAATTGCCCAGCTTAAAAAACAAAAGACAGCAGCTAAGTCTGCACTGACAAAAGCTCAGAACACGATGCTGAGTTTAATTGATGGAGAGCATCTTCCCACAAAGAAAGCAGTTAGGGATGAGATAGATAAGGTGAGTTCACTGCAGGATAAGGTTGTTAGCTTATTGTATGAACTCTCCAAGGCATACGACCAAGGTAATGATTGTGATCAAGCTAAGAAAACCAGTAAAGAAATAGATGATGTACTGGAAGTTAGTGATGAGACTATACAAACCGCAAGAATTCATTTGAGCGGCAGGTCAGATGAAAGTTCATCTACTAGTTTAAGATCAGGGATGTCAAGACTGTTTCGCACAAATGACACAAAGAAACACATCACTGTTACACATGAAGCTACAGGTGTTAATGAACCTAATAAACAAGGTGTTCCATATGTATATCAGAGAGATGATGCTTGGAAGGGAATTAATACAGCATCACAAGATGACAGAATAGGTGATGATATGCGGACTAAACTCAAACGCGTTTCAATTCCTGTGTTTCATGGCAACATCAAAGAATATGAAAGCTGGAAGGCTGCCTTCATTGCATGTGTGGACAAAGCCAATGCTACTAATGAATACAAGTTGTTACAGCTAAAACAATACTTAGCTGGAGAGGCTTCTGAGGTCATTTCAAGGTTAGGGCACACTGCAGCAGCTTATGATGTAGCTTTAGAACGACTGGAGAGAAAATATGGAGGTAAGAGAAGGCAAATCTCTTTGAAAATGGAAGAAGTTTATAACTTCAGACCAATTCGTCCAGGTAACGCCAAAGATCTAGAGAACTTCGCAGACCTTTTAGACATCACTGTTGTCAGTCTCAGAGAAGCTGATAAAATAGAAGAACTGGGTGACGGTTGTCTGTATTCCCAGCTGATGCGAAAAATGACAGGATCAATGATAACAAATTATCAAAGATGGTTGTTTGAAATCCAACGTCAGGAATCAGTGGAATGTTTAAGAGAATGGGTGCTTAAAGAATCTGAATTTCAAACAGTTGCATCTGAGGTAAAACTAGGCATCACTGAAAAGCCTAAAGAGAAGGAACATAGGTACAGTCAAAAGTCAGGGTCATTCTTTGGCAGGCCACAGGTACAGTTCTGTAACTTCTGTCATGAGAAGGGTCATCAAATAGGAATTTGTAAACGTTTCAGAGAGTTAGATATCCAAAACCGATGGACTAAAGCTAAAGAACTGAAACTGTGCTTTCGGTGTTTAGGTACGCGTCATGTTGGGAAATTATGTCGCACAAACATCCCATGTGGTATTGAAGGATGTCGGTCGACACATAATAGATTACTACATGACAGTAACTGGGTAAAATCACAGACAAGGAACTATGGAAACAGTAGCAACAACTCTGAAAATTGTAAAACAGAAAATAAACAAACAACCACAATGTCATCAACAACAAATGGATATTATGTATCTTCCCTCAGAACAGTTCCAGTTATTCTAAAGAATGGCTCGCGAAGAATAAAGGTCAATGCTCTTCTTGATGATGCTAGCACTCAGACATACATTAATGAAGACGTAGTATCAGAGTTGAGGGTACATGGTCAAAGACAGACAGTATCTGTTAATGTTCTGAACAGCAAGCAGGAAACCTTTAATAGCATGACTGTTGAAGTAGGTTTAGAAAGTCTTGATGGTTCGGTGGACATAAACATATCTGCGCTAACTACAACAAAGGTCACAGGAATGATGAAGGTTATTGACTGGCAAAAACATGCACGTGATTGGAAACACTTACATGACATTGAGTTTCCAAAATTGAGTTCCAGACCAATTGTGGACATATTGATCGGCATGGACTATTTGGAACTCCATTGTTCTCAAACAGATGTTTGCGGCCAGCCTGGTGAACCAATAGCAAGGTTAACACCATTGGGTTGGACGTGCATTGGTAAAGTGCATGACCCAGGGACAGATAACAGACAATTGACAGATTCATTCTTTATTCATGGTGGTAAAACAACAAGTGATGATAAAGAACTTGAGGCATTGGTAGATAGGTTCTGGGAGGTTGAATCCATTTCGGTATACAAACCTGTGCTGACAAGAGATGAGGAAATGGCTGTGAATGCTGTAAAAGAATCACTTACCCATGATTCACAGAGGTACACAGTTGGTGTTCCATGGAAGGAAGGTTCAAAACTTCCTGAAAGTAATTATGATATTGCTTTCAATCGCCTGAAACAAATTGAGAAAAAGTTAACAAAAGATGTGACAATTCAAACAGCATATGAGGATGTGATAACACAGTATGAGAAAAAGGGATACATAAGAAAAGTACCTGAAAAAGAAATTAAAACAAAAAAATCCTGGTACTTACCACACTTTCCTGTTGTCCGGCCGGAAAGAAATACAACTAAGGTTAGGATGGTTTTTGATGCCTCAGCGAAATGTGACAGCGTGTCCTTAAATGATGTTGTGCAACAAGGACCAAAGCTGCAGAACAATTTGGTTGAAATACTTCTAAGATTTAGAAAACATCCTATTGCAATCATATGCGACATTGCAGAAATGTACTTACAAATTCAGATTCCTAAACATGATCAGCCTTTCTTCAGATTTCTTTGGAGGTCAATGAATATGGAGAAAGAACCAGATGTGTATGAATTTTCACGGGTAGTCTTTGGAATGAATTGTTCGCCCTTTCTTGCACAGTATGTTACACAGGAACATGCTAAGTCATGTGAGAGTCATCTTCCTTTAGCAGCAGAAACAGTAGCGAAATCAACATACATGGATGACACAATGGATTCTGTGGAGACAGAAGACAAAGCACTACAGCTTTATGATCAAATAAATGAACTGTGGACAACAGCTGGTATGCATGCCAGGAAGTGGGTCTCCAATTCTGTGAAGGTGCTTGAATGCATTCCAGTTGCAGACAGACTATCTGAAATTAATATTCAGATGTCCGAGCTGCCATCTGTGAAAGCTCTAGGATTACTTTGGAATGCAGAGAATGATAAATTTCAGTTCTGCTACAAACTTACTAATGGCCACTTCAATGTGTCAAAAAGAGCTTTCTTGAGAGAAATTGCAAAGATATTTGACCCTCTAGGGCTTCTAGCTCCATTTACAATTAGGGCAAAGATTATTTTGCAACAGGTGTGGTTGTCTGGTGTAGGATGGGATGACAAGATGAGTCCTGACTTAGAGGAAAAGGTCTTACAGTGGTATATGGAACTGGCAGATTTGAAGTCATTACGTTTTCCAAGGTGGATAGAATTTAGCTCAGAGATTGCCATTCCATGTCTGCATGTGTTTGTTGATGCATCGCAAGATGCTTTTGGTGCTGTGATATACTTGGTGAGTGGTCATGGAGAGAGAATAGTTAGTCAGCTTGTTGCTTCAAAAAGCCATGTTGCTCCAATTAAAGCTGTAAGTGTTCCACGGCTTGAATTGATGGCTGCTGTTCTTGGAGTGAAACTCCTTCTGATTGTTGCAAAAGGTCTGGAAATGTCAGTTCATGATGCAAAGCTGTGGTCTGATAGCATGAATGTTTTATGGTGGATTAAGAACCACAGCAGAAGTTTTAAGCCATTTGTGGCTAATCGTGTGGGTTACATTCAGGAGATGACAAAACCTTGTCAGTGGATGCACGTACCAACAAAGCTGAATGCAGCTGACATACTTACCAAAGGAAGTAAACCTGAAACTCTGGGCACAACAGCATGGCACCATGGTCCTGAGTTCTTAGCGCACGATGAAAGTCAATGGCCAGAGCAGAAAAATGATTTCGAGAAGGTAGATCTGGAAAAGAAAACTAGATCAAACTTCAAAGTCACTATGAATGTTCAACATGATGATACGCCATGGCGTTTAGATCCATGTAGGTTTTCTGACTGGAATAGACTTTGTAGGATCTTTGCATGGGTCTACAGGTTTCTAAACAACTGTCGGACAGCAAAAAATGTCAGACAGAAAAACAGTCTTGTTCCAGAAGAACTTGAGGAGGCTGAAAGAAAAATAATAGCAAATGAACAAAAGGAAGCATTTCCAACTGAGTATATGGCACTGAAACAGAGCAAGAGAGTAGCATCCAAGAGTAAACTCATTGGATTGCAGCCTTTTCTGGATGAAACGGGAGTGATGAGGTTAAATGGCAGATTGAGATTTGCAGATGTGCTCTCTTGGGAGGCTAGGTTTCCAATAATCATTCCCAGGAAAAGCTGGGTGACGAAACTCATAGTGAAACACCACCATGAAAAGTGTCTTCATATGGGAACCAACACCACACTGGCCTCATTGTCGTCAAAGTTCTGGATTGTATCCTCAAGAGAGGAGATCCGTGAATGGGAGAATGAATGTGCTTGGTGCAAAAAACAAAAGGCAAAACCAGCAGAACAGCTCATGGGAAGTCTTCCAAAAAGTAGAGTAGTAAGTTCAATGAGAGCATTTGTTCAAACTGGAGTGGACTTTGCTGGTCCGTTTCTTACGGTACAGGGCCGAGGAAAAAGCCGTCATAAGAGGTATTTGTGTCTCTTCACGTGTCTAGCTACTCGAGCTGTACACCTAGAGATTGCTTACGGACTAGACACAAACTCATTCTTAAATGCTCTTTTCCGTATGGCACATAGACGAGGATGGCCCAAGGAGATGGTATCTGACAACGGCACAAATTTCGTTGGAGCCGTAAAAGAGCTTAAACAGTTGGTGAAATCTTTAGATTCAGACACCATGAAATCAAAGTTGTCAAACAGAGGCATAGTTTGGAGGTTTAATCCGCCAAATGCTCCTCACTTTGGAGGAATTTTTGAATCCATGATCAAGTCAGCTAAGCGTGCGATTTATGTGATACTTGGGTCAAGTGATGTCACTGATGAAGAATTGATGACAGCCTTTACGGGTGTTGAAGCTCTGTTAAATTCTAGACCACTCACATATCAGAGTGCACACGTTCAAGATGATGTTCCTCTTACTCCAAACCATTTTCTTCATGGACAACTAGGGGGAGACTTTGCTCCAGAAATAGACTCCACTTCTTATGCCCCTCAAAAGCGTTGGCGACGGATACAGGAACTCATCAGGCATGTATGGAGGAGATGGATGAGAGAGTGGCTTCCAACTTTGAATGTCAGAAAAAAGTGGGTCACACCCTCAAGAGATTTCAAAGTTGATGATGTTGTTATTCTCGTGTCACAAGATAACCCACGAGGAACTTGGCCTCTGGGAAGGGTAGTAAAAACATACCCAGGAAAGGATGGCCACGTCAGGGTGGTTGAAGTACAAGTTGGACAATCGAGGTTCACTAGGCCAGTGACTAAGGTTTGTCCTCTGGAATATAGCAATTGAACCAGAAAGAACAAGTTACCAGTGTAAATAAAGTAGAATGTTCAAGTTTAGAACAGTGTTTGTTGTAAATAGGTTGAATATTTTAGCATTTATTTCGTTGGTTTGAGATTGCATTGCTGTTGATAGATGATGATAGACAGGAGTCTATCATGGAAGGGGGCATGTTCTGAAGGGTTTGTGATTGTGTTCACGGGCGTTGTGGTTTGATGGCATAAACGCAGCCGTTTCGGAGCATGTCATGGACTTTTTCGTGCTGCACGGGATTTTGTGCACCGTTCATCTGGGCATCTTGAACATGTGGCAGATTTTGAGTGTTGAGCGCTGGAGACAGAATAGACGAGTAGCTCTCCAGTAGTTTGTGACACAAAACAGTAAAATAGAAATAGGAGAGATAGATAGATAGATAGAGTAGGATTAACTAAATAGATAGGTTTGCATATTTAGTTTAATTTTTCATTGCATATATTTTACATTTCATTACATTACAAGGGAATTTCACTTTTAGTTGATTACAAGGGGATTTCACGTTTAGTTGTTTAAAGGGGAGTTCATGTTTAGTTAGTTAAAAGATTTGGTTTGAAAGGTAAGTCGAAATTTATATTTTAGTTTAATTTCCACTGCGTTACATGTCCAGTGTAATAATAAAGGTATATGAATCAGGTATGTTAATGTTCAAAAGTAAGAACCAATTTACCTTTGTGATTTCAACTCTTATCTCTTTGAAAGAAAGAATGATTAGAGAAAGAAAGTAGAGTGTATTCATCTTACCTCTGTATTACATTTGGAACATCATCACCATCCTACTGTCCTCTATTCCAGGCTTACCATTAGACAGCCACTGTGATACTGATGCCGGAGTGGCTGTCCAGTTTCTCCATTGTAACAAATGTGGAGATCAGCAGGACTGTGTGGACGTCTTGGGGTGTCGAATCCTACTGTCAACAGACTCACAGTACCAGAAGGGACAGGTTGGTGCATTAGTGTGCAATGGTTATGAGTTGTTAACGGTAATTTGGTTGAAGCATGTCTTGCCAAGAAACAAGTATTGGAGTGAATTTGTTAACATTCTACAGTGGTCCTGGCCTAATGGTTAAAAACCTGCTCCCAGATTCATTTCCCGACAAAGTTACAATGGGTGAAGCTCATTTCTGTTGTGCTCCGTTCATGGTCCTGTGCACAGAAGTAAAGCCCTGATTTCTCAAAAAAAAAAATTAGTTTCAAACTGAGTTTGACAATTTGAAACATTTGATTTTTTAAACTCAACGTTTTCTTAAAATAAAAAAGTCCAGTCAACTTAAGTAATCTGTCCGTGAAACTCAAATTGTCTACTATGTTTGAGTTTGATATTGATTTCAGTTCATTCTGGGAAATGCATTTACCTGCAATTTCTGAAATCTGAGTAAAATCTGTAACCTAATTCAAAACTCAGACTTTTGTTTTAAAAAAACCGAATTTAGTCACAAATTATTTGAAGTTAAGCACATCAAGTATGGAGAATCCTTGGGTGGGTGACCATGTTTGGCAGCTTGACTCCTAAGAGTAGACAATCCTACCACACTACAAAGTACATGTGATACATATGGTCTCACTTCATACATGTGAGTTCAAACATGTCAGCTTGACTCCTGAGAGTTTCAAGGACTTCAGTCCTGCCTCACAATGAAGCACACATGACACATGTGGTCTCACCTTAGGCAAGTGAGTTTGTGCAATATTGCCTCTGTTCACCCAGCAGAAAATGGGCACCCGGTGGGATAAGTCATGTGGCTATAACCTTCTAGCACCTCACAGCTTGGGTTATACAGGGTAAAAATGAACAGTCTGTATGCGCTTCCACCATTCACTTGGTGTATGGAATTTAGCGCTATATAAATACACATTGTTATAATATTGCTGGAATATTGCTAACAGGTGTAAAACTACTCAGTTAATCACTATTAATGTCCTGCCTGCATTTCAGATGTGGCTGAATCTACAGAAGGTGAAGATGAGCTAGATCCAGGATCGTAGGTGTGCAATACAGACACTTTGCATCCTCAATAGTAACCTGGTCTTGAGTATGATATTGAGAGGAACATGGAATGGAAAACTTCCAGTTTGAAGCAGCAATACAAACACTATTTTCATACTTGCAATATATCTTTCTGAAACTCCAGTTGGTTTGATGTATTCTTCATGGATCCCAGTTGCCTTGAGGTGAAGTTGACAAGGCAGGTATATTCATGCAGTGAAATGTCACTCGAAGTGTCATGAAGTTCTTCCCCTCACAGGGCAGTGGGGTATCCTAGAGCTTAAAGCATTTGTTCATCATGCCGAAGATTTGGATGCGATTCTCCAGTTCTTCACATGGGTACAATGTGTGAAGCTCATTTCTGGAGTCCATTGCTTGATATTGCTGGAATATTGTTTACAACTCTAGACATTATCTCATATTGTTGCATGATTCAGCACCAGACCTGGAAGTACATGCCCATTAGCTATATAGTGAAGCGACAAGCAATGAAATATGTTGATCACATAATTCATTTGTATGTAAAAATTGTTTGTGCTGGCCTGTACATATTTGTACTGCTTGCTGTGATATTGTTGTTGCATGCTTAACTTGTCAATTAATAGGTACACAGTAGGGTGTACTTAAGTATAGTGCAGTTTCCTTACAGTTACAGTAAGGAGGCTGTGGGGTGACCTTGTGGTTGACGTGGTCTCGTGTCATGCTGAAAACCTGGAAATGTTCCCCACATGGGTACCGGGGCTGTGAGGCAGCCTAGTGGCTGAAGCTTACAGTCGTCATGCTGAAAACCTGGGAATGTTCCCCATATTGGTACCGGGGCTGTGAGGTAGCCTAGTGGCTGAAGCTTTCACTCGTCATGCTGAAAACCTGGGAATGTTCCCCACATGGGTACCGAGGCTGTGAGGCAGCCTAGTGGCTGAAACTTACAGTCGTCATGCTGAAAACCTGGGAATGTTCCCCATATTGGTACCAGGGCTGTGAGGTAGCCTAGTGGCTGAAGCTTTCACTCGTCATGCTGAAAACCTGGGAATGTTCCCCACATGGGTACCGGGGCTGTGAGGTAGCCTAGTGGATGAAGCTTACAGTCGTCATGCTGAAAACCTGGGAATGTTCCCCACATGGGTACCGGGGCTGTGAGGCAGCCTAGTGGCTGAAGCTTACAGTCGTCATGCTGAAAACCTGGGAATATTCCCCATATTGGTACCGGGGCTGTGAGGTAGCCTAGTGGCTGAAGCTTACAGTCGTCATGCTGAAAACCTGGGAATGTTCCCCACATGGGTACCGGGGCTGTGAGATAACCTAGTGGCTGAAGCTTACAGTCGTCTTGCTGAAAACCTGGGAATGTTCCCCATATGGGTAGCGGGGCTGTGAGGTAGCCTAGTGGCTGAAGCTTTCACTCGCATGCTGAAAACCTGGGAATGTTCCCCACATGGGTACCGGGGCTGTGAGGTAGCCTAGTGGCTGAAGCTTACAGCTGTCATGCTGAAAACCTGGGAATGTTCCCCATATGGGTACCGGGGCTGTGAGGTAGCCTAGTGGCTGAAGCTTACAGTCGTCATGCTGAAAACCTGGGAATGTTCCCCACATGGGTACCGGGGCTGTGAGGTAGCCTAGTGGCTGAAGCTTTCACTCGTCATGCTGAAAACCTGGGAATGTTCCCCACATGGGTACCGGGGCTGTGAGGCAGCCTAGTGGCTGAAGCTTACAGTCGTCTTGTTGAAAACCTGGGAATGTTCCCCACATGGGTAGCGGGGCTGTGAGGTAGCCTAGTGGCTGAAGCTTTCACTCGTCATGCTGAAAACCTGGGAATGTTCCCCACATGGGTACCGGGGCTGTGAGGTAGCCTAGTGGATGAAGCTTACAGTCGTCATGCTGAAAACCTGGGAATGTTCCCCACATGGGTACCGGGGCTGTGAGGCAGCCTAGTGGCTGAAGCTTACAGTCGTCATGCTGAAAACCTGGGAATGTTCCCCACATGGGTACCGGGGCTGTGAGGTAGCCTAGTGGATGAAGCTTTCACTCGTCATGCTGAAAACCTGGGAATGTTCCCCACATGGGTACCGGGGCTGTGAGGCAGCCTAGTGGCTGAAGCTTACAGTCGTCATGCTGAAAACCTGGGAATGTTCCCCATATGGGTAGCGGGGCTGTGAGGTAGCCTAGTGGCTGAAGCTTTCACTCGCATGCTGAAAACCTGGGAATGTTCCCCACATAGGTACCGGGGCTGTGAGGTAGCCTAGTGGCTGAAGCTTACAGCTGTCATGCTGAAAACCTGGGAATGTTCCCCATATGGGTAGCGGGGCTGTGAGGCAGCCTAGTGGCTGAAGCTTACAGTCGTCATGCTGAAAACCTGGGAATGTTCCCCACATGGGTACCGGGGCTGTGAGGTAGCCTAGTGGCTGAAGCTTTCACTCGTCATGCTGAAAACCTGGGAATGTTCCCCATATGGGTACCAGGGCTGTGAGGTAGCCTAGTGGCTGAAGCTTACAGTTGTCACTGTGAAAACCCAGAAATGTTCCTCACATGGGTACAGTGTTTGAAGCCCATTTTTTGTTGCCTCAGTGATTATATTGCTAGAATATTGCTACAAATGGCATTAAACCTGCCACTCACTGTAACAGTTGGCTGCTAGAAAGGTTGTGCTCCTTGTTCATATTTCTGGATCTGCACTTCTCACTTGTCAGTCTAAGAAAAAGAATTGTAAGTTTATATCTGTAGGCTGCCATATTTATTACTTGTGAGACAGTTAGTGGATACAATTGCTGTTTAAGACAAACATGGATTGTCATGGTTAGATCTTCTGTTCTTGTCAAACTGTGAACCAAAATCTACTCAGAATAAATCATTGAGTTTTATTGTTCTCCGTCTTATGTATTCATGTGTTGTGGTGTTCCCAGTATGACTGCTGCTGCCACTGCTCTTCATCCTCTGCCAAACAAGTAATCTTAATAGGGAGTCTACAATGGCATCCATATCAAAAAACGTTCTTGCCATAAATGGGTGCTTTGTCTGAAATTGTGTGAAATTTTGGTACATTGTATGTGTAGTTAAACACTGAATTTATATTTTTAGCACCAACGGAGATCTCAGTTACAACTGACCTTCAGCAACCCATGCTTGTTATAGAACAACTAACAGGATTGGATGGTCAAGCTTGCTGACTTGGTTGACATGTCATCATTTCCCAGTTGCATGGATCAATACTCATGCTGTTGATCTCTGGACTGTCTGGTCCAGACTTGATGATTTACAGACCGCTACTATATAGCTGGAATATTGCTGAGTGTTGCTTAAACAAAGAAACAAATAAACATGGTGACATCTGATCACAAATGCACAACAAATGTTGAGACTGGCACTGGCACTGTAGTGAGCAAATTCATACTGGTTCTTGTAACATTGAGTACCTAACTGTTTGACGACGGGTTTGATCAAATAATACAAAATTGTACAAACAACTAACATTACCAACACCAAACGGAAAAGCGATGGTCTCATCAGCCTGAAAAAAAGGTCATGTCATCCTAACTCTAGCAAGTCAAATGGGTGTCTCCCCCAAACCCAGTCAATAAATGGAAAACTGAATCTGTTCATCCAGAAGAAAATGAGCCCCCAGTGGGATAAGTCACATGACTATTAACCTTTCTCCCCGCAGACTGTTTGGGTAATCCGGGGTAAAAATGTCCATTATGTTGTATGCGCTTAGAGCATGCTCTTGTGATGTGGTGCTTTGATTTGTGCTGTCAAGAGCACTGTATGAACAGTCCGAGACTGCATATACGGGAGACATCCTATCGTCTCTTGTTTGCGAGACTGGGCGCTCCACGGTACTAACGCTTCACCCTAAATAATGATTCATGATTAAGTAATAATGAAACTAAGAATCACCCCAATACGGTGCGGAATTATGTTTGCTGTTTAATGCCGCACTCAGCAATATTCCAGCTATGTGGTGGCAGTCTGTAAATAACTGAATATGGATCAGACAATCCAGTGACGAACAGCATGAGCATTGGTCTATGCAGTTGGGATACTAAGATTGTCAACATGGATCATCATGGGTAACTGATTTTAGTAAATCAATTACACATATTCATAAGAGCTACAAAGAAGCACACAACACATCAGAGGAAGATTTGATACATTCCACTGATACGTGTTGGTATCAGGTGCGTTACATGTTGCAAGGGGGCTTGGTGGGCGGACCGTCTAATGTGCTAGTCTAGTGATCCAGCAAGCTTGAGGTGCCAGGATCGGGCTTACTGTAAGACTGAGTTGAGATTGACATCATATAATCAAGGGGAAAAACAAAGCACCCATTGGCAGCCTAGCTGGAAGTCGGCGCTATATAAATACGATTAAATAGATTATGATAATAATAACACACGTCAAATGGAGAGTGCTGCTCAATGGCACTTCCAGCTAGTGGAGAGTTGGGCTCAGATCTTCCTTTTGAATCATATAAACTGATATTAGTAGATAGTATATATACTCTTCAAAAAACGTAGGGGAACTGTGCTTTCAATGTATGATTGTCGAAACTGGGAGATATATGGGATTGACTCAATGTTGATACAATAACAATGGATGTTTTGAGAATGCATCACCACATGGATTTCATTCAAAGCAAAGCTGTTTGTTCTGTTATCCCCCTTGTTAAGTGACTGGAGTATGACATGAAAATTTCAGGTTTGCAATTTTCAGTCAGTGGTGTGTGATTTGACCCTGAAAACTCTGACTATGCACAAATACAAGAAAAGTATTGGAAAAATGGTCTACAGTGATTTATCAACCTGCCTGAAAAACGTTTACATTCATAATGACACCCCATGCACAGGTAGGAGACTCCCACATGCACATGCTTCCCATGCTTTTTCTTTGCGTGTGGTGATAACGTGAAATGATGCTGCATACACAAGATGAATGTCATTGTAATGTTCCTCATTCTGTTTTCTTTCTATCAGACTTCAAAGTTCAGGTTGCCCTACTTTTTTTGAAGAGTACATAACGATCCCTTCAGCTTTCTCAGGTGTTGCGAACTACTAACAGAATGTTGACTTGATTGTAGAGCCTATAAGTTAGTCTAATGTGAGGTGAGGTGAAATGGGGTTTAACATCATACGTAAAAATGTTTCAATCATATGATGATGTGCATGTGTGTGTGTGTGTGTGTGTGTGTGCATGCATGTGTGTGCATGCATGTGTGTGTGTGTGTGTGTGTGTGTGTGTGTGTGTGTGTGTGTGTGTGTGTGTGTGTGTGTGTGTGTGTGGCTGCTTCCTAGCTGGACATATAGTGCTTGGTCACTGAGATACCATGCTGCAGTTAAGCATGAATACCCCACGCAGACACATTATACCAACTCCGAGCTGACCAGTCCTTGTTGTACCCATTAATGCTGAGCGCCAGACAGGGATCAATAAGTACCATACTTTAAAGTCTTTTGATATGACTCGGCTGGGTATCAAACCTGCAACCTTACTCTCTTGGGCGGACGCTCTAACCACTACACCACACAGGTAGCTCTAATGCCATAAAGTGCTTGACATCAGACGTGTAATTCCATATACAATTACTGGTGTGATACTCATGCATATGAGTATTCATATCATATTTAAATGCAAAATTGAATGTTATGACTTTGAATAAGTGTGGAGATCATTCAAACGGAATGACGTAGATAAAAAATGAACCTGGGTTCAAAACTGACTTTGATTTGGTTTGGTTTGGTTCTTGTTAAATACTGCAATCGACAATATTCCAGCTATATCTGCAATCTGCAATTAATCGAGTCTCTACCAGACATTCAAGTGATCAACATCATGAGCACCAATCTACGCAATGGGGATCCAAAGATGTGTCAACTAAGTCAGCAAGCCTTACGACAAGAATGACCAGATAACAGATCGAATCTAGAATTCCCCTTGGATTTATTTTGGTGCTCCAAAGCGGTGTTCTCACTTTTCATGCAACATGAAAAGGAGGCTCCCTAAGGGTGGTCTCTATAGCATGTTTGTTATTTCTGTACGCAGTTAATCAAATTATATTTCATCAGTACATCAACAGAACTATCTGGAATTCAGTTACACAACAAAAGAAAAGACAAATCAGTTAGAAAGTAAATGCAATATTTAATAGTTGTAAGTGATAAGTGCAGAACAAATATATATTTAAAAGAATGTCAAATCTTGTCCACAAAAAGCCAAAATGCTCAAGGGAACTGTTATCTATGAATAATCTAAAACCATTAAATGTCCAAAATATCTGAAATGTCCGAAAGGTCCTAAAATGTAAACAGTCACTAAACATATTATATTTATGATTCAATGCTATTAATTATTATATTACATTGCTTCAAATGCAGCAAGATGTCACTCTATGCATCCAACTTTAACACACTCAAGAATTCAAACAGTTTGAAGACGCCGCTCTGAGCGTCCATCTCAAACGTACTCCTCACAGATCCAAATAACTGCAAGATGTCACTGTAGGCATCCATCATAAACACACTCAAGAGTCCAAACAATTGCAAGATGTCACTCTAAGCATCCATCTTAATCACACTCCACAAGAATCCAAACAATTGCTTGATGTCACTCTCAGCATCCATCTTAAACACTCTCCTCAATAATCCAAACAATTGCAAGATGTCACTCTCAGCATCCATCTTTAACACACTCCACAAGAATCCAAGCAGTTGCAAGATGTCACTCTAAGCATCCATCTTAAACACACTCTTCAAGAATCCAAACAATTGCAAGATGTCACTCTAGGCATCCATCTTAAACACACTCCACATGTATCTAAACAATTACAAGATGTCACTTTCAGCATTCATCTTAAACACACTCCTCAAGAATCCAAACAATTGAATGATGTCACTCTCAGTGTCCATCTTAAACACACTCCTCAATACTCCAAACAATGTTGCAAGATGTCACTTTCAGCGTCCATCTTAAACATCTCTCTCAAGAATCTAAATAATTGCAAGATGTCACTCTAAGCGTCCATCTTGGCACGGAACACTCTCCTCAAGAATCCAGACATGCGTGACAGAAAGACTCGAACTGGGGACTGGGTCGGGGTGTCATCATCATCAAGGTTGACGTCAACGAAGTGGGGGACATCACGGAGGACGGGGGTAGAGAGTGGGGCAGGGAGAGAGGTGGAAGGGGTGGGCAGCTCAGACAGGGGTTCAAGGATGGTCATGTATCTCCCAGTAGGATGCTGACAGGGGGTGGGGGGAAGAAAAGGACAGGTAGAGAGTCACAGAGGGTGAAAGTGGAGAAAAAAGGTAGATGTTACAAATGGACTGATAGTCATACTCATATTATGAAAGCAATGTGATTTACGTGTATATACAGCATACACACATATATAGTGTCCAAATCAACAGTGCTAATAAATGATACAATAAAATAAACTCTATGAAATAACTGATTCCCTAAGACACCCACTTGGCGAGGAGGGGCCCAGATGTCAAAGTTCAGAGGGAACCTGATCACGAGGTCAAGGGCTGTGGGAAAAGAACGAATGAGAGTCTGAGAAATAACCAAACATCAAACAGAATCTGACAGTATCAAACCTTCAACATCAAATGGCTTCATTTAATTCTAACTGATCATTAGTGAACATCAAAATGACTAACTCCCAATATGTAGTTATGACATTTTAACTCTTCATCTGGTTTTAGCAATATTTATTTTTCTCTGATTACATATCTGTATATTCTGACATAGGACGGGGTTTATGGGGATTGGCAAAAGGGCAAAATTGTATATGTTACTGTCAAATGCTATCCCCTCATAAAATAGCACAGACATACTGAGATGTCACATGCTAACTAAAGAAAACAAAACACATCCACGACGTTGATGATGGGTACCAAGTGATGTTTGGTGGACTTAAACTGACAATAATGGAACAGTTTTTATGTTAAATATCGTTGTTAGATTATATATTTTTAGTGAATCAGTTTGTTTCTTGAATATATCTGTGGACTGATGTTGCTAGATTATTACATTTAATATAATTAAATCAGCTATCCCTGTACAGAACAATTTTGACATCAAATCCTTTGACATAGAAGTATTTGTTTTGTCTCAAATGATTACAACGAGGACACACAAGAAAAGTAACGGAATGGAATGGCCATAAGGACAGGCGGGTTTTCGGCTAAATGCCCATCAATAAAGTGAGAGTTCAGACCGCTACAACCAAGACAGATTTGGAAAATATTTTCCGACATTGGCATGATCTGAAGTTAGCATACTTTTTTAAGTTTTTGGACTCATTTTGGTATAACCCTTTAATTTACATATATACCCTTATTTAGCTTCTGTATGAAAGTGTTTAGTTTATTTGATTCCACTTTTAACAAACTATGTAAAACTGCATATACGAAGGCAAGTTTGGTGAATGTTAAGATAAGATTACCCCAAACTTTAAATGAGTTAATGATGAGGGGGATGTGTATTGACTGTTTGTATAAAACCAAACCATGCCCACATAACTGCATGGGCCACCAATGCCACTGTATACAACATTTCGCAATAAATTGTGTTGAAGCATGTCGACATTATTGAAGCGTTCCAGATATGAAGATTGGCCATTATGACTGAGTAACCCATTCTATGTGGTTTTAGAAGCACTCGTAAAAGCATCATAACAGGCGCCACTGTTCACATACTGCTGACTGATAACTAGACTTGCAGAATTCTCAGAGAGTATAATTAGTTTAAATGGTTAGTTTACATCTAAATAATGTAAGAAACTGGCAATAGGCATACACATTTGCACTGGAACTCCCATGTTGATGTCATTATGCCTAACATGGGCAGTCCTGTCAAGAATATACATTTTGGGACTGCATGTTTTGCAAATATTTTATTTTTTATTTTTTTGGTTATTTGTTTCATCTCATTAAGAACAAATTTTGAATACCACAGTGATCGCCTATGAAAAACGTTACCTAATAACTATCTGCATTTTTGCATGATTACTTTGATCAAGCCAAGCCTTGGTTTATGGATATAATGACACCTGGTTCAGTGATTGTGATTTACACAGGGTAACACAAAAACAGCCACTGCAACTGGAGGGCATTTTTATCCTGTAAAAGCATATCTTTACAAGGTTTGCTCACTAGTGGACCTATTCAGGTCAAATCCTTGGCAATTTGGGTCATGTAAGGTTAACACGTCAAAATTCAGGCCTGTTCAGGTCAGTGCGAACCCTGCAAAATATTTGCACGGGTATCCATAAAGTGAAACCTCAACAACCACCAGTCATGAGCGTAAACTGTTTAAGTATTGTATAGCTGTGTGAAGTGGATGTTGTATTCCTATTGTCTGTAAATACTCTGAAAGCGGAAAGACCTCAATTAATGTGAAACAGGACAAGTCAATTTTTTATGGTAACTGACAGAATATTCTGGAAGTTTCTTCATTTTCCTAGATGAGGATGAATAAAGTAAAGAAGTCATTAACGAATGAAAAATGACAACACCTTGCGTGTAGGAGTTCATGGTTACAATATCTGGTGATGAGCAGATCGTGAGGCAAATGTCAACAGAAATTCAGCAATATCACAGGGTTATGATAGCGTCAAAATGGCGGCATCAGAAGTGAAACTGTCGTCATAGCGACGTCATAAATCTCGCGAGATCGTCACAGCATTATGTGAAGTTAACAACTGGTTTCATCCGTACCTTGCGTTAGTCAGGATCCGCGTCTCGTTTCTGCTTGTATTGGGTTACACAAATGAATCTAATACACAACACATGTAGAGAGACGTTCCTCAAAAATAATAAAACTATGCATGAGTGTCATCATAATGTTTAACCTGTTGACAAACGTGCCATATCGTGACATACAGACAAAAAGCAACAAGCAGCCATCGGTTGTATAGACCAACCCCTGAAAATGAACTGACAAACACAAAGTACTCGGTCATTCAGTTTCTTGTGAAGTTATGTGCCCTTCTGGCGCGTCCAAGACACAGGTGCACCCTGTTCTCACGCTCCATGTCAAGTTCATTAAGAGAGCTTGCGGAATTCCATTCCTCTACTAGAGCTCTGTGAGGTCCTGAGAGATTCACTGGGTAACGTGTGTACACACGTGGAACGAGTTCCCCACAAGCATTGTCAATTGGGTCGAGGTCTGGAGAACATGCCGGCCATTCCATCCCCCGTACACCCTGCTTCCTGAGGAATTCCGCGACAATCCTGACCTTATATGAGCCCTAGCGCTGTTGTCTCAAATTACAGTTGTGGCGCCATTGTACATTGTCTGCTCGCTCCATTATTTTCAGGAATGGACCGATGTGTACCGGTTTCAATTTTAAGACCTTGATAGTTCGTACTCTATTTGGATAATATAATTACCAATACTTTTAATTGAATTTAAGTTGGGTAATATCCTCCAAACTCTACATTCCTTAAAAATAATGTGTCTCGGTTCCTCCGGGCCTCGGCTTTATTATTTTTCACGAATGGAGGGTGACTTGGGGCATTACTCTCTACGTAAGCGGTTCGACCATAAAAGCCATGCATAGGTTGCAGGTACGGTACTGCCATAGGAGCCAGAATCACGGAGGATTACCGTCGACCACATGCAGTGGAGTACGTTCATCAGGACTTATCCCTGCCCAAACCATGGCCGTTCCCTCGCTTGGTTCCCTTTTATGCGTGACCACAACTGCATCTGTGATTCGCTCTCCATTGCGACGATAAATTCTCCCCCGACCATAATGGAAAGACAAATTGAATCTGCTATCAACTATGAAGAGCACACGAGACAATGGACGTTGATTCCAGCGGCCATGATGTCTACTCCATCTCAGACGCACCTGCCTGTGACGAAGTGTTAGTGGTAGACGAACTGCCTATATACCGAAGTCCGACTGCCTGTAAACGTCAACGAACGGTGTTCCTTGACATCCTTACATTGAACACTGTAGTGTTCAGTCTGAAGATCTGCTCTGTTAAAGAATCGGTTATGCAACACAGTTTTAATCATGCATCTTTTATCTCGGACTGTTGTGACTCTGGGGCGACCTGGTCGACGTGCATATTCCACAGAGCCATTGCCTTGAAATCTCTGCCACAATCTACCAATAGCACTCTGACTCGGAGCACTCTGACTAAAGCTGACAGCAACCTGCCGGTGAGTTGGACCAGATTCCAAAAGTCCATAGCATGTCACCTTTCAGCAAGAGTAAGAAAACGTACAGTTTATACTGCGATTTCAAACAGGGACCTGAACAGTGAACGAAAGTACAAAAGTATCAATGCATATTCACTGACCTCTACTTTACCTGGATTTAGCTACTTGAACGTGCAAATCACTGACATTAAGTGACAGGTGGATTTTCATACTGACAATTTGAATGAAAAATGTGTTATTTGTAACAGAAGAACGCAATACTGGCATTTCAGAGGGGGATACGTTTTTCATACTGTAAGGAAATAGTGTTACCAATAGCTTTTCCCTTCATAAATGACACAGAGTATACACCAGTTTATACAAGAGATATTTAGCATGTTTCAAACACAACGAACGAATTAAATGCAGACCCATTCACTTTGGTTGACTGTAAGTTACAAACACTGGACCTGTGCATAAGATGCTATCAGTGAGTGAGTGAGTTTAGTTTTATTATCCATATTCCAGCTATATGGCGGCGGTCTGTAAGTAGTCATTTCTGGACCAGACAATCCAGTGATCAAGAGCATGAGCATCGATCTGTGTAATTAACATTAGAGTCCACCAAGTCAGCGAGACTGATCATCCGCTCCCGTTTTTCATACCTGACGACAATCACAGTCGCCTTTTATGGCAAACATATGGGTTTTTGCCCACGCATTTATGGGTTGCTGAAGACCTATTCTACACCGGACCTTCACGGGTCTGCTATCAGTGAAACGTGAGTGGTAATGTTATATACAAACTATTTTACATGCAGTAATGTTCAGAATGTCAAACCAGACAAATATAAATGTATTGCACGATGGCTTAGTGGTTACCACACTAGCCTTGTGGTCTAAAAAAGTGCTAGGGTTCTAAATCCAGTGGAATGCTATAAACGTTTGTAAATTTAATCAATAAATACATAGACTCACTTCCAATGTTTATGATCACATGACCTAACCCGTGCACAAAAACATCATGCAAAGGCTGATTCACAGTGCTATCACTGATTGTTACTTTACCTCCCTACACGGAAGGGGTGACAGTACAATACCTGTACGTGTCAATGACTGACGCTTTATCTCCCCACATTTAAGGGGTGACAGTACCATACCCGTACGTGCCAGTGACTGCATCACTTCAGGATTTCCTACCAGACGATACCAACAGACCGACACACAGACAAAAGTGGGTTTGACCAAATATTCACTCACTCACACAAGTGCTAGCTACATCGAGACATTCTATACTGAGCTGTACAGGATCACACCAGTTACAGTTCGACACATTTTATTACATTTCACTGATACATGTTCTGGACAAACGCGATGCACATCAAGTGGGAAAGTCCGCTTTGACGATGGCTGATGTCTCGGGTGACTGCCTATCTTCAACCTGTGAACAGAAACTTCACTCATAAATGTTTCTGATCAAAGCAAGGTCAATACATGTTCCCGACTGTATCATAAGTGTCTATGTGTCACTGTCATTCGAAATATATCATTTCTAGAGACCTGTTTTATTCAGTATGTGTAATGTACTATGAACACTGTCCCTTCAATGTTCTCTCTCAGGAAACTGTGGACATATTTTGAAATGATCACCTAAATTATTACGATTATAAGTTAATGCACACCTTTAACCAGGTATTACTATTACAGGATATTTATGTAGCGCACACGTCCATGCAACTAGCTCTTCTACGTACATTCACACACTGTTCCATCAACATTTCAACAATCGTAACAATACCAATTCCTCAAGGCACTGGTATTGTTACGATTGTTGACATGTTGGTGGAACAGTGCGTAAGGGTACATATCTCAACTGACTTCTACTATTGGTATTCCTCCTGATGTTTGGGGGTATTCGCGTGTGGGATATTGACCAATGTGGTCGCCACAACTCTCCAGTAGCACTACTACCTTAACAAAATGGAATTGTGGAGAAATATAACTCAAGAACTCCAGTGACAAAATGTATAAAACTGCTGTGACGTCATGGCCATGATGGGCCTTTGCTCAGACAGGCAAATCATGTTGTCACTGCTCGAGGCATTACTGCAAAATATTTACTCCCCACACCTCACAGACGTGTAATATTCAGGGGAGACTACAGCATCGGCTACCGACAGTATTGCATTCGCATACCAAGTCCTAGCATGGTACCATTAGCCCTTAAATCTTCATATACCACACTCACTCACTAACACGTAGGCAGAACGACGATGGCGTGTCAAGATGTTTGTCGCAGTTACAGAGGACGTCTAGGGCAGCAAGTGCATCTAGGACATAGCACCAGCTACTCAAATTCTAGCATTGCACTTCTATCATGTTATAGGTGAAAAGGTGACCGCGGGTTTTATCGGAGTAGTGCAATGGCATTACTTAATCTATATAGTTTCGGACGGTGGCGTGGTCTAGTCTATAAGTAGTGTTCGCTAGTCACACTGAAGACTCGTGGTCAGCGTGTGACACCCATTTCCCCTAATGTTGGTGGAATATATAACAATACGACCAACAAAAACAAGAAATCAGCTAGAAAGTAAAAGCAATATTTAACAGTTATAGCTGGTAAGTGTAGAATATAATTTATGTTCTAAATTCTTGGTTGAAAAAAAAGCCAAAATTTGCAAGGGAAAACAGAATAATCCCAAACCACTAAAATCCAGAACATCCAAAAAAAATGGAAGGTCCGGAAGGTAAAGAAAAAGTACGAAGTCGCATACCATGTTGTATTTAGGCATCAATGCAATTACATATTACATGACACAGCCTCCAAAGTGGCAAGATGTCACTCTCAGCATCCATCTTTAATACACTCCACAAGAATCCGAAACAGTTGCAAGTAGTCACTCTCAGCGTCCATCTTAAACACACTCCTCAAGAATCCAAACAACTGCAAGATGTCACTCTAAGCGTCCATCTTAAACACTCTCCTAAAAAATCCAAGCAACTGCAAGATGTCACTCTAAGAGTCCATCATAAACACTCTCCTCAAAAATCCAAACAGTTGCAAGTAGTCACTCTAAGCGTCCATCTTAAACACTCTCCTCAAGAATCCAAACAGTTGCAAGATGTCAGACACTCTCAGCATCCATCTTAAACACACTCCTCAAGAATCCAAACAATCGCAAGCTGTCACTCTAGGCATCCATCCTAACCACACTGCACAATAATCCAAGTAATTGCAAGATGTCACTCTCAGCCTTTGTCTTAAACACACTCCTCAATAATCCAAGTAATTGCAAGATGTCACTCTAAGCGTCCATCTTAAACACATTTCTCAATAATCCAAGTAATTGCAAGATGTCACGCTAAGCATCCATCTTAAACACACTCCACAAGATTCTAAATAATTGCATGTCACTCTAGGCATCCATCTTAAACACACTCCACAAGAATCCAAACAATTTCAAGATGTCACTCTAGGCATCCATCTTGGCACGGAACACTCTCCTCAAGAATCCAGACACACGTGACAGGAAGACTCGAACTGGGGACTGGGTCGGGGTGTCGTCATCATCAAGGTTGATGTCAACGAAATGGGGGGCATCACGGAGGACGGGGGTGAAGAGAGGGGCAGGGAGAGAGGTGGGAGGGGTGGGCAGCTCAGACAGGGGTTCAAGGATGGTCATGTATCTCCCAGTAGGACGCTGACAGGGAGGGAGAAAAGGACAAGTAGACAGTGACAGATGGTGAAAGTACAGAAAAAGGGCATAGAGTCTTAATCACCATGTAAGGAAAACGTGATTTAGATATGGGATACATACTCAAAAATAACATTGTGAATAGTGTTCAAATGAATGGCAATGTGTTGGTGTGGCTTTGTGCTAGTAACTGATACAATGGCTAGGCCCATACACAAAATAAAAGACACACACTAATTCAGTTTTACAATACGAAATACTAGTAACTTATTCCCTAGAACACCCACTTGGCGAGGAGGGGCCCAGATGTCAAAGTTCAAAGGAAACCTGATCACAAGGTCAAGAGCTGTGGGAAAAAAAAGGAAAGAAAATCTGTTAAATAATCGAACGGCAAACAGAACTTGACTGTATCAAATCGTCAACAAGTGACTTTCCCCAGCATGATGTATACCACTGTTTATCATTTTATTCATATAGTTGTGCATTTAACTTATTTTTATTTTAACAAGCATTTTCAGTGGAAATCTGACCTTTATTAATTACATTATATCAGTGTATCATTGCATAAAAGAACATGTTTAATTGATGTTAGGTTTAGCTAACTCCTATCCCTCAATAAGCTCATGATGCAATGAGACCTATTCTATTAATTATGAACTTCGGTATATATACGTTTGGCACAACCGGGTCTAGATCAGAAAGCACATGTTCGAAGCCTTTTAACCCACACTGTTGATTTGATTACATGCCACAGTTTATGGATAACAATCTTTCATTACGTTTTTTCTGCCTTTTATTACCTTTCAGAGGTAATTCTTGGTCCATCATCAGAAGAATGGTGAATCAGCATTCACCCGATGAAGGAGCAAGAACTAGCTCTGACACGTGGTTTAGAAAATGAAAAGAAACTGTTATCCATAAAACGTGTCATGTATTCATGTTTGTTCAACTTCTAAATGCCTTTCAAAAACCTATTGATTCACTCTCTGACTATGAGTGATATTTGTATCTTTTTGTGTTATAAATAATTGAATTAATAACTATTTTTTGTTGCAGCAACAAATACTGAAGATATCTGAAGATCTTTGAGAACAGACGGAAAGAGTGGAAGAGAAATGTGAGACCTGATGGTGTTGTTTGATTTTTGTTTTGTTTATAGTTACACTCAGCAATTTTTAGGTCGGTTTGGGGGTTAGTGTTTTGATGAATAGTGACTTCCGTCTGTGAGTACCAGTGACTCTATTCTATGCAATAGTGAATATTTATCATAATATGACTTGGTGAGGCTTATTGTCATCAGGAATGTTTTCTTGATACATAGATTTGTAGCCTTTACAATCCTCACCAAATAAGCGGACGGGAAATCAGAGATGCTTATATCGTATTGCTTTGTTCACTTCACGACCCGTCCCTATACTTAACTATGACGTACTGTTGTACACATGTATTATACCGACTCCTTCGGTTGCGTGTCTTAACATTCGTATTTTCCACAGACTGTTCAGCCGGGTCAACCTAGTTATCGAAGCACCCGTACAATCCCCATGCTACTTATTCAAGTGGCTGTTGCCGAACTTTTGGCAGACAGTGGACAAAAGGAACACTTCTGTTTTTAGTAAGACCTTGAACATTATAGCTGGTAGCAATTTCACAACGAGGCACAAAAAGAATGACAACCCCAATCATCATCAGTATTAGTTTGATGTGTACAAACTGCATATTCTGATGTATACTGCGGGAACAAGAACTGGTTTATGGGTCGGTTGAAACTCATTTAGTTTGAACTATAAGTTAGTACATTTGGCTACAGGTCTGTGGCTCCTGCATAAATACCAGTCACGCACTTATACTGGAAACAGTTTAGTATTTACTATTGCGGGAAACACAGTTGATAATGGGACGGGCACAACTGTATATGCATAAACACTAGTTATGAGCGAAAACTGCTTATTTATTATGCAGTTGTGTGAAGAAGGTGTCATTCCTCTTGCTCACAAACATACTGAAAGGTTAAAATGCCATAAGCAACAAAAATTATAAACAAATTAATAACCGCACTGGTCAGTCTTCCATAGTAGTCGGCAGGCTGTTCTGTTTCCCTACATCAGGATGAAATAAGTAAATAAGTCATAAAAGAAAGCAAAGATGGCAAAAATTAACTATTGTAGAAATAA
Organism: Haliotis asinina; assembly: GCF_037392515.1. Lineage (NCBI taxonomy): Eukaryota > Metazoa > Mollusca > Gastropoda > Lepetellida > Haliotidae > Haliotis > Haliotis asinina. Next base: position 73,811,966 of record NC_090280.1, read on the forward strand.
AGAAATACCTTGGGTGTAGGAGTTCATAGTGAAAACAACTGGTGATGAGCAGATCGTGAGGCAAATGTCAACAGAAATTCAGCAATATCACAGAGGTATGATAGCGTCAAAATGGCGGTATCAGAAGTGAAACTGTCGTCATAGCGACGTCATAAATCTCGCGAGATCGTCACAGCATTACGAGACGTTGCTTACCTGATTCGGTGTCGGAGCGTTGCAACCAGGGAACCAGGGCCTAGCTTTTCGAAGCTCTCTTAGCGCTAAGATAGTCGTAACTTAATGTTAATATATGACACTTACGATTATCTTAACGCTAAGAGAGCTTCATCAGTGCATAGAAAGAACCACTCAAACAAGTGCCCGATATCGCACAACCTATAGGATTCACACATTGTACCGATGGAGGAATCGAACCCGGTCTGACGTACGAACGCTTTAACAACTTGCCTACGACCACCTTATGAACTATTGTCAGCAATATTCCAGTTATATGGCAGCGGTCTGTATATAATCGAGCCTAGACCAGACAATCCAGTGATCTACATCTTGGGCATCGATCTACACAGTTGGAATACGATGACATCTAACAACCAAGTCAGTGACCTGTGAAGATTCTGATAAGAAGTGATCACTGGATTGTCTGGTCCAGATCGCCGGCACACACCTGGAATATTGCCGAGGGCGGCGATAAAGAACAAACACGAATTCTATTCAAACAACTACATTACTATTTCGTGAACGTTTCCTTCAACGTTGGCTGTGTTGATGAAAATTTTGTATTGTCATTGTTATAAGCCTTCGCCATTCCGAATAACAGTACAAACTGTGCAGCACCACATTATATGGACATCGGCTTGTGTTAATACGTAGGCCGCAGTGAATGTTACCGACTAGTTCGCAGACATCAATCACCTCTTTGGTATGTATTCATGTGCATAGAACGATAACCCTTTCACTGTTTACACAAAATAAACACACTGACGATGTGAGTGCAGCTATTTTGTATATAATCTGGGGAGTGACTGGCTCTATGTACTCATATCACGTCCTGTATTTGCCCTTAACGTTTCCCCCGAGAAGCCCCAGGCCTTAAAGACCCAGAACGGTAAAATGTTGTAGCCCTGATCAGACCCTTTATTTTAGCTACAATATCAGTAATTCCCACCAAACACTAAATGTGATTACAAAGTTAAAGAGTTTAATTTAACCCTTGTGACTGACCAGTCTCCATTTTTACAACAATATCAACATTTATGTCAAGATCCACATTTCTGAAAGTTTGTAATCTAAATTGCCCTCTCGAAAATGATACTATTAGTCTTTTCACTTGCATGTAGACAACAGCTACTGATCGAGATAAAATCTAGAAATTACTGAAGGATATTTTAAAATAATAATAATAATAATAATCTTAGTTATTGGGGATGTCAAAGCTGTCGTCCATATGGACCTGCAGGAAACAAAAGTTGTGTGTCCGAGTGGTTTTCAGTCGGCTTCAAGCCTCAGGATCCACGTTAATTTTAAATGGCACTAATGCGGAGCAATTTCCGTGGACTGGTGTAAACTTTTGTTATTGTTTTTCTCCCGTGAGTACCCGGATGATATCCCAGAATTCGTGACTGGTTCGTGACATCTGCTGCGCAGTCCGTAGGCGCAACTGATAGTTTAATTATAGACAGATCAACTGAGGTGAAGTCATTTTTTACTTCATTACAAATGTATTATGAAAACAAATGAAACACTTTGAAGGTTAATCATCTGCCAGTGATGGAAATGGTAAAAAAATATTAGGACGGAAAAATAACGAAGCCAATATACGTCTCTATATTTTGCCTCATAACCCTAATTAGTTTATTGTCATATTTGTATGATTCTGAAAATTACTAGAAGAACACACGATCTGCTTATACTCATAGTAAATTTCTAACATAACAGCAACATTTATACATTGTATAGATTGCCAATGTGGATCCTATTTCACACACATACGCGATCTAGTGTCTGTTTTCTGTCATACAGATTCTGCTGAATGCTACAACAAATAAATTAAAACAAAATGCAAATAATGAATGTAAAACAGACTAATTTTATAGCAACAATGTCAGGCTACTACCTTGTTCAGGAGTGTATCCATCAATATCCACGTAAAAGAAATCGTATTCCATTCATCTGCCGCTGGTAAATAATCCTGCTCTGTGTCGCGTGTCTTACAACTGTCTCATTTGCGAAAAAGTAATACATCGTTTCACGTCTTTCGTTGGTGAAAACCAGATAAACCTCTCATTGGTCTCCCAAGATAGCACACCTGGCAACTAATTGTATGATGTCCACTATTCTAAGTAATTTAGTTAACCAATAATGAGCAATCAATCAATCAACGCTAGGGTGGTTAATTCTTTGAAGGGAGGATGTTGTTTTTGCACTCACACTTTACGACAGGGTGTTGTCATCTACACACACTGCATTTTGACAAATCCGCTAGAAGATAAAAGTAATTAATCAATCAGTGTGTTATCGGTTAATCCTTTGATCGATGTTTGCTTTTGTAACTCAGCTGATAAAACCTCTTGCATCACTTACATGCACATATTACATAACACACCATTCATTTGCCATTACAGACCTTAATTAATAATGTTGAGTATTTACTCCAGACAGGTGAAATGCCAAATGGGAGCCTTTGTTGAGTAACCGAAGTGGTGTTACTACTAATTATACCTGTTAAAAAATCATTAATTGACCATCCAGGGAATGATGACAAATAACACGTGTAGGTTTACACCATCAAGCGCGAGTTACAGCAAGGAAGATGTAATCTCTGTGTCGCATGCAGCCTGAAAACACTTATGGGCCGAAACTGTTTGAGGATACCAACGGAATTTCGTTACATAAGGAATACACACTGGCATTTGCTGTGTACTTTGGTAAATAGGTGAAATAAGGGTTTTTTTACGTAAGACAATTTTCAGATTTCTCTACCAAAGGCAAAGTCATCGTTTTTTGTTTACGAATTCAAATAAATCAACTGTGTGTTTTTATTATCATAAATAAGAAACCATTGTAGCTACCACAGCTACCAATATTTACGTATGCTATTTGCTATCACAGCTCAACCAACACTCACAACTACCTAAATATACAGCTTTGCAATCTTCCGTACTGAAACAAATGGCTTGCTACGTGCCTGTAGACATCATATTTTCATGTATCATGATTAAATATCGATGTGAAAAACGCAGAAATAGGATCAAATTGGATCAGTAACTATACCATCCAAGCATCCGAAAAGTACTACCCTGCTGGGATATTTGGTTACGATCGGACAAGGAATATCATGGATATTTTTAAACAAATGGCATATGATGGGCATCCGGCTTCCTGACTGTTTAGGTGAAGAAATTCTGCTAATATGGACAGGAACCCAGTTCCTTTGTCCGTCACGGTCGAAGGAGCGGGCGCTGACCAAATTGCGGTTTGGTCTCGTAATTAGACCGTTGGCGAGAAACATTATTCGCTCCGCATCAGTGCCCCTTTAAATGTACTGATCACGGATCACATGTGGAAATGGCTGAGTGAGTGAGTGAGTGACTTTTTTGTTTCTTTTGGTGTATTGTTTAAAGTCAGCGGTCTGTAAAGAACAAAGTCTGGACCAGACATTCAAGTGATCAACATCATGACCATCGAACACTCCTGATCACAGGATCCAGTTAGTTGCCTCGGTGAGTAGGTAGGCAGTGAATGAGTGGATGAAGCAGCGAGCTGGAGAGTTGTGTCCCTTGTCATGGCCATGGAAGGGAAACAACCAGTGAATTGCAGCATACACGAGTCTTCACCCAACAGTGGCATGATCACATGTAATCGTTATGTCACTTTCACACAGACATTGTGGTCCTAAAATCCTCACTGAGCTGGGGAGGATCAAATCTGGGAATACCCAGTGTTTCTAGGACAGTTTCAGGAAGTGAACGCCGTGTCTTCTCACATAGGAGTGACAGTACCATACCCGTACGTGTCAATGACTGCAGGTTTTCCTCCCAAAAGAATGCTGACAAACCGACACACAGACAACTCACTCACTCACTCACACAAGTGGTTGTCCAAACATTTTATACTTAGCTATACAGAAACACAACAGTTCCCTTTCGACACATTTTATTACATCACATTGATACATGTTCATGACAGGCACGATACACATTGACTGCAGATTTAGAAGTCGGCTTTGACGATGGTTGATACCGGTAAGTCTCAGGTGAGTGGAGGGCTACCTATTTTCCACCTATGGACTGAGAAGGAAAAAAACAAACAATAAATCTTTCTGTCAAAGCAAAGTCACTTACATGTTTCCGACTATATCATGAGTGACTATGATTTCTTTTTTCTTTTGTCCCAGCAGTGAGTGAGTGAGGTTTGTTTAACGTCGCACTCAGCAACATTCCAGCTACTTGGCTGGGGTCTTTAAATAAGCGTGTCTGGACCAGACAATCCAGTGATCTGCACAATTAGGATGGATAACAAGTCCTCGAGCTTGACCATCCGATTGGTTGTCCAAACATTTTATACTTAGCTATACAGAAACACATCAGTTCCCTTTCGACCCATTTTATTACATCACATTGATAGATGTTCATGACAGGCGCGATACACATCGACTGGAGATTTAGAAGTTGGCTTTGACGATGGCTGATACCGGTAAGTCTCTGGTGAGTGGAGGGCTAAAAACACCAAACAATAAATCTTTCTGTCAAAGCAAAGTCACTTGCATGTTTCCGACTATCTCATGAGTGACTATGATTTCTTTTTTCTTTTGTCCCAGCAGTGAGTGAGTGAGGTTTGTTTAACGTCGCACTCAGCAACATTCCAGCTACTTGGCGGGGGTCTGTAATATACAGCTGTATGGTGGCGGTCTGTAAGTAATCGAGTCTGGATAAGACAATCCAGAGACCAACAGCATGAGTATCGATCGGCTGATTTGGGAACCGATAACATGTGTCAACTAAGTCAGCGAGTCTGACCATCCGATCCCGTTAGTCACTTCTTAAAACAATAATGACCAAATGATAGCTCGAATCTTGCATTCATACTGCCTCAATTGTTGTGCACCTAAGTGGTGCTCTAACGTTTCATGTAACATGAAAAGGAGGTTCCCAAATCATGTTTGATCAGTACATCAACAGAACTCATCTGGAATTCAGTTACACAACAGATGAAAAGACAAATCAGCTAGAAAGTAAACGCTATATTTAATAGTTACAACTGAAAAGTGCAGAATAAATATATATTTAAAGAATCTCAAATCTTGTCAAAAAAAAAGAAGAAAAAAAACCAATATGAGCTAGGAAATATAGACTTTTATCTATGAATAATCCAAAACCACGAAATGTCCAAAATATCCGAAAAATGTAGAAAGTCACCAAACATATATTTATGATTCAATGCTATTAATTATTATATCACACCGCTTACAACGTGGAAAAATGTCACTCTCAGCATCCATCTTAAACACACTCCACAAACATTCAAACAGTTGCAAGTAGTCATTCTAAGCATCCATCTTAAACACACTCCACAAGGATCCAAATAATTGCATGATGTCACTCTAAGCGTCCATCTTAAACACACTGCTCAAGAATCCAAACAACTGCATGATGTCACTCTCAGCATCCACCTTAAACATACTCCACAAGATTCCAAATAATTGCAAGATGTCACTCTGAGCGCTAATCTTGGCACGGGGCATCACGGAGGAAGGGGGGTGAAGAGAGGGACAGGGAGAGAGGTGGGAGAGGTGGGAGAGGTGGGCAGCTCAGACAGGGGTTCAAGGATGGTCATGTATCTCCCAGTAGGACGCTGACAGGGAGGGAGGGAAGGACAAGTAGAGAGTGACAGATGGTGAAAGTAGAGAAAAAAGGTAGATGTTACAAATGGATTGATAGAGTCTTACTCATATTATGACAGCAATGTGATTTACGTGTCTATACAGCACACACACATTCAGAATAGCGTCTAAATCAACAGTGTTAGTAAATGATACAATAAAATAACTTTATGAAATAACTGATTTCCTGAGACACCCACTTGGCGAGGAGGGGCCCAGATATCAAACTTCAAAGGGAACCTGATCACGAGGTCAATATTTAACAGTTATAGCTGGTAAGTGTAGAATATAATTTATGTTCTAAATTCTTGGTTGAAAAAAAGCCAAAATTTGCAAGGGAAAACAGAATAATCCCAAACCACTAAAATCCAGAACATCCAAAAAAAATGGAAGGTCCGGAAGGTAAAGAAAAAACACGAAGTCGTATACCATGTTGTATTTAGGCACCAATGCAATTACATATTACATGACACAGCCTCCAAAGTGGCAAGATGTCACTCTCAGCATCCATGTTTAATACACTCCACAAGAATCCGAAACAGTTGGAAGTAGTCACTTTCAGCATCCATCTTAAATACACTTAACAAAAATTCAAACAGTTGCAAGTAGTCACTCTCAGCGTCCATCTTAAACACACTCCTCAAGAATCCAAACAACTGCAAGATGTCACTCTAAGCGTCCATCTTAAACACTCTCCTAAAAAATCCAAGCAACTGCAAGATGTCACTCTAAACGTCCATCATAAACACTCTCCTCAAAAATCCAAACAGTCGCAAGTAGTCACTCTAAGCGTCCATCTTAAACACTCTCCTCAAGAATCCAAACAGTTGCAAGATGTCAGACACTCTCAGCATCCATCTTAAACACACTCCTCAAGAATCCAAACAATCGCAAGCTGTCACTCTAGGCATCCATCCTAACCATACTGCACAATAATCCAAGTGATTGCAAGATGTCACCCTCAGCCTTTGCCTTAAACACATTTCTCAATAATCCAAGTATTTGCAAGATGTCACTCTAAGCATCCATCTTAAACACACTCCTCAAGAATCTAAATAATTGCATGTCACTCTAGGCATCCATCTTGGCACGGAACACTCTCCTCAAGAATCCAGACACACGTGACAGGAAGACTCGAACTGGGGACTGGGTCGGGGTGTCGTCATCATCAAGGTTGATGTCAACGAAATGGGGGACATCACGGAGGACGGGGGTGAAGAGAGGGGCAGGGAGAGAGGTGGGAGGGGTGGGCAGCTCAGACAGGGGTTCAAGGATGGTCATGTATCTCCCAGTAGGACGCTGACAGGGAGGGAGAAAAGGACAAGTAGACAGTGACAGATGGTGAAAGTAGAGAAAAAGGGCATAGAGTCTTAATCACTATGTAAGGAAAACGTGATTTAGATATGGGATACATACTCAAAAATAACATTGTGAATAGTGTTCAAATGAATGGCAATGTGTTGGTGTGGCTTTGTGCAGTAACTGATATAATGGATAGGCCGATACACAAAATAAAAGACACACACAAATTCAGTTTTACAATACGAAATACTAGTAACTTATTCCCTAGAACACCCACTTGGCGAGGAGGGGCCCAGATGTCAAAGTTCAAAGGAAACCTGATCACAAGGTCAAGAGCTGTGGGGAAAAAAAGGAAAGAAAATCTGTTAAATAATCGAACGGCAAACAGAACTTGACTGTATCAAATCGTCAACAAGTGACTTTCCCCAGCATGATATATACCACTGTTTGTCATTTTATTCATATAGTTGTGCATTTAACTTATTTTTATTTTAACAAGCATTTTCAGTGGAAATCTGACCTTTATTAATTACATTATATCAGTGTATCATTGCATAAAAGAACATGTTTATTTGATGTTAGGTTTAGCTAACTCCTATCCCTCAATAAGCTCATGATGCAATGAGACCTATTCTATTAATTATGAACTTCGGTCACAGAAAACGTATATATACAGTGTTCCCAGAAATTATTGAGAAAATCTTTGTTTTTTTTCTAATGATGCTAAGATTGGAAAAAGGGCTTTCACTATGCACTAAGCATACTAAATAAGGGAGACAACTCTTGAAGGCTTAGAAGGCAGCTCATTACGTCAAGAGTTATCTCCCTTGTCTGAGCAGACGGCTTCCTGTCTTGACATGGCAGAATTTACAGCAAGAGAGAAAAGAAAGCTCATTCTAGATGATTTTGAAAGGTTTGAGGCTGATGCTAAAGTGTTAGCTTGTAGACATGGTATTCCTCTGTCTACAGTATACAGAACTTTGAAGAATATTCAAACAGGAACCGGGATAGAGCACAACGCAGGGGCAGGTCGGCCTAGGAAATTCAGTGTTGTGGATCGCCGAAGACCTGGGCAGATTGTGAGTAGGGGCAAATTGAAAAGTGTTGAGAACATCAGAAATGAAATGATTAGCAGAGGAAGTCCTCAGGTATGCAATGAAACAGTTAGGCAGGAATTACAGAGACTTAATTGGGTGAAAAAACGTGGAATTCCCTCGCCGTTGATGAAAGATGCACAAAAGGAAAAACGTTTAAACTGGTGTCGGGCTCATGAAAATCAAGATTGGGATAATGTTTTCTTTTCGGATGAAAGTTCTGTTTGGCTTTTCCCTAATTGTGTGAAAATTTGGACCAAAGATACTGTCAAACCTATCTACCAGCGACCAAAACATAGCCCGAAGTTTCACATGTGGGGTGGCATATCGGCTCGCGGAGTGACGCCATTGTGTGTTTTCACGGGAAACTTGACAAAAGAAAGATACGTTGACATTCTAAATGGTCACCTTCTTCCGACAGCACAAACATTGTATGAAGATGATTGGATTTTCCAGCATGATAATGACCCAAAACACACTGCGCGCTACTCAAAACAGTGGTTGTCGAGCGAAAATGTTCAAGTTTTAGACTGGCCCAGTTACAGCCCAGACCTAAACCCAATTGAGAATGTATGGGGAGTCATGAAGGACAGAATAAACCAAAAGGGACTGAGAAATATTGAAGATATGAAGGCCGAGGTGGTCCAATATTGGGACACCCTGTCACACGATTATCTACAAACTTTGATGGGTAGTGTGCCTAGGCATATTCAGGCATGCATTGCTGAGCGAGGAGGTCTAACAAAGTACTAAAACAAGACTGAGACTGTAAAAGGATGATGTTTTAACATGTTTATGTAAGTAAAACGCCAGAAGTTAAAAAACGTAATGAGTTACATGACGCAACATGATTCTCAATAATTTCTGGGAATACTATACGTTTGGCACAAGCGGGTCTAGATCAGAAAGCACATGTTCGAAATAGCCTTTCAACCTACACTGTTGATTTGATTACACGACACAGTTTATGGATAACAATCTTTCATTACGTTTTTTCTGCCTTTTATTACCTTTCAGAGGTAATTCTTGGTCCATCATCAGAAGAATGGTGAATCAGCATTCACCCGATGAAGGAGCAAGAACTAGCTCTGACACGTGGTTTAGAAAATGAAAAGAAGCTGTTATCCATAAAACGTGTCATGTATTCATGTTTGTTCAACTTCTAAATGCCTTTCAAAAACCTATTGATTCACTCTCTGACTATGAGTGATATTTGTATCTTTTTGTGTTATAAATAATTGAATTAATAACTATTTTTTGTTGCAGCAACAAATACTAAAGATATCTTCAGAAGATCTTTGAGAACAGACGGAAAGAGTGGAAGAGAAATGTGAGACCTGATGGTGTTGTTTGATTTTTGTTTTGTTTATAGTTACACTCAGCAATTTTTAGGTCGGTTTGGGGGTTAGTGTTTTGATGAATAGTGACTTCCGTCTGTGAGTACCAGTGACTCTATTCTATGCAATAGTGAATATTTATCATAATATGACTTGGCGAGGCTTATTGTCATCAGGAATGTTTTCTTGATACATAGATTTGTAGCCTTTACAATCCTCACCAAATAAGCGGACGGGAAATCAGAGATGCTTATATCGTATTGCTTTCTTCACTTCACGACCCGTCCCTATACCTAACTATGACGTACTGTTGTACACATGTATTATACCGACTCCTTCGGTTGCGTGTCTTAACATTCGTATTTTCCACAGACTGTTCAGCCGGGTCAACCTAGTTATCGAAGCACCCGTACAATCCCCATGCTACTTATTCAAGTGGCTGTTGCCGAACTTTTGGCAGACAGTGGACAAAAGGAACACTTCTGTTTTTAGTAAGACCTTGAACATTATAGCTGGTAGCAATTTCACAACGAGGCACAAAAAGAATGACAACCCCAATCATCATCAGTATTAGTTTGATGTGTACAAACTGCATATTCTGATGTATACTGCGGGAACAAGAACTGGTTTATGGGTCGGTTGAAACTCATTTAGTTTGAACTATAAGTTAGTACATTTGGCTACAGGTCTGTGGCTCCTGCATAAATACCAGTCACGCACTTATACTGGAAACAGTTTAGTATTTACTATTGCGGGAAACACAGTTGATAATGGGACGGGCACAACTGTATCTGCATAAACACTAGTTATGAGCGAAAACTGCTTATTTATTATGCAGTTGTGTGAAGAAGGTGTCATTCCTCTTGCTCACAAACATACTGAAAGGTTAAAATGCCATAAGCAACAAAAATTATAAACAAATTAATAACCGCACTGGTCAGTCTTCCATAGTAGTCGGCAGGCTGTTCTGTTTCCCTACATCAGGATGAAATAAGTAAATAAGTCATAAAAGAAAGCAAAGATGGCAAAAATTAACTATTGTAGAAATAAAGAAATACCTTGGGTGTAGGAGTTCATAGTGAAAACAACTGGTGATGAGCAGATCGTGAGGCAAATGTCAACAGAAATTCAGCAATATCACAGGGGTATGATAGCGTCAAAATGGCGGTATCAGAAGTGAAACTGTCGTCATAGCGACGTCATAAATCTCGCGAGATCGTCACAGCATTACGAGACGTTGCTTACCTGATTCGGTGTCGGAGCGTTGCAACCAGGGAACCAGGGCCTAGCTTTTCGAAGCTCTCTTAGCGCTAAGATAGTCGTAACTTAATGTTAATATATGACACTTACGATTATCTTAACGCTAAGAGAGCTTCATCAGTGCATAGAAAGAACCACTCAAACAAGTGCCCGATATCGCACAACCTATAGGATTCACACATTGTACCGATGGAGGAATCGAACCCGGTCTGACGTACGAACGCTTTAACAACTTGCCTACGACCACCTTATGAACTATTGTCAGCAATATTCCAGTTATATGGCAGCGGTCTGTATATAATCGAGCCTAGACCAGACAATCCAGTGATCTACATCTTGGGCATCGATCTACACAGTTGGAATACGATGACATCTAACAACCAAGTCAGTGACCTGTGAAGATTCTGATAAGAAGTGATCACTGGATTGTCTGGTCCAGATCGCCGGCACACACCTGGAATATTGCCGAGGGCGGCGATAAAGAACAAACACGAATTCTATTCAAACAACTACATTACTATTTCGTGAACGTTTCCTTCAACGTTGGCTGTGTTGATGAAAATTTTGTATTGTCATTGTTATAAGCCTTCGCCATTCCGAATAACAGTACAAACTGTGCAGCACCACATTATATGGACATCGGCTTGTGTTAATACGTAGGCCGCAGTGAATGTTACCGACTAGTTCGCAGACATCAATCACCTCTTTGGTATGTATTCATGTGCATAGAACGATAACCCTTTCACTGTTTACACAAAATAAACACACTGACGATGTGAGTGCAGCTATTTTGTATATAATCTGGGGAGTGACTGGCTCTATGTACTCATATCACGTCCTGTATTTGCCCTTAACGTTTCCCCCGAGAAGCCCCAGGCCTTAAAGACCCAGAACGGTAAAATGTTGTAGCCCTGATCAGACCCTTTATTTTAGCTACAATATAAGTAATTCCCACCAAACACTAAATGTGATTACAAAGTTAAAGAGTTTAATTTAACCCTTGTGACTGACCAGTCTCCATTTTTACAACAATATCAACATTTATGTCAAGATCCACATTTCTGAAAGTTTGTAATCTAAATTGCCCTCTCGAAAATGATACTATTAGTCTTTTCACTTGCATGTAGACAACAGCTACTGATCGAGATAAAATCTAGAAATTACTGAAGGATATTTTAAAATAATAATAATAATAATAATCTTAGTTATTGGGGATGTCAAAGCTGTCGTCCATATGGACCTGCAGGAAACAAAAGTTGTGTGTCCGAGTGGTTTTCAGTCGGCTTCAAGCCTCAGGATCCACGTTAATTTTAAATGGCACTAATGCGGAGCAATTTCCGTGGACTGGTGTAAACTTTTGTTATTGTTTTTCTCCCGTGAGTACCCGGATGATATCCCAGAATTCGTGACTGGTTCGTGACATCTGCTGCGCAGTCCGTAGGCGCAACTGATAGTTTAATTATAGACAGATCAACTGAGGTGAAGTCATTTTTTACTTCATTACAAATGTATTATGAAAACAAATGAAACACTTTGAAGGTTAATCATCTGCCAGTGATGGAAATGGTAAAAAACTATTAGGACGGAAAAATAACGAAGCCAATATACGTCTCTATATTTTGCTTCATAACCCTAATTAGTTTATTGTCATATTTGTATGATTCTGAAAATTACTAGAAGAACACACGATCTGCTTATACTCATAGTAAATTTCTAACATAACAGCAACATTTATACATTGTATAGATTGCCAATGTGGATCCTATTTCACACACATACGCGATCTAGTGTCTGTTTTCTGTCATACAGATTCTGCTGAATGCTACAACAAATAAATTAAAACAAAATGCAAATAATGAATGTAAAACAGACTAATTTTATAGCAACAATGTCAGGCTACTACCTTGTTCAGGAGTGTATCCATCAATATCCACGTAAAAGAAATCGTATTCCATTCATCTGCCGCTGGTAAATAATCCTGCTCTGTGTCGCGTGTCTTACAACTGTCTCATTTGCGAAAAAGTAATACATCGTTTCACGTCTTTCGTTGGTGAAAACCAGATAAACCTCTCATTGGTCTCCCAAGATAGCACACCTGGCAACTAATTGTATGATGTCCACTATTCTAAGTAATTTAGTTAACCAATAATGAGCAATCAATCAATCAACGCTAGGGTGGTTAATTCTTTGAAGGGAGGATGTTGTTTTTGCACTCACACTTTACGACAGGGTGTTGTCATCTACACACACTGCATTTTGACAAATCCGCTAGAAGATAAAAGTAATTAATCAATCAGTGTGTTATCGGTTAATCCTTTGATCGATGTTTGCTTTTGTAACTCAGCTGATAAAACCTCTTGCATCACTTACATGCACATATTACATAACACACCATTCATTTGCCATTACAGACCTTAATTAATAATGTTGAGTATTTACTCCAGACAGGTGAAATGCCAAATGGGAGCCTTTGTTGAGTAACCGAAGTGGTGTTACTACTAATTATACCTGTTAAAAAATCATTAATTGACCATCCAGGGAATGATGACAAATAACACGTGTAGGTTTACACCATCAAGCGCGAGTTACAGCAAGGAAGATGTAATCTCTGTGTCGCATGCAGCCTGAAAACACTTATGGGCCGAAACTGTTTGAGGATACCAACGGAATTTCGTTACATAAGGAATACACACTGGCATTTGCTGTGTACTTTGGTAAATAGGTGAAATAAGGGTTTTTTTACGTAAGACAATTTTCAGATTTCTCTACCAAAGGCAAAGTCATCGTTTTTTGTTTACGAATTCAAATAAATCAACTGTGTGTTTTTATTATCATAAATAAGAAACCATTGTAGCTACCACAGCTACCAATATTTACGTATGCTATTTGCTATCACAGCTCAACCAACACTCACAACTACCTAAATATACAGCTTTGCAATCTTCCGTACTGAAACAAATGGCTTGCTACGTGCCTGTAGACATCATATTTTCATGTATCATGATTAAATATCGATGTGAAAAACGCAGAAATAGGATCAAATTGGATCAGTAACTATACCATCCAAGCATCCGAAAAGTACTACCCTGCTGGGATATTTGGTTACGATCGGACAAGGAATATCATGGATATTTTTAAACAAATGGCATATGATGGGCATCCGGCTTCCTGACTGTTTAGGTGAAGAAATTCTGCTAATATGGACAGGAACCCAGTTCCTTTGTCCGTCACGGTCGAAGGAGCGGGCGCTGACCAAATTGCGGTTTGGTCTCGTAATTAGACCGTTGGCGAGAAACATTATTCGCTCCGCATCAGTGCCCCTTTAAATGTACTGATCACGGATCACATGTGGAAATGGCTGAGTGAGTGAGTGAGTGACTTTTTTGTTTCTTTTGGTGTATTGTTTAAAGTCAGCGGTCTGTAAAGAACAAAGTCTGGACCAGACATTCAAGTGATCAACATCATGACCATCGAACTCTCCTGATCACAGGATCCAGTTAGTTGCCTCGGTGAGTAGGTAGGCAGTGAATGAGTGGATGAAGCAGCGAGCTGGAGAGTTGTGTCCCTTGTCATGGCCATGGAAGGGAAACAACCAGTGAATTGCAGCATACACGAGTCTTCACCCAACAGTGGCATGATCACATGTAATCGTTATGTCACTTTCACACAGACATTGTGGTCCTAAAATCCTCACTGAGCTGGGGAGGATCAAATCTGGGAATACCCAGTGTTTCTAGGACAGTTTCAGGAAGTGAACGCCGTGTCTTCTCACATAGGAGTGACAGTACCATACCCGTACGTGTCAATGACTGCAGGTTTTCCTCCCAAAAGGATGCTGACAAACCGACACACAGACAACTCACTCACTCACTCACACAAGTGGTTGTCCAAACATTTTATACTTAGCTATACAGAAACACAACAGTTCCCTTTCGACACATTTTATTACATCACATTGATACATGTTCATGACAGGCACGATACACATTGACTGCAGATTTAGAAGTCGGCTTTGACGATGGCTGATACCGGTAAGTCTCAGGTGAGTGGAGGGCTACCTATTTTCCACCTATGGACTGAGAAGGAAAAAAACAAACAATAAATCTTTCTGTCAAAGCAAAGTCACTTACATGTTTCCGACTATATCATGAGTGACTATGATTTCTTTTTTCTTTTGTCCCAGCAGTGAGTGAGTGAGGTTTGTTTAACGTCGCACTCAGCAACATTCCAGCTACTTGGCTGGGGTCTTTAAATAAGCGTGTCTGGACCAGACAATCCAGTGATCTGCACAATTAGGATGGATAACAAGTCCTCGAGCTTGACCATCCGATTGGTTGTCCAAACATTTTATACTTAGCTATACAGAAACACATCAGTTCCCTTTCGACCCATTTTATTACATCACATTGATAGATGTTCATGACAGGCGCGATACACATCGACTGGAGATTTAGAAGTTGGCTTTGACGATGGCTGATACCGGCAAGTCTCTGGTGAGTGGAGGGCTAAAAACACCAAACAATAAATCTTTCTGTCAAAGCAAAGTCACTTGCATGTTTCCGACTATCTCATGAGTGACTATGATTTCTTTTTTCTTTTGTCCCAGCAGTGAGTGAGTGAGGTTTGTTTAACGTCGCACTCAGCAACATTCCAGCTACTTGGCGGGGGTCTGTAATATACAGCTGTATGGTGGCGGTCTGTAAGTAATCGAGTCTGGATAAGACAATCCAGAGACCAACAGCATGAGTATCGATCGGCTGATTTGGGAACCGATAACATGTGTCAACTAAGTCAGCGAGTCTGACCATCCGATCCCGTTAGTCACTTCTTAAAACAATAATGACCAAATGATAGCTCGAATCTTGCATTCATACTGCCTCAATTGTTGTGCACCTAAGTGGTGCTCTAACGTTTCATGTAACATGAAAAGGAGGTTCCCAAATCATGTTTGATCAGTACATCAACAGAACTCATCTGGAATTCAGTTACACAACAGATGAAAAGACAAATCAGCTAGAAAGTAAACGCTATATTTAATAGTTACAACTGAAAAGTGCAGAACAAATATATATTTAAAGAATCTCAAATCTTGTCAAAAAAAAGAAGAAAAAAACCCAATATGAGCTAGGAAATATAGACTTTTATCTATGAATAATCCAAAACCACGAAATGTCCAAAATATCCGAAAAATGTAGAAAGTCACCAAACATATATTTATGATTCAATGCTATTAATTATTATATCACACCGCTTACAACGTGGAAAAATGTCACTCTCAGCATCCATCTTAAACACACTCCACAAACATTCAAACAGTTGCAAGTAGTCATTCTAAGCATCCATCTTAAACACACTCCACAAGGATCCAAATAATTGCAAGATGTCACTCTAAGCGTCCATCTTAAACACACTGCTCAAGAATCCAAACAACTGCATGATGTCACTCTCAGCATCCACCTTGAACATACTCCACAAGATTCCAAATAATTGCAAGATGTCACTCTGAGCGCTAATCTTGGCACGGGGCATCACGGAGGAAGGGGGGTGAAGAGAGGGACAGGGAGAGAGGTGGGAGAGGTGGGAGAGGTGGGCAGCTCAGACAGGGGTTCAAGGATGGTCATGTATCTCCCAGTAGGACGCTGACAGGGAGGGAGGGAAGGACAAGTAGAGAGTGACAGATGGTGAAAGTAGAGAAAAAAGGTAGATGTTACAAATGGATTGATAGAGTCTTACTCATATTATGACAGCAATGTGATTTACGAGTCTATACAGCACACACACATTCAGAATAGCGTCTAAATCAACAGTGTTAGTAAATGATACAATAAAATAACTTTATGAAATAACTGATTTCCTGAGACACCCACTTGGCGAGGAGGGGCCCAGATGTCAAACTTCAAAGGGAACCTGATCACGAGGTCAATATTTAACAGTTATAGCTGGTAAGTGTAGAATATAATTTATGTTCTAAATTCTTGGTTGAAAAAAAGCCAAAATTTGCAAGGGAAAACAGAATAATCCCAAACCACTAAAATCCAGAACATCCAAAAAAAATGGAAGGTCCGGAAGGTAAAGAAAAAGCACGAAGTCGTATACCATGTTGTATTTAGGCACCAATGCAATTACATATTACATGACACAGCCTCCAAAGTGGCAAGATGTCACTCTCAGCATCCATGTTTAATACACTTCACAAGAATCCGAAACAGTTGGAAGTAGTCACTTTCAGCATCCATCTTAAATACACTTAACAAAAATTCAAACAGTTGCAAGTAGTCACTCTCAGCGTCCATCTTAAACACACTCCTCAAGAATCCAAACAACTGCAAGATGTCACTCTAAGCGTCCATCTTAAACACTCTCCTAAAAAATCCAAGCAACTGCAAGATGTCACTCTAAACGTCCATCATAAACACTCTCCTCAAAAATCCAAACAGTCGCAAGTAGTCACTCTAAGCGTCCATCTTAAACACTCTCCTCAAGAATCCAAACAGTTGCAAGATGTCAGACACTCTCAGCATCCATCTTAAACACACTCCTCAAGAATCCAAACAATCGCAAGCTGTCACTCTAGGCATCCATCCTAACCATACTGCACAATAATCCAAGTGATTGCAAGATGTCACCCTCAGCCTTTGCCTTAAACACATTCCTCAATAATCCAAGTATTTGCAAGATGTCACTCTAAGCATCCATCTTAAACACACTCCTCAAGAATCTAAATAATTGCATGTCACTCTAGGCATCCATCTTGGCACGGAACACTCTCCTCAAGAATCCAGACACACGTGACAGGAAGACTCGAACTGGGGACTGGGTCGGGGTGTCGTCATCATCAAGGTTGATGTCAACGAAATGGGGGACATCACGGAGGACGGGGGTGAAGAGAGGGGCAGGGAGAGAGGTGGGAGGGGTGGGCAGCTCAGACAGGGGTTCAAGGATGGTCATGTATCTCCCAGTAGGACGCTGACAGGGAGGGAGAAAAGGACAAGTAGACAGTGACAGATGGTGAAAGTACAGAAAAAGGGCATAGAGTCTTAATCACTATGTAAGGAAAACGTGATTTAGATATGGGATACATACTCAAAAATAACATTGTGAATAGTGTTCAAATGAATGGCAATGTGTTGGTGTGGCTTTGTGCAGTAACTGATATAATGGATAGGCCGATACACAAAATAAAAGACACACACAAATTCAGTTTTACAATACGAAATACTAGTAACTTATTCCCTAGAACACCCACTTGGCGAGGAGGGGCCCAGATGTCAAAGTTCAAAGGAAACCTGATCACAAGGTCAAGAGCTGTGGGGAAAAAAAGGAAAGAAAATCTGTTAAATAATCGAACGGCAAACAGAACTTGACTGTATCAAATCGTCAACAAGTGACTTTCCCCAGCATGATATATACCACTGTTTATCATTTTATTCATATAGTTGTGCATTTAACTTATTTTTATTTTAACAAGCATTTTCAGTGGAAATCTGACCTTTATTAATTACATTATATCAGTGTATCATTGCATAAAAGAACATGTTTATTTGATGTTAGGTTTAGCTAACTCCTATCCCTCAATAAGCTCATGATGCAATGAGACCTATTCTATTAATTATGAACTTCGGTCACAGAAAACGTATATATACAGTGTTCCCAGAAATTATTGAGAAAATCTTTGTTTTTTTTCTAATGATGCTAAGATTGGAAAAAGGGCTTTCACTATGCACTAAGCATACTAAATAAGGAAGACAACTCTTGAAGGCTTAGAAGGCAGCTCATTACGTCAAGAGTTATCTCCCTTGTCTGAGCAGACGGCTTCCTGTGTTGACATGGCAGAATTTACAGCAAGAGAGAAAAGAAAGCTCATTCTAGATGATTTTGAAAGGTTTGAGGCTGATGCTAAAGTGTTAGCTTGTAGACATGGTATTCCTCTGTCTACAGTATACAGAACTTTGAAGAATATTCAAACAGGAACCGGGATAGAGCACAACGCAGGGGCAGGTCGGCCTAGGAAATTCAGTGTTGTGGATCGCCGAAGACCTGGGCAGATTGTGAGTAGGGGCAAATTGAAAAGTGTTGAGAACATCAGAAATGAAATGATTAGCAGAGGAAGTCCTCAGGTATGCAATGAAACAGTTAGGCAGGAATTACAGAGACTTAATTGGGTGAAAAAACGTGGAATTCCCTCGCCGTTGATGAAAGATGCACAAAAGGAAAAACGTTTAAACTGGTGTCGGGCTCATGAAAATCAAGATTGGGATAATGTTTTCTTTTCGGATGAAAGTTCTGTTTGGCTTTTCCCTAATTGTGTGAAAATTTGGACCAAAGATACTGTCAAACCTATCTACCAGCGACCAAAACATAGCCCGAAGTTTCACATGTGGGGTGGCATAGCGGCTCGCGGAGTGACGCCATTGTGTGTTTTCACGGGAAACTTGACAAAAGAAAGATACGTTGACATTCTAAATGGTCACCTTCTTCCGACAGCACAAACATTGTATGAAGATGATTGGATTTTCCAGCATGATAATGACCCAAAACACACTGCGCGCTACTCAAAACAGTGGTTGTCGAGCGAAAATGTTCAAGTTTTAGACTGGCCCAGTTACAGCCCAGACCTAAACCCAATTGAGAATGTATGGGGAGTCATGAAGGACAGAATAAACCAAAAGGGACTGAGAAATATTGAAGATATGAAGGCCGAGGTGGTCCAATATTGGGACACCCTGTCACACGATTATCTACAAACTTTGATGGGTAGTGTGCCTAGGCATATTCAGGCATGCATTGCTGAGCGAGGAGGTCTAACAAAGTACTAAAACAAGACTGAGACTGTAAAAGGATGATGTTTTAACATGTTTGTGTAAGTAAACCGCCAGAAGTTAAAAAACGTAATGAGTTACATGACGCAACATGATTCTCAATAATTTCTGGGAATACTATACGTTTGGCACAACCGGGTCTAGATCAGAAAGCACATGTTCGAAATAGCCTTTCAACCTACACTGTTGATTTGATTACACGACACAGTTTATGGATAACAATCTTTCATTACGTTTTTTCTGCCTTTTATTACCTTTCAGAGGTAATTCTTGGTCCATCATCAGAAGAATGGTGAATCAGCATTCACCTGATGAAGGAGCAAGAACTAGCTCTGACACGTGGTTTAGAAAATGAAAAGAAGCTGTTATCCATAAAACGTGTCATGTATTCATGTTTGTTCAACTTCTAAATGCCTTTCAAGGACTTGTTGATTCACCCTCTGAATATGAACAATTCAGCATATCTGTATCTTTTTGTGCTATAAATAATTGAATTAATAACGATTTTTGTTGCAGCAACAAATACTGAAGATATCTGAAGATCTTTGAGAACAGACGGAAAGAGTGGAAGAGAAATGTGAGACCTGATGGTGTTGTTTGATTTTTGTTTTGTTTATAGTTACACTCAGCAATTTTTAGGTCGGTTTGGGGGTTAGTGTTTTGATGAATAGTGACTTCCGTCTGTGAGTACCAGTGACTCTATTCTATGCAATAGTGAATATATATCATAATATGACTTGGTGAGGCTTATTGTCATCAGGAATGTTTTCTTGATACATAGATTTGTAGCCTTTACAATCCTCACCAAATAAGCGGACGGGAAATCAGAGATGCTTATATCGTATTGCTTTGTTCACTTCACGACCCGTCCCTATACCTAACTATGACGTACTGTTGTACACATGTATTATACCGACTCCTTCGGTTGCGTGTCTTAACATTCGTATTTTCCACAGACTGTTCAGCCGGGTCAACCTAGTTATCGAAGCACCCGTACAATCCCCATGCTACTTATTCAAGTGGCTGTTGCCGAACTTTTGGCAGACAGTGGACAAAAGGAACACTTCTGTTTTTAGTAAGACCTTGAACATTATAGCTGGTAGCAATTTCACAACGAGGCACAAAAAGAATGACAACCCCAATCATCATCAGTATTAGTTTGATGTGTACAAACTGCATATTCTGATGTATACTGCGGGAACAAGAACTGGTTTATGGGTCGGTTGAAACTCATTTAGTTTGAACTATAAGTTAATACATTTGGCTACAGGTCTGTGGCTCCTGCATAAATACCAGTCACGCACTTATACTGGAAACAGTTTAGTATTTACTATTGCGGGAAACACAGTTGATAATGGGACGGGCACAACTGTATCTGCATAAACACTAGTTATGAGCGAAAACTGCTTATTTATTATGCAGTTGTGTGAAGAAGGTGTCATTCCTCTTGCTCACAAACATACTGAAAGGTTAAAATGCCATAAGTAACAAAAATCATAAACAAATAAATAACCGCACTGGTCAGTCTTCCATAGTAGTCGGCAGGCTGTTCTGTTTCCCTACATCAGGATGAAATAAGTAAATAAGTCATAAAAGAAAGCAAAGATGGCAAAAATTAACTATTGTAGAAATAAAGAAATACCTTGGGTGTAGGAGTTCATAGTGAAAACAACTGGTGATGAGCAGATCGTGAGGCAAATGTCAACAGAATTTCAGCAATATCACAGAGGTATGATAGCGTCAAAATGGCGGTATCAGAAGTGAAACTGTCGTCATAGCGACGTCATAAATCTCGCGAGATCGTCACAGCATTACGAGACGTTGCTTACCTGATTCAGTGTCGGAGCGTTGCACCCAGGGAACCAGGGCCTAGCTTTTCGAAGCTCTCTTAGCGCTAAGATAGTCGTAACTTAATGTTAATATATGACACTTACGATTATCTTAACGCTAAGAGAGCTTCATCAGTGCATAGAAAGAACCACTCAAACAAGTGCCCGCTATCGCACATCCTATAGGATTCACACATTGTACCGATGGAGGAATCGAACCCGGTCTGACGTACGAACGCTTTAACAACTTGCCTACGACCACCTTTATAAGTAATGAACTATTGTCAGCAATATTCCAGTTATATGGCAGCGGTCTGTGTATAATCGAGCCTAGACCAGACAATCCAGTGATCTACATCTTGGGCATCGATCTACACAGTTGGAATACGATGACATCTAACAACCAAGTCAGTGACCTGTGAAGATTCTGATAAGAAGTGATCACTGGATTGTCTGGTCCAGATCGCCGGCATACACCTGGAATATTGCCGAGGGCGGCGATAAAGAACAAACACGAATTCTATTCAAACAACTACATTACTATTTCGTAAACGTTTCCTTCAACGTTGGCTGTGTTGATGAAAATTTTGTATTGTCATTGTTATAAGCCTTCGCCATTCCGAATAACAGTACAAACTGTGCAGCACCACATTATATGGACATCGGCTTGTGTTAATACGTAGGCCGCAGTGAATGTTACCGACTAGTTCGCAGACATCAGTCACCTCTTTGGTATGTATTCATGTGCATAGAACGATAACCCTTTCACTGTTTACACAAAATAAACACACTGACGATGTGAGTGCAGCTATTTTGTATATAATCTGGGGAGTGACTGGCTCTATGTACTCATATCACGTCCTGTATTTGCCCTTAACGTTTCCCCCGAGAAGCCCCAGGCCTTAAAGACCCAGAACGGTAAAATGTTGTAGCCCTGATCAGACCCTTTATTTTAGCTACAATATAAGTAATTCCCACCAAACACTAAATGTGATTACAAAGTTAAAGAGTTTAATTTAACCCTTGTGACTGACCAGTCTCCATTTTTACAACAATATCAACATATATGTCAAGATCCACATTTCTGAAAGTTTGTAATCTAAATTGCCCTCTCGAAAATGATACTATTAGTCTTTTCACTTGCATGTAGACAACAGCTACTGATCGAGATAAAATCTAGAAATTACTGAAGGATATTTTAAAATAATAATAATAATAATAATCTTAGTTATTGGGGATGTCAAAGCTGTCGTCCATATGGACCTGCAGGAAACAAAAGTTGTGTGTCCGAGTGGTTTTCAGTTGGCTTCAAGCCTCAGGATCCACGTTAATTTTAAATGTACTGATCACGGATCACATGTGGAAATGGCTGAGTGAGTGAGTGACTTTTTTGTTTCTGTTGGTGTATTGTTTAAAGTCAGCGGTCTGTAAAGAACAAAGTCTGGACCAGACATTCAAGTGATCAACATCATGACCATCGAACTCTCCTGATCACAGGATCCAGTTAGTTGCCTCGGTGAGTAGGTAGGCAGTGAATGAGTGGATGAGGCAGCGAGCTGGAGAGTTGTGTCCCTTGTCATGACCAAGGAAGGGAAACAACAACCAGTGAATTACAGCATACACAAGTCTTCACCCAACAGTGGCATGATCACATGTAATCGTTATGTCACTTTCACACAGACATTGTGGTCCTAAAATCCTCACTGAGCTGGGGAGGATCAAATCTGGGAATACCCAGTGTTTCTAGGACAGTTTCAGGAAGTGAACGCCGTGTCTTCTCACACAAGAGTGACAGTACCATACTCGTACGTGTCAATGACTGCAGGTTTTCCTCCCAAAAGGATGCTGACAAACCGACACACAGACAACTCACTCACTCACTCACACAAGTGGTTGTCCGAACATTTTATACTTAGCTATACAGAAACATATCAGTTCCCTTTCGACACATTTTATTACATCACATTGATACATGTTCATGACAGGCGCGATACACATCGACTGTAGATTTAGGCTTTGACGACGGCTGATACCGGTAAGTCTCTGGTGAATGGAGGGCTAGCTATTTTCCACCTATGGACTGAGAAGAAAAAAAACAAACAATAAATCTTTCTGTCAAAGCAAAGTCACTTCCATGTTTCCGACTATATCATGAGTGACTATGATTTCTTTTTCCTTTAGTCCCAGCAGTGAGTGAGTGAGGTTCGTTTAACGTCGCACTCAGCAACATTCCAGCTACTTGGCGGAGGTCTGTAATATACAACTGTATGGTGGCGGTCTGTAAGTAATCGAGTCTGGATCAGACAATCCAGAGACCAACAGCATGAGTATCGATCGGCTGATTTGGGAACCGATAACATGTGTCAACTAAGTCAGCGAGTCTGACCATCCGATCCCGTTAGTCACTTCTTACAACAATAATGACCAAATAATAGCTCGAATCTTGCATTCATACTGCCTCAATTGTTGTGCACCTAAGTGGTGCTCTAACGTTTCATGTAACATGAAAAGGAGGTTCCCAAATCATGTTTGATCAGTACATCAACAGAACTCATCTGGAATTCAGTTACACAACAGATGAAAAGACAAATCAGCTAGAAAGTAAACGCTATATTTAATAGTTACAACTGAAAAGTGCAGAATAAATATATATTTAAAGAATCTCAAATCTTGTAAAAAAAAACAAGAAAAGAAACAATATGAGCTAGGAAATATAGACTTTTATCTATGAATAATCCAAAACCACTAAATGTCCAAAATATCCGAAAAATGTAGAAAGTCACCAAACATATATTTATGATTCAATGCTATTAATTATTATATCACACCGCTTACAACGTGGAAAAATGTCACTCTCAGCATCCATCTTAAACACACTCCACAAACATTCAAACAGTTGCAAGTAGTCATTCTAAGCATCCATCTTAAACACACTCCACAAGGATCCAAATAATTGCAAGATGTCACTCTAAGCGTCCATTGATAGAGTCTTACTCATATTATGAATGCAATGTGATTTACGTGTCTATACAGCACACACACATTGAGAATAGCGTCTAAATCAACAGTGTTAGTAAATGATACAATAAAATAGCTTTATGAAATAACTGATTTCCTGAGACACCCACTTGGCGAGGAGGGGCCCAGATGTCAAAGTTCAAAGGGAACCTGATCACGAGGTCAAGGGCTGTGGGAAAAGAACGACTGAGAGTCTGAGAAATAACCAAACATCAAACAGAACCTGACTGTATCAAACCTTCAACATCAAATTATCGTCATTCAATTCTAACTGATCATTTGTGAGCATCAAAATGACTAACGCCCAATATGTAGTTATGACATTTTAACTCTTCATCTGGTTTTAACAAAATTTATTTTCCTCTGATAACATATATGTATATTTTGACATAGGACAGGGTTTATGGGGATTGGCAAAGAGGCAAAATTGAGTATGTTAATGCCTTTCCCCACATAACATAGAACACACACACACACACAGACACACAGACATACACACACATACACACTGAGATGTCACATGTTAACTAAAGAAAACAAAACACCTCCGCACTGTTGATGATGGGTACCAAGTCATGTTTCGTGGACTTAAACTGACAATAATGGTACAGTCTTTAAGGAGTTGTTAAATATCATTGTAAGATTTTATATTTTTAGTGAATCAATTTGTTTCTTGAAAATAACCATGGACTGATGTTGCTAGATTATTACATTCAATGTAATTAACTCAGCTATCACTGTACAAAACAATTTTGATATCAAATCCTCTGATGTAGAAATATTTGTTTCATCTCCAATGCTTAAAACTAGGACACCCATAAAAAGTAACGTAATGGATCCTCTGTGGAATGGCCACAAGGGTTTTTGGCTAAATGCCTATTGACAAAGTGAGAGTTCAAATTGCTACAACCAAGACAGAGTGTGCATAGTATTATCTGACAATGGCAATATCTGAAATTCACATACTTTTTGAGATTTTTGGACTCATTTTGGTATACCCCTAAAATTTGCATACATAAACTTATTTAGCTTATGTATAAAATTGTGCAGTTTATTTAATTCCATTTTAACAAACTATGTAAAACTATACAAAAAGACACGTTTGATTGATGTCAAGATAAGATTACCCCAAATTCTAAATGAGTTAATGGCGAGGGGATGTGTACTGACTGGGTATAGAGTACTAGTATGTGTACCTGAAGTGGTGCTGTCATTGTGCAAAACCAAGTCATGCCCACATAACTGCACGGGCTATTTTTGTACAACATTATAAACAGTTACAGGAAACTGGCCACAGGTATACAGATTTGCACTGGGACACCCATGTTAATATCATTATCATATAACTTTTGGGACTGCACTTTTTTGCAAAAAAAGATTTTTTTTGTTATTCTTTTCATCTTATTGTTTCTCCGTAACTTACCAGGAACCTATTTTGAATATCGCACTGATTGCCTCTTACTCCCTGGATGCCATAGGGACATATATGTCCTTCCTCTGCATCCCTATACTTTGAAGTCCAATAAAATTCTAAATATACCACCCATATATAAATACTTCACAGTTTTCAATTCTGTGGAAAATCACTGTTTCTTGATACCATCCACTATTATCTCAGACTATGCTAATGTGCTTGAAATCGCCTTTCAAAATAGGTTTCATCGTAAATGTCGTCAATTTTCAAACTGTACAAAATCGAGATTCACAGCCCTATGTGCAGTATGTTTTGAAATGTGAAAATCGGATAATTACTGAGAGTAATGAATTTAAAAAATAACATATTAATGATCACTGATGCCAGGTTTTCATGTAACCAGTAATGATAATTCTGAAACGTCGCCGATGAACACAAAATCGATTGGGCTGTTTTCGAAAATACACTTACACGAACGCCGAAGTGCGCTTTCCGCCATATTGGTTAGTGTTTACAAAATCAAGTTTCGAGAAGGCTTGTATTGGGACGCCTATACCATCACGTATATTTCATAGTCAGCTGCGACAAATGCATCATTCCACCATGACTCATACTGGAGTCTGACTGTTTGTTCAGAAAAATCAGACGGCATCAATTCTGGATTGATGGCGCCTAAGTATTACAACGAAGGCTGTGCTCGAAAGCCAGCCCTCGTTTGAAATGTAAACAAAAAACAATCCCAATTATACACTGCGTAGCATTTTCAGAAATTTTCAAACGTCCAGACGTCTAATCATTGCTTACAATGGCTCAATACGCTTAGAATATTCAGGGGAATAGTATCGTAGCAAGAAATAGCAAATTAAAAATAGATACAATGAAATCATTTGGTAATTCATAATTCCATAAGTCTAGCATGTCACCTTTCAGCAAGAGTAAGAAAACGTACAGTTTATACTGCGATTTCAAACAGGAACCTGAACAGTGAACAACAGTACAAAAGTATCAATGCATATTTACTGACCTCTACTTTCCCTGGATTTAGCTACTTGCACGTGCAAATCACTGACATTAAGTGACAGGTGGATTTTCATACTGACAATTTGAATAAATCTATGTTATTTGTAACAGAATGTATCGGACGTTAAAGAACGCAATACTGGCATTTCAGAGGGGATATACGTTTTCCATACTGTTATAAAATAGTGTTACCAATAACTATTTTACATGCAGTAATGATCAGAATGTTAAACCAGACAAGTATAAATGTATTGCACGATGGCCTAATGCCATAAACGTTTTCAAATTGAACCAAAAAATACATAGCCTCACTTTCAATATTTATGATCACATGACCTAACCCTTGCAGAAAAACTTCATGCAAAGGCTGATTCACGGTGCTATCCACGTGGTCACTTGGCTGTCTGCAACATACATTTTCTTAAACCTCATCGATGGAGTGGCCATATCAACGATAATTGTCAACGACTACCGAAAATCGTTATTTCAATAAATCCCTGTCTATGCGAGTTATCGACTTGTGTTCTTGCATCTACAGTGAGGGTTCAAAGCATAAGAGATATAATTATCTGCATGTACTCAAGTCGGTTAAGCTTGAACATAGATGAAAGAAATTCGACACTCGGACGAACATATGAATGGCTGTCATTATCAGCATTAAATCAGTTCACTCACTGCACATGTGTGGACACAGGGGGGCATCAGGCACTGGCACGTACGGGTATCACTGACTGATGCCTTAGCTCACCACTCTTAGGTGGTGACAGTACCATACCCGTACGTATCACTGACTGATGCCTTAGCTCACCACTCTGAAGGTGGTGACAGTACCATACCCGTACGTGTCAGTGACTGATGCCTTAGCTCCCCACTCTGAAGGTGGTGACAGTACCATACCCGTACGTACCAGTGACTGCATCACCTCAGGATTTCCTACCAGACGATACCAACAGACCGACACACGGGCAAAAGGAGGTTCGACCAAATATTCACTCACACAAGTGCTAGGTACATCGAGACATTCTATACTGAGCTGTACAGGATCACACCAGTTACAGTTCGACACATTTTATTACATTTCACTGATACATGTTCTTGACAAGCGCGATACACATCAAGTGGAAAAATTCGCTTTGACGATGGCTGATCAGTCTCGGGTGGCTGCCTATCTTCAACCTGTGAACAGAAACGCCACTCATAAATATTTCTGATCAAGCAAGGTCCATACATGTTCCCGACTATCATTCACTGTCATTCGAAATATATCATTTCTAGGGACCTGTTTTATTCAATATGTGTTATGTACTACGAGCACTGTCCCTTCAATGTTGTCTCTCGGAAAACTAAATTATTACGATTATATGTTAATGCACACTTTTAACCAGGTATAATCCAATATTATTATTACAGGATATTTATATAGCGCTCACATCCATGCAACTAGTTCTTCCCCAAGGCGCTGGTATTGTTACGATTGTTGACATGTTGGTGGAACAATGCGTGAATGTACATATCTTCACTGACTTCGACTATTGGTATTCCTCCTGATGTTTGGGGGTATTCGCGTGTGGGATATTGACCAATGTGGTCGCCCCAACTCTCCAGTAGCACTACTACCTTAACAAAATGGAATTGTGGAGAAATATAACTCAAGAACTCCAGTGACAAAATGTATAAAACTGCTGTGACGTCATGGCCATGATGGGCCGTTGCTGATGCAGGCAAATCATGTTTTCAATGGTCGAGGCATTACTGCAACATATTTACTCACCCACAACTCTCAGACGTGTAATATTCAGGGGAGACTACAGCATCGGCCACCGACAGTATACCACGTCCTAGCATGGCACCATTAGCTCTTAAAGCCTCATAAACCACACTCACTCACTAACACGCAGGCAGAACGATGGCGTGTCAAGTTACAGTTACAGAGGACGTCTAGGGCAGCAAGTGCATCTAGGATACAGCACCAGCTACTCAAACTGTAGCATTACAGTTCGATCATGTGGTAGGTGAAAGGGCGACCGCTGCTTTTATTGGAGTAGTGCAGTGGTATTGTTTAATCTATATTGTTTGGGACGGTGGGGTGGTCTAGTCTATAGATAGTGTTCGCGCGTCACACTGAAGACTCGTGCTCAGCGTGTGACATCCATTTCCCCTAATGTTGGTGGAATGTATAACAATACGACCAATAAAAACAAGAAATCAGCTAGAAAGTAAAAGCAAGATTTAATAGTTATAGCTGATAAGTGTCGAATATATGTTCTAAAATCTTGGTCGAGAAAAGCCAAAATCAGCAAGAGAAAACCACCAATAATCCCAAACCACTAAAATCCAAAACATCAAAAAAAATGCCCGAAAGGTAAAATATAGCAGAAAGTAGCAAAACATGTTGTATTTAAGCTTCAATGCAATTACATATTACATGACACAGCCTCCAAAGTGGCAAGATGTCACTCTCAGCATCCATCTTTAATACACTCCACAAGAATCCGAACAGTTTCAAGTAGCCACTCTCAGCATCCGTCTTTAATACACTCCTCAAGAATCCGAACAGTTGCAAGTAGCCACTCTCAGCATCCATCTTTAATACACTCCTCAAGAATCCGAACAGTTGCAAGATGTCACTCTAAACGTCCATCTTTAATACACTGCACAAGAATCCGAACAGTTGCATGTAGCCACTCTCAGCATCCGTCTTTAATACACTCCTCAAGAATCCGAACAGTTGCAAGTAGTCACTCTCAGCATCCATCTTAAACACACTTAACAAAAATTCAAACAGTTGCAAGTAGTCATTCTAAGCATTCATCTTTAACACACTCCTCAAGAATCCAAACAATTGCAAGATGTCACTCTCAGCGTCCATCTTTAATACACTCCTCAAGAATCCGAACAGTTGCAAGTAGTCACTCTCAGCATCCATCTTAAACACACTTAACAAAAATTCAAACAGTTGCAAGTAGTCATTCTAAGCATTCATCTTTAACACACTCCTCAAGAATCCAAACAATTGCAAGATATCACTCTCAGCATCCATCTTAAACACACTCCTCAAGAATCCAAACAATCACAAGATGTCACTCTCAGCATCCATCTTAAACACACTCCTCAAGAATCCAAACAATCACAAGATGTCACTCTCAGCGTCCATCTTAAACACACTGCTCAAGAATCTAAATATTTGCAAGATGTCACTCTCAGCGTCCATCTTAAACACACTCCACAAGAATCCAAACAATCACAAGATGTCACTCTCAGCGTCCATCTTAAACACACTGCTCAAGAATCTAAATAATTGCAAGATGTCACTCTAAGCGTCCATCTTAAACACACTCCACAAGAATCCAAACAATCACAAGATGTCACTCTCAGCGTCCATCTTAAACACACTTAACAAAAATTCAAACAGTTGCAAGATGCCACTCTCAGCATCCGTCTTTAATACACTCCTCAAGAATCCGAACAGTTGCAAGTAGTCACTCTCAGCATCCATCTTAAACACACTTAACAAAAATTCAAACAGTTGCAAGTAGTCATTCTAAGCATTCATCTTTAACACACTCCTCAAGAATCCAAACAATTGCAAGATGTCACTCTCAGCGTCCATCTTAAACACACTTCTCAAGAATCCAAACAATCACAAGATGTCACTCTAAGCGTCCATCTTAAACACACTCCTCAAGAATCCAAATAATTGCAAGATGTCACTCTCAGCGTCCATCTTAAACACACTTCACAAGTATCTAAACAATTACAAGATGTCACTCTAAGCGTCCATCTTGGTACGGAACGCTCTCCTCAAGAATCCAGACACACGTGACAGGAAGACTCGGACTGGGGACTGGGTGGGGGTGTCGTCATCATCAAGGTTGATGTCAACGAAGTGGGGGACATCACGGAGGGCGGGGGTAGAGAGTGTGGCAGGGAGAGAGGTGGGAGAGGTGGGAGAAGTGGGCAGCTCAGACAGGGGTTCAAGGATGGTCATGTATCTCCCAGTAGGACGCTGACAGGGAGGGACAGAAGGATAAGTAGAAAGTGACAGATGGTGAAAGTAGAGAAAAAGGGCATAGAGTCATATTCACCATGTAAGGAAAATGTGATTTAGATATGGGATATATACTCCAAAATAACATTGTGAATAGTGTTCAAATGAATAGCAATATGTTGGTGTGGCTTTATGCTAGTAACTGATACAATGGATAGGTCCATACACAAAATAAAAGACACACACAAATTCAGTTTTACAATATGAAGTACTGGTAACTGATTCCCTAGGACACCCACTTGATGAGGAGGTGCCCAGATGTCAAAGTTCAGAGGGAACCTGATCACAAGGTCAAGAGCTGTGGAAGAGAAGGAATGAAAGTCTGTTATATCTATAATCAGACAACAAACAGAACCTGACTGTATCAAAGCGTCAACAACAAATGACTTCGTTAAAACCTAAATGGTCATTAGTGAACAAGGAAATTGAAACAAGTAATAATTTACTATGACACATTATGTCCAACATGTTTATTAAACTGTCACTGAAGTTTCCTCAGCATGATATATACCAAAGTTTATTTCAGATATATAGTTACACATTTAACTTATTTTCGTTTTGACAAGCATATTCAGTGTAAATCTGACCTTTATTAATTGTTATATCAATGAATCATTGCATAAAAAAGGCTTCTTTGGTTGATGCTAGGTTTAGCTAACCTTTATCCATCAATAAGCTCATGATCGCACATGATACAATGAGGTGTCATTACACTCCTGTTACTTATTAACAGCTGTCACAGAAACATTTAACTACACCATCTACATATATACGTTTGGCACAAGCGGGTCTAAATCAGTAACCTGGTATGTTTTCATTGTTTGAAGTCTATTTTTTCTGTATATTCTAGTGTCTACCATAAGTGTAATGTTTACATTATCTGAGTTGTGATGTAAATAATGTAGTATAATGGTACTAACCATATAACCATATCAGAAGTTGTCATGGTAATGTATTTATGTTTAGCGATGTATGCGCATGCGTGTGTTTACATTAAGTATTTGTGAATATGTAGTAAATATGTAGTAATGACATTTGATTTACCATGTTTCAGACTATTTCATCTTTATTACGTATATGTAATTATGTAATAAAATATCCATATCCTCATACCCCAGTGGCTTAGTGGTTTTATCCGCATCCTACTACAGTTGCACAAACATTTTACAGCGACTCCTTCGGTTGTTTGCTTAACACAGATTTGTAACTTTCACGGACTGTTCAGTAGGTTAAACCTAGTTATGGAAGCACTCGTACAATCCCTATGCTACTGACACCACTTTCTGTTGCCGAACTTTTGGTAGAAAGTGGACAGAGGGAACATTCTGATTCGTAAGATCTTACACATTGTAGCTGGTAGCAACTTCACAACCTGGCTCAAGAAGAATGAGAACCTGTCATCATCAAACTACACATTCTGTAGACAATTTCTGATCTATACTGTGGCAACAAGAACTGGTGTATGGATCGGTGGGAAGTCGGTTAGTTTGAACTGTATCTTAGTTTATTTGGATTCAGTAATGTGGATTCTGAATAAATTCCAGTTATGCTGAAGACAATTTAGAAGAAAGAGAGTATGGGGGGCTCGTAAAGTGCAGTTTACCCGAAAGAAACAAAACTGATAGGGTTGGGGAGGGAGAGCGATAACTTACATGCATACCCACAAGAAAGAACGTAAACTACTTATTCGTTGTATATTTGTGTGAAACGGGTGATGCATTCTTCTTGTTTGTAGTGAAAGGTTAAAAGGCCATAAGTAACCAAAAACAACTACACTGGTCAATCTTCCATAGCAGTCGGCAGGCTCTTTTGGAACTTCAGTGGAAGTTTCTTCGTTTCCCCACTCAGCTTGAAAAATGTAAATAAGTCACAAAAGAAAGCAAAAATGGCAACAGTTAACTATTATAGAAATAAAGAAATACCTTGCGTGTAGGAGTTCATGATGACAATATCTGGTGATGTGCAGATCGTGATGCAAATGTCAACAGAAATTCAGCAATATCACAGAGGTAAGATAGCGTCAAAATGGTGGTATCAGAAGTGAAACTGTCGTCATAGCGACGTCATAAATCTCGCGAGATCGTCATAGACTTCACGAGACGTTGGCAGTAACTGGCTTCATCACAGCCTGGTTCGCTGACTGTTGAAACGTTGCACCCAGGCAGGCTTCATCAGTACATTGCGTAAACTTAACAAACTCACTCACTTAAAATGTGACAGAAAGAACCACTCAAACAAGTGCACGATAACGCACAAACTATAGGATTCACACATTGTACCGACGGGGGAATCGAAACCGGTCTGACGTACGAACGCTTTAACAACTACGACCACCTTTACAAGTAATGAACTATTGTCAGCAATATTCCAGTTATATGGCAGCGGTCTGTGTATAATCGAGCCTAGACCAGACAATCCAGTGATCTACATCTTGGGCATCGATCTACACAGTTGGAATACGATGACATGTAACAACCAAGTCAGTGACCCAGACCTGTGAAGATACTGGTAAGAAGTGATCACTGGATTGTCCGGTCCAGATCGCCGGCATACACCTGGAATATTGCCGAGGGCGGCGATAAACAACAAACAAACACGAATTCTATTCAGTCAACTACATTACTGTTTCGTGAACGTTTCCTTCAATTTTAACGTTGCCTGTGTTGATGAACATTTTGCATTGTCATTGTTATAAGCCTTCGCCATTCCGAATAACAGTACAGACTGTGCAGCACCACATTATATGGACACCGGCTTGCGTTAATACGTAGGCCGCAGTGAATGTTACATACATGAATCACCTCTTTGGAATTTATTGGTGTGACGGTGTGAGAGCAGCTATTTTGTATAATCTGGGGAGTGACTGCCTCAATGTACTCATATCACGTCCTGTATTTGCCCTTAACGTTTTCTCCGACAAGCTCCGGGCCCTAAGGACGCAGAACGATAAAATGTTGTAGCCCTGATCAGACGCTATATTTTAGCTACAGTATAAGTAATTCCTAACAAACAAATGAGACAAGTAAGATAAAGAGTGTAATTTAACCCTAGTGACTGACAAAATCAACATTGATGCCAAGATCCACGTTTTCGGAAACGTTTGTGATCTAAATTGCTTCCTCCTGGACAACAGCTACTGATCGAGATACAATTAGAAACTACTGGAGGATATTTTTTAAAATAATAATAATGTTAGTTATGGGAGATGTAAAAAGCTGTCGAGCATACGGACCTGTCGAGCATACGGACCTGCAGAAAACAAAAGCTGTGGGTCCGAGTGGTTTTCAGTCGGCTTCGAGCCTGAGGACCGACGTTAATTTTAAACCTACTGATGGTTGAGTGAGTGAGTGAATGTGTCTCTTTTGGTGTGTTTCTTAGCGCCAGCGGTCTGTGAAGAAAAATGTTTGGACCCGTTCAATGTCTGGAGAGTTGTGTCCCTTGTCATGGCCATGGGAGGGAAACAACAAGTAGTTAATTACAGCATACACGAGTCTTCACCCAACACTGATGATCACATGTAATCGTTATGTCACTTTCACACAGACATTGTGGTCCTAAAATCCTCACTGAGCTGGGGAGGATCAAATCTGGGAGTACTCAGTGTTTCTAGGACAGTTTCAGGAAGTGAATGCCGTGTCTTCTCACACAAGAGTGACAGTACCATACCCGTATGTGCCAATGACTGCAGGTTTTCCTCCCAGAAGGATGCTGACAAACCGACACACAGACAAAAGGGGGTTCGACCACATTCACTCACTCACACAAGCAGTTGTCCAAACATACTTAGCTATACAGAAACACATCAGTTCCGTTTCGACACATTTTATTACATTTCAGCGATGCATGTTCATGACAGGCGCGATACACATTGACTGGAGATGTAGAAGTTAGCTTTGACGATGTATGATACCGGTAAATGTCTCTGGTGAGTGGAGGGCTACCTATTTTCCACCTATGGACAGAGAAGATAAAAACAAACAATAAATCTTTCTGTCAAAGCAAAGTCACATGCATGTTTCCGACTATATCATGAGTGACTATGATTTCTTTTTTCTTTTGTCCCCGCGGTGAGTGAGTGAGGTTTGTTTAACGTCGCACTCAGCAACATTCCAGCTACTTGGCGGGGATCTGTAAATAAGCGAGTCTGGACCAGACAATCCAGTGATCTGCACAATTAGGATGGATAACAAGTCCTCGATCTTGACCATCCGATCCCGTTAGGCGCCTCTTACCACAAGCATGGGCTCCTGAAGATCAGTTCTAACCCGTATCTTCAGGGATCCTTTGACTCAGGGCACCAGTTTCATCCTATGAAAATACAAATATTGACATGCGACTACCTCAGAAAAACAGAATAGTGCAGAAATAAAACTTTGGAACCCAAGTGACAAAATCTAAAAACTAGTTGGGTAGACTTCACCTGCCACACGCCACCCTGCTCTGACGTCATGGCCAGGTGAGGCATTGGTGAGGCAGGTTTGTTTTCACTTTCATCACTGCAAAATATTTCCTCATAACGTTCGAGGGTCACACTGACAACCCCAGTAGAAGGTGTTGGGTGAAGGTGAAGGTGCCCATATTTCTCAATGTGACAATGCTGCAACATATGTAACTATACTCACACACATTCAACTTTGTTGTTTTACGCCGCACTCAGAATATACAGCTGTATGGTATCGATCTGTAAGTAAGCGCGTCTGGATCAGACAATCGGCTTATTAGGGAACCGATAACATGTGCCAACTAAGTCAGCGAGTCTGACCATCCGATCCCGTTAGTCACTTATTACAACAATAATGACCAAATAATAGTTCGAATCTTGCATTCATACTGCCTCAATTGTTGTGCACCTAAGTGGTGCTCTAACTTTTCATGTAACATGAAAAGGAGGCTCCCAAATCATGTTTGCCAAATTCTGTATGCATTTCATCAAATTCTATTTCATCAGTACATCAACAGAACTCATCTGGAATTCAGATACACAACAAAAGAATAGACAAATCAGCTAGAAAGTAAATGCAATATTTAATAGTTATAACTGATAAGTGCAGAATAAATATATATTTAAAGAATCTCAAATCTTGTCCCCCCACAAAAAAGAGCTAGGAAATATAGACTTTTATCTATGAATAATTCAAAACCACTAAAGGTACAAAATATCCGAACAATGTGGAAAGTCACCAAACATATATCTATGATTCAATGCTATTAATTATTATATCACATCGCTTACAACGTGGCAAAATGTCACTCTCAGCATCCATCTTAAACACACTCCTCAAGAATCCGAACAGTTGCAAGTAATCACCTTCAGCATCCATCTTAAACACACTCCACAAGAATCCTAATAACTGCAAGATGTCACTCTCAGCATCCATCTTAAACACACTCCTCAAGAATCCAAGTAATTGCAAGATGTCACTCTCAGCATCCATCTCAAACACACTCCACAAGAATCGAAATAATTGCAAGATGCCACTCTAGGCATCCATCTTGACACTGAACACTCTCCCCAAGAATCCAGACACACGTGACAGGAAGACTCGAACTGGGGACTGGGTCGGGGTGTCGTCATCATCAAGGTTGATGTCAACGAAGTGAGGGGCGTCAGGGAGGACGGGGGTGAAGAGAGGGGCGGGGAGAGAGGTGGAAGAGGTGGGCAGCTCAGACAGGGGTTCAGGGATGGTCATGTATCTCGCAGTAGGACGCTGACAGGGAGGGAAAGAAGGACAAGTAGAGAGTGACAGATGGTGAACGTAGAGAAAAAAGGAAGATGTTACAAATGGATTGATAGAGTCTTACTCATATTATGAAAGCAATGTGATTTACGTGTCTATACAGCACACACACATTGAGAATAGCGTCTAAATCAACAGTGTTAGTAAACGATACATAACATACAATAACTTTATGAAATAACTGATTCCCTAAGACACCCACTTGGCGAGGAGGGGCCCATATGTGAAAGTTCAAAGGGAACTTGATCACGAGGTCAAAGGCTGTGGGAAACGAACGACTGAGAGTCTGAGAAATAACCAAACATCAAACAGAACCTGACCGTATCAAACCTTCAACATCAAATTATCGTCATTCAATTCTAACTGATCATTTGTGAGCATCAAAATGACTAACGCCCAATATGTAGTTAATTCTTCATCTGGTTTTAACAAAATTTATTTTCCTCTGATAACATATATGTATATTTTGACATAGGACAGGGTTTATGGGGATTGGCAAAGAGGCAAAATTGAGTATGTTAATGCCTTTCCCCACATAACATAGAACACACACACACACTGAGATGTCACATGTTAACTAAGGAAAACAAAACACCTCCGCACTGTTGATGATGGGTACCAAGTCATGTTTCGTGGACTTAAACTGACAATAATGGTACAGT
Organism: Haliotis asinina; assembly: GCF_037392515.1. Classification (NCBI taxonomy): domain Eukaryota; kingdom Metazoa; phylum Mollusca; class Gastropoda; order Lepetellida; family Haliotidae; genus Haliotis; species Haliotis asinina. Next base: position 73,849,385 of record NC_090280.1, read on the forward strand.
CTTTAAGGAGTTGTTAAATATCATTGTAAGATTTTATATTTTTAGTGAATCAATTTGTTTCTTGAAAATAACTGTGGACTGATATTGCTAGATTATTACATTCAATGTAATTAAATCAGCTACGCTGTTCAAAAACATTTTGATATCAAATCCTCTGATGTAGAAATATTTGTTTCATCTCCAATGCTTAAAACTAAAAAGTAACGTAATGGACCTTCTGTGGAATGGCCACATGGGTATTTGGCTAAATGCCTATTGACAAAGTGAGAGTTCAAATTGCTACAACCAAGACAGAGTGTGCATAGTATTATCTGACAATGGTAAGATCTGAAATTCACATACTTTTTGAGATTTTTGGACTCATTTTGGTATACTACTAAAATTTGCATACATAAACTTATTTGGCTTATGTATAAAATTGTGCAGTTTATTTACAGTGTTCCCAGAAATTATTGAGAAAATCTTTGTTTTTTTTCTAATGATGCTAAGATTGGAAAAAGGGCTTTCACTATGCGCTAAGCATACTAAATAAGGGAGACAACTCTTGAAGGCTTAGAAGGCAGCTCATTACGTCAAGAGTTATCTCCCTTGTCTGAGCAGACGGCTTCCTGTGTTGACATGGCAGAATTTACAGCAAGAGAGAAAAGAAAGCTCATTCTAGATGATTTTGAAAGGGGTGAGGCTGATGCTATAGTGTTAGCTTGTAGACATGGTATTCCTCTGTCTACAGTATACAGAACTTTGAAGAATATTCAAACAGGAACCGGGATAGAGCACAAAGCAGGGGCAGGTCGGCCTAGGAAATTCAGTGTTGTGGATCGCCGAAGACTTGGGCAGATTGTGAGTAGGGGCAAATTGAAAAGTGTTGAGAACATCAGAAATGAAATGATTAGCAGAGGAAGTCCTCAGGTATGCAATGAAACAGTAGGAATTACAGAGACTTAATTGGGTGAAAAAACGTGATGAAAGATGCACAAAAGGAAAAACGTTTAAACTGGTGTCGGGCTCATGAAAATCAAGATTGAGATAATGTTTTCTTTTCGGATGAAAGTTCTGTTTGGCTTTTCCCTAATTGTGTGAAAATTTGGACCAAAGATACTGTCAAACCTATCTACCAGCGACCAAAACATAGCCCGAAGTTTCACATGTGGGGTGGCATATCGACTCGCGGAGTGACGCCATTGTGTGTTTTCACGGGAAACTTGACAAAAGAAAGATACGTTGACATTCGAAATGGTCACCTTCTTCCGACAGCACAAACATTGTATGAAGATGATTGGATTTTCCAGCATGATAATGACCCAAAACACACTGCGCGCTACACAAAACGGTGGTTGTCGGGCGAAAATGTTCAAGTTTTAGATTGGCCCAGTTACAGCCCAGACCTAAACCCAATTGAGAATGTGTGGGGAGTCATGAAGGACAGAATAAACCAAAAGGCACTGAGAAATATTGAAGATATGAAGGCCGAGGTGGTCCAATATTGGGATACCCTGTCACACGATTACCTACAAACTTTGATGGGTAGTGTGCCTAGGCGTATTCAGGCATGCATTGCTGAGCGAGGAGGTCTAACAAAGTACTAAAACAAGACTGAGACTGTAAAAGGATGATGTTTTAACATGTTTATGTAAGTAAAACGCCAGAAGTTAATAAACGTGATGAGTTACATGACGCAACATGATTCTCAATAATTTCTGGGAATACTATAATTCCATTTTAACAAACTATGTAAAACTATACAAAAAGGCACGTTTGATTGATGTCAAGATAAGATTACCCCAAATTTTAAATGAGTTCATGGCGAGGGGATGTGTACTGACTGGGTATAGAGTACTAGTATGTGTACCTGAAGTGGTGCTGTCATTGTGCAAAACCAAGTCATGCCCACATAACTGCACGGGCTATTTTTGTACAACATTATAAACAGTTGCAGGAAACTGGCCACAGGTATACAGATTTGCACTGGGACACCCATGTTAATATCATTATCATATAACTTTTGGGACTGCACTTTTTTGCAAAAAGATTTTTTTTTGTTATTCTTTTCATCTTATTGTTTCTCCGTAACTTACCAGGAACCTATTTTGAATATCGCACTGATTGCCTCTTACTCCCTGGATGCCATAGGGACATATATGTCCTTCCTCTACATCCCTATACTTTGAAGTCCAATAAAATTCTAAATATATCATGCACATGAATATACTTCACAGTTTGCAATTCTGTGGAAAATTCCCTGTTTCTTGATACCATCCACTATTATCTCAGACTATGCTAATGTGCTTAAAATCGCCTTTCAAAATAGGCTTCTTCGTAAATGTCGTCAATTTTCAAACTGTACAAAATCGAGATTCACAGCCCTATGTGCAGTATGTTTTGAAATGTGAAAATCGGATAATTACTGAGAGTAATGAATTTAAAAAATAACATATTAATGATCACTGATGCCAGGTTTTCATGTAACCAGTAATGATTATTCTGAAACGTCGCCGATGAACACAAAATCGATTGGGCTGTTTTCGAAAATACAGTTACACGAACGCCGAAGTGCGCTTTCCGCCATATTGGTTAGTGTTTACAAAATCAAGTTTCGAGAAGGCTTGTATTGGGACGCCTATACCATCACGTATATTTCATAGTCAGCTGCGACAAATGCATCATTCTACCATGACTCATACTGGAGTCTGACTGTTTGTTCAGAAAAATCAGACGGCATCAATTCTGGATTGATGGCGCCTAAATATTACAACGAAGGCTGTGCTCGAAAGCCAGCCCTCGTTTGAAATGTAAACAAAAAACAATCCCAATTATACACTGCGTAGCATTTTCAGAAATTTTCAAACGTCCAGACGTCTAATCATTGCTTACAATGGCTCAATACGCTTAGTATATTCAGGGGAATAGTAGCGTAGCAAGAAATAGCAAATTAAAAATAGATACAATGAAATCATTTGGTAATTCATAATTCCATAAGTCCACAGCATGACCTGTTCAGCAAGAGTAAGAAAACGTACAGTTTATACTGCGATTTCAAACAGGAACCTGAACAGTGAACAACAGTACAAAAGTATCAATGCATATTTACTGACCTCTACTTTCCCTGGATTTAGCTACTTGCACGTGCAAATCACTGACATTAAGTGACAGGTGGATTTTCATACTGACCATTTGAATAAATCTATGTTATTTGTAACAGAATGTATCGGACGTTAAAGAACGCAATACTGGCATTTCAGAGGGGATATACGTTTTCCATATTGTTAGAAAATAGTGTTACCAATAGCTTTTCCCTTCATTAATGACGCAGAGTATACACATGCGTATCTACATGAGTATTTAGCATGTTTTAAACACAGCGAATTAAATGTAAATAGAACCATTCATTTTGGTTGACTGCAAGTTACAAACACTGGACTTGTGCATAAGGTGCTATCAGTGAGTGAGTGAGTTAAGTTTTATTATCCATATTCCAGCTATATGTTGGCGGTCTGTAAGTAGTCGTGTCTGGACCAGACAATCCAGTGATCAGCAGCATGAGCATCGATCTGCACAATTAACACGAGTCAACCAAGTAAGCGAGTCTGACCCCGTTATTCATACTTTACGATCACATTCGCCTTTTATGGCAAGCATATGGGGTTTTACCCATTTATGGGTTGCTGAAGACCTATTCTACCCCGGATCTTCACGAGTCTGTTATCAGTGAAACGTGAGTGTTAATGCTAAATACAAACTATTTTTTGATGCAGTAATGATCAGAATGTTAAACCAGACAAGTATAAATGTATTGCACGATGGCCTAATGCCATAAACGTTTTCAAATTGAACCAAAAAATACATACCCTCACTTTCAATATTTATGATCACATGACCTAACCCTTGCAGAAAAACTTCATGCAAAGGCTGATTCACGGTGCTATCCACGTGGGCACTTGGCTGTCTGCAACATATATTTTCTTAAACCTCATCGATGGAGTGGCCATATCAACGATAATTGTCAACGACTACCGAAAATCGTTATTTCAATAAATCCCTGTCTATGCGAGTTTTCGACTTGTGTTCTTGCATCTACAGTGAGGGTTCAAAGCATAAGAGATATAATTATCTGCATGTACTCAAGTCGGTTAAGCTTGAACATAGATGAAAGAAATTCGACACTCGGACGAACATATGAATGGCTGTCATTGTCAGCATTAAATCAGTTCACTCACTGCACATGTGTGGACACAAGGGGGCATTCAGGCCTGACCTTAATGCATCAGGCACTGGTACGTACGGGTATCAAAGACTGATACTTTAGCTCCCCATTCTGAAGGTGGTGACAGTACCATACCCGTACGTATCACTGACTGATGCCTTAGCTCCCCATTCTGAAGGTGGTGACAGTACCATACCCGTACGTATCACTGACTGATGCCTTAGCTCACCACTCTGAAGGTGGTGACAGTACCATACCCGTACGTGTCAGTGACTGATACTTTAGCTCCCAACTCTGAAGGTGGTGACAGTACCATACCCGTACGTGTCAGTGACTGATGCCTTAGCTCACCACTCTGAAGGTGGTGACAGTACCATACCCATACGTGTCAATGATTGATACTTTAGCTCCCCACACTTAAGGGGTGACAGTACCATACCCGTACGTACCAGTGACTGCATCACCTCAGGATTTCCTACCAGACGATACCAACAGACCGACACACGGGCAAAAGCAGGTTCGACCAAATATTCACTCACTCACACAAGTGCTAGCTACATCGAGACATTCTATACTGAGCTATACAGGATCACACCAGTTACAGTTCGACACATTTTATTACATTTCACCGATACATGTTCTCGACACGCGCGATACACATCAAGTGGAAAAATTCGCTTTGACGATGGCTGATCAGTCTCGGGTGGCTGCCTATCTTCAACCTGTGAACAGAAAAGTCACTCACAAATATTTCTGATCAAGCAAGGCCCATACATGTTCCCGACTATATCATAAGTGTCTACGAATCACTGTCATTCGAAATATATCATTTCCAGAGACCTGTTTTATTCAATATGTGTTATGTACTACGAGCACTGTCCCTTCAATGTTCCCTCTCAGAAAACTAAATTATTACGATTATATGTTAATGCACACTTTTAACCAGGTATAATCCAATATTATTATTACAGGATATTTATATAGCGCTCACATCCATGCAACTAGTTCTTCCTCAAGGCGCTGGTATTGTTACGATTGTTGACATGTTGGTGGAACAATGCGTGAATGTACATATCTCAACTGACTTCGACTATTGGTATTCCTCCTGATGTTTGGGGGTATTCGCGTGTGGGATATTGACCAATGTGGTCGCCACGACTCTCCAGTAGCACTACTACCTTTACAAAATGGAATTGTGGAGAAATATAACTCAAGAACTCCAGTGACAAAATGTATAAAACTGCTGTGACGTCATGACCATGATGGGCCGTTGCTGATGCAGACAAATAATGTTTTCAATGGTCGAGGCATTACTGCAAAATATTTACTCACCCACAACTCTCAGACGTGTAATATTCAAGGGGGACTACAGCATCGGCCACCGACAGTATACCACGTCCTAGCATGGCACCATTAGCTCTTAAAGCCTCATAAACCACACTCACTCACTAACACGTAGGCAGAACGACGATGGCGTGTCAAGGTATTTGTTTGTCGCAGTTACAGAGGACGTCTAGGGCGACAAGTGCATCTAGGATACAGCACCAGCTACTCAAACTGTAGCATTACAGTTCGATCACGTGGTAGGTGAAAGGGCGACCGCTGCTTTTATTGGAGTAGTGCAGTGGTATTGTTTAATCTATATTGTTTGGGACGGTGGGGTGGTCTAGTCTATAGATTGTGTTCGCGCGTCACACTGAAGACTCGTGCTCAGCGTGTGACATCCATTTCCCCTAATGTTGGTGGAATGTATAACAATACGACCAATAAAAACAAGAAATCAGCTAGCAAGTAAAAGCAAGATTTAATAGTTATAGCTGATAAGTGTCGAATATATGTTCTAAAATCTTGGTCGAGAAAAGCCAAAATCAGCAAGAGAAAACAGAATAATCCCAAACCACTAAAATCCAAAACATCCAAAAAAATGTCCGAAAGGTAAAATATAGCAGAAAGTAGCAAAACATGTTGTATTTAAGCTTCAATGCAATTACATATTACATGGCACAGCCTCCAAAGTGGCAAGATGTCACTCTCAGCATCCATCGTTAATCCTCTCAATGCTGCCGTCGAACCCATTCGACAGGAGTGCAGGATAATGACATCTCCAAATAAAACTTGCAATAATTATTCAACGAGTCGGATTTACGTGTCATATGAATTATGTATGGAATGTGCTAATTCTCACCTTTTTAAATATGTAATGTTCAATACGTTTATATACCTTAAAACGAAACGCCCGCGAATTAAAAATGAGATCGCCGAATTTCTCGGCACGCAGTCGAAAATAACGGCCATTGTTGACTTCCAGCGCACCACGCCGTGTGGTACCCAGTCTAATATTTTCTTCATAATGAAATATTTTTTGATAGTTTAGTCGATATTTTTTGTTCCTTGACGAAGAGAAAGCTCATAAGTTTCCCATTTTCTAAAAATTAGTAACTTTCGGCTCAAATAAATATAAACAAAACCAATCTCAATGTTATATCATCGATTGGACGAATAGAAACGATCATGGCAACGGCGGTAAACATGTATCGTGATGCCGAAGAAAATGTGCCATCCTTTTGACATATCCAATTATTTTATCTGGAATTAATTACACGGTGTGAATAGGTAAATGTTATTGCCTCTGCACAGAAATTACCAGATTTAGCGATTTTATTTTGATTTGGTTTGATAAACCTTCCAACATTCACAAAGTTGACAGCCGTTGGTGACCCGAAAGGGCGTGGCCAAACTCGCGGTCTTTCTAAGTGACAAGATACGAAGGATGTTTGAAAATATGCGTTCATAAGCAGAATCTGAACACATATACATTGAAAGAAAACGACTCAATACCTATATAATGCAGATCATGAAACGGTATCACAATATTTGTAATTGTACCCACCCTTGATGAAACCGGAAGCACGTACACGGCATGGCACTCGTGGAAGTAAAATGTGAACGAGTTGGAAAACGACCATTGATACATTTTCTAAACTGATTCAAATTCCCGTAAGATCCATACTATACACCAAAATTACCTTTCAGTCATCCTCAGTCATTTACTGTTAGTTGTGTTCAATAGCAGTTGTCATTTGTTGCTTGTGTTGTAGTATTTCTCCTGAAGTTAGCCGTCGATGTGTTGATCTTTAGTTTAGCAAATCCGAAGTCGATGATTTTCGCGGTCTATTTTTTTCAAAGAATGTTCTGACACGGGGAGACATATAAATTGTCAGTGTGTCGTAACAATAACAGAATATTCTTCTGTGTATATCGTTACAAGAAGTACAATTTTGATGATTGAAGATGTCATGAAAAAAAATCATTTTTCCTTTTGCAGAAACGAACGAAACCAGAGCTAGTGGGAGAATGTAACGTACAGTAAATGTATTTCATAAAAAATAATTACTGCTTAGAAAACAACTGTCATCGTCTTTGTGAATCAGTATTTATTTTAGACATTAAAACAGCTAAACATCACATCTTTTGTTCACGAATTTGGAGCAAAATTGAAATTATTTTGTTACTCCTAACAGCAGAGCTTTCGCAGTTAATTCTGCCTAGTATAATGCAGGTAATGTTTCAGATCAAATTGTTTGACGTGTGTGCATATTTGTATAAAAAAATCATGTCATGTGGCTCAGTCCGTGGTTCCATACAGCTTTTAGATATTGCACTAGTGCAATCTGAACTGCAAAATGTACCTCATGTTTATGGCCATACTTTTTACCTACTTGCACACTGTCTATGTTCATATTTCACTGTTAAAACAGACTTCATCTGGGAAACAGACTGATGATCCAAACTCTTGGAGCAATGATTACACTGACAGTGATCGAAAGACAGACTCATTTTTTTCTTGTGATGAAATTTCATGAAGTAATATGAAATTATCATACCAGACCTAGAATAATTTTGTTGTAGTGATATTTTGAATATGGAATATCAAAACTACAAGTGACAGATAATTAAGTGTTGAGTAGGAGGTGCAACCTATGTTAGTCTTTGGCATGAAGGTAATCATGTGGTGGCAAGTAAATTTCTTTTTTCCTAATACTGAGCTCTGCAGTGAGTGGTTTTTGTTGTCCAGTTTGGAGTTATTCTTTAAGATTTCAATTTGGATTTTTTTCATTGCCATGTGTATATGGCAAAGACATATATATCAAATGCTTCCAGATCTTTAACCTTTAACGGAAGACTGCCCAGTCCTTGGCATTTTGTTATTCAAGGAAGTCCGTTCTTCATGTTTCTTGTTTCATGATGGTTTAGGCTATTGAACACTAAATAATTGGAGTATATCACCATCAGACACTTCAGCAAACAGAAACAATCCTTGAAAGTTCATTAGACCCATTTCATATTGTGACATTGCTCCTAAACCCAGGAAAAGACAATAAGGTAGAATAATATATATTTACAGAATATGAAGCCTGTTTACTTTCACCAGAGACAATATAACTTCTTATATGTATATGGTTTCTTTTTTATCAAATGATAACATTTTCTGATAAATTTACATGTACTGTTACTTCAACAACATAATTGACATTATTTGTCACGTGCGATTCAAAATAATTCAGCAAACAAAGTGGTACTGTTGAAAACAAAAATAACTCCTCACCCATTTGTATTTGATATACATTTTGGCACGATTTTATGAAGAAATAAAATACACAAAATAATTTGTAACATCTATCCATATATTTCATGGCATACATGTAGTTGTAATAAAAAATTGTGCAAAACTGTCAGCTTTCCACATTACTGAAAGACATTAATTAAAATTTGGTTATTTACACGTTGCTAATGCATTGACAGATTTTAAGTGTCTTTGCCCTTGTCTATTTGAGAGAGAAAAAAATAATTGTCATATTATTAATATCATTTAACATATTAAAGTATATGAAAAGATTTAAAGTTGTAACCAGTTATGAAACATAAAGCACTGACAAATCTATCGTAATTATTCATCAAGAACGTTAATTCATTGCATAAAATTATGAATGTAATTCAACTTGTTCTAAAGTGAGACATATAATTTTCCCAATCATGTAATATGAAAGCAATTTTTATCAAATCATCTCCGATTTCATGTGAAACTATAACTGAAAATATATTTTTGTTTATAAAACATGTATACTGCAGTTCATACTACACTACATCGTCATAAAAAGAAAAGCATGAATGTTATTTTGAAACACAAATGCCACGCCCATATCCGCGCACCTGTTGTTGAGAATGATGTTTGTACACGTTTCTGTGTTGGACCATGTGAAAAAAAGAATAAGCTGGGATCAACATGCATCACAATTATATCTTTGCTATCTTTATATTCAGTGGACAATAAAGTAATGTGCCTAATATGAACAAAAATTCAAATAAAAGATACTGAAAAACTTGCATCTGCAGTGTTGATCGACTACTGTTTCCGGGTCACGGGAGCATACAAGGTCAAACTGGTTCGGCTATGTGCGAATTATATAGTCAAAAATACACCAAGAAAATTCTATGAGCTCTGATTAATCACTTTAAACAGTTATTTGTGCTAAATTCAGACGAAATATCTCCAACTTTTCTGTTCATATTCAATAGCGAATGAATTTCATCAGGCAATCCCCGTCTGTGACATCACATCCGGTGACCTTTGCACTTACTAGAAAACAAGTTAGATTTCACGATCTTAATTTTCGTCCGTCTTTCGTCATGCTAAACGGAAAATGATACATGGAACACTTGTAGGATGAGAAATTCTCCCTCTTTCACCAGGTCTTACACAGAAGAGTTCTGTAATCTTTCTTCTGACCAAAAAAGCTATATTTTATGTAGGAGTTCGACGAAGCGCGCCATGTTTGTTTTTTAGTATGCGTAACACGATTTAACACCGTCTTTTTGTGGGTTTGTGCAAAAATTAATGAACCATAAAACTTGATATTTGCACTCGTGAATGCTTATGAATCATGTATTTTATTCTGCTATTTTCATGACATGACACGTTTAAATAAACGTAATAGTGCCATTTCAGTATGACCTGTCATGACATCGAAAATGTTATTTGTTTACGACGAACGTTTTCGATTATTTTTTTTTCAGAATTATTTTATAATTTGTCGTCGCGCGGATATTTGCCGATACAAATATACGAAATTAAAGTCAGATACATATGAAATATCAGTAGTAAGAATATTGAAATCGGTTTGCGATAATTGGACAATTTATACGGTTCCTAGTATAAAACGCATCCGGCTACCAATCGAGTAATTCAGGTAAATTCAGGAAAATTTACTATATTTATGTTTGTCTTGTAATTAATATCTGTACGTTTGAAATTATCTGGATATTTTTTGATAATAATGTTTATTTTTGTATGTAGTATTAATGAGCTGAATATTTTTTCAGTTGTCCCTTATTTAGTGACGCACTGAGTGTTTGAAATCACCCACCCTCTTATTAACGCCTTATGCTGAAATTAATTCAGCAGGCTGAAGGTTAATACACTCCTCAAGAATCCGAACAGTTGCAAGATGTCACTCTAAACGTCCATCTTTAATACACTGCACAAGAATCCGAACAGTTGCAAGATGCCACTCTAAACGTCCATCTTTAATACACTGCACAAGAATCCAAACAATTGCAAGATGTCACTCTCAGCGTCCATCTTAAACACACTCCTCAAGAATCCAAACAATCACAAGATGTCACTCTCAGCATCCATCTTAAACACACTCCTCAAGAATCCAAACAATCACAACATGTCACTCTCAGCGTCCATCTTAAACACAGTCCACAAAAAATCGAAACAATCACAAGATGTCATTCTCAGCGTCCATCTTAAACACTCTCCTCAAGAATCCAAACAATCACAAGATGTCACTCTCAGCGTCCATCTTAAACACACTCCTGAAGAATCTAAATAATTGCAAGATGTCACTTTAAGCGTCCATCTTAAACACACTTCTCAAGAATCCAAACAATCACAAGATGTCACTCTAAGCGTCCATCTTAAACACACTCCTCAAGAATCTAAACAATTGCAAGATGTCACTTTAAGCGTCCATCTTAAACACTCTCCTCAAGAATCCAAACAATCACAAGATGTCACTCTCAGCGTCCATCTTAAACACACTCCTCAAGAATCTAAATAATTGCATGATGTCACTTTAAGCGTCCATCTTAAACACACTTCTCAAGAATCGAAACAATCACAAGATGTCATTCTCAGCGTCCATCTTAAACACACTTCTCAAGAATCCAAACAATCACAAGATGTCACTCTCAGCGTCCATCTTAAACACACTCCTCAAGAATCCAAATAATTGCAAGATGCCACTCTCAGCGTCCATCTTAAACATATTCCACAAGAATCTAAATAATTGCAAGATGTCACTCTAGGCATCCATCTTAGTACGGAACACTCTCCTCAAGAATCCAGACACACGTGACAGGAAGACTCGGACTGGGGACTGGGTGGGGGTGTCGTCATCATCAAGGTTGATGTCAACGAAGTGGGGGACATCACGGAGGACGGGGGTAGAGAGTGGGGCGGGGAGAGAGGTGGAAGGGGTGGGCAGCTCAGACAGGGGTTCAAGGATGGTCATGTATCTCCCAGTAGGACGCTGACAGGGAGGAAGAAAAGGGGAAGTAGACAGTGACAGATGGTGAAAGTAGAGAAAAAGGGCATAGAGTCATAATCACCATGTAAGGAAAATGTGATTTAGATATGGGATATATACTCCAAAATAACATTGTGAATAGTGTTCAAATGAATAGCAATATGTTGGTGTGGCTTTATGCTAGTAACTGATACAATGGATAGGTCCATACACAAAATAAAAGACACACACAAATTCAGTTTTACAATATGAAGTACTGGTAACTGATTCCCTAGGACACCCACTTGATGAGGAGGTGCCCAGATGTCAAAGTTCAGAGGGAACCTGATCACAAGGTCAAGAGCTGTGGAAGAGAAGGAATGAAAGTCTGTTATATCTATAATCAGACAACAAACAGAACCTGACTGTATCAAAGCGTCAACAACAAATGACTTCGTTAAACCCTAAGTGGTCATTAGTGAACAAGGAAATTGAAACAAGTAATAATTAATTATGACACATTACGTCCAACATGTTTATAAAACTGTCACTGAAGTTTCCCCAGCATGATATATACCAAAGTTTATTTCAGATATATAGTTACACATTTAACTTATTTTCGTTTTGACAAGCATATTCAGTGTAAATCTGACCTTTATTAATTGTTATATCAATGAATCATTGCATAAAAAAGGTTTCTTTGGTTGATGCTAGGTTTAGCTAACCTTTATCCATCAATAAGCTCATGGTCGCACATGATACAGTGAGGTGTCATTACACTCCTGTTACTTATTAACAGCTGTCACAGAAACATTTAACTACACCATCTACATATATACGTTTGGCACAACCGGGTCTAAATCAGTAACCTGGTATGTTTTCATTGTTTGAAGTACATTCTTTCTGTATATTCTAGTGTCTACCATAAGTGTAATGTTTACATTATCTGAGTTGTGATGTAAATAATGTAGTATAATGGTACTAACCATATAAATATCAGAAGTTGTCATGGTAATGTATTTATGTTTAGCGATGTATGCGCATGCGTGTGTTCACATTAAGTATTTGTGAATATGTAGTAAATATGTAGTAATGAGATTTGATTTACCATGTTTCAGACTATTTCTTCTTTATTACGTATATGTAATTATGTAATAAAATATTCATATCCTCATACCCCAGTGGCTTAGTGGTTTTATCCGCATCCTACTACAGTTGCACAAACATTTTACACCGACTCCTTCGGTTGTTTGCTTAACACAGATTTGTAACTTTCACGGACTGTTCAGTAGGTTAAACCTAGTTATGGAAGCACTCGTACAATCCCCATGCTACTGACACCACTTTCTGTTGCCGAACTTATGGTAGAAAGTGGACAGAGGGAACATTCTGATTCGTAAGATCTTACACATTGTAGCTGGTAGCAACTTCACAACCTGGCTCAAGAAGAATGAGAACCTGTCATCATCAAACTACACATTCTGTAGACAATTTCTGATCTATACTGTGGCAACAAGAACTGGTGTATGGATCGGTTGGAAGTCGGTTAGTTTGAACTGTATCTTAGTTTATTTGGATTCAGTAATGTGGATTCTGAATAAATTCCAGTTATGCTGAAGACAATTTAGAAGAAAGAGAGTATGGGGGGCTCGTAAAGTGCAGTTTACCCGAAAGAAACAAAACTGATAGGGTTGGGGAGGGAGAGCGATAACTTACATGCATACCCACAAGAAAGAACGTAAACTACTTATTCGTTGTATATTTGTGTGAAACGGATGATGCATTCTTCTTTTTTGTAGTGAAAGGTTAAAAGGCCATAAGTAACCAGAAACAACTACACTGGTCAATCTTCCATAGCAGTCGGCAGGCTCTTTTGGAACTTCAGTGGAAGTTTCTTCGTTTCCCCACTCAGCTTGAAAAATGTAAATAAGTCACAAAAGAAAGCAAAAATGGCAACAATTAACTATTATAGAAATAAAGAAATACCTTGCGTGTAGGAGTTTATGATGACAATATCTGGTGATGTGCAGATCGTGATGCAAATGTCAACAGAAATTCAGCAATATCACAGAGGTAAGATAGCGTCAAAATGGCGGTATCAGAAGTGAAACTGTCGTCATAGCGACGTCATAAATCTCGCGAGATCGTCATAGACGTCACGAGACGTTGGCAGTAACTGGCTTCATCACAGCCTGGTTCGCTGACTCAGTGTTGAAACGTTGCACCCAGGCAGGCTTCATCAGTACATTGCGTAAAATTAACAAACTCACTCACTTAAAATGTGACAGAAAGAACCACTCAAACAAGTGCACGATAACGCACAAACTATAGGATTCACACATTGTACCGACGGAGGAATCGAAACCGGTCTGACGTACGAACGCTTTAACAAATACGACCACCTTTACAAGTAATGAACTATTGTCAGCAATATTCCAGTTATATGGCAGCGGTCTGTGTATAATCGAGCCTAGACCAGCCAATCCAGTGATCTACATCTTGGGCATCGATCTACACAGTTGGAATACGATGACATGTAACAACTAAGTCAGTGACCCAGACCTGTGAAGATTCTGATAAGAAGTGATCACTGGATTGTCCGGTCCAGATCGCCGGCATACACCTGGAATATTGCCGAGGGCGGCGATAAACAACAAACAAACACGAATTCTATTCAATCAACTACATTACTGTTTCGTGAACGTTTCCTTCAATTTTAACGTTGCCTGTGTTGATGAACATTTTGCATTGTCATTGTTATAAGCCTTCGCCATTCCTACTAACAGTACAGACTGTGCAGCACCACATTATATGGACATCGGCTTGTGTTAATACGTAGGCCGCAGTGAATGTTACATACATGAATCACCTCTTTGGAATTTATTGGTGTGACGGTGTGAGAGCAGCTATTTTGTATAATCTGGGGAGTGACTGCCTCAATGTACTCATATCACGTCCTGTATTTGCCCTTAACGTTTTCTCCGACAAGCTCCGGGCCCTAAGGACGCAGAACGATAAAATGTTGTAGCCCTGATCAGACGCTATATTTTAGCTACAGTATAAGTAATTCCTAACAAACAAATGAGACAAGTAAGATAAAGAGTGTAATTTAACCCTAGTGACCGACTAGTCTTCGTTTTTACGACAAAATCAACATTCATGCCAAGATCCACGTTTTCGGAAAAGTTTGTGATCTAAATTGCTTCCTCCTGGACAACAGCTACTGATCGAGATACAATTAGAAATTACTGGAGGATATTTTTTTAAAATAATAATAATGTTAGTTATGGGAGATGTAAAAAGCTGTCGAGCATATGGACCTGCAGAAAACAAAAGCTGTGGGTCCGAGTGGTTTTCAGTCGGCTTCGAGCCTGAGGACCGACGTTAATTTTAAGCCTACTGATGGTTGAGTGAGTGAGTGAATGTGTCTCTTTTGGTGTGTTTCTTAGCGCCAGCGGTCTGTGAAGAAAAATGTTTGGACCCGTTCAATGTCTGCAGAGTTGTGTCCCTTGTCATGGCCATGGGAGGGAAACAACAAGTAGTTAATTACAGCATACACGAGTCTTCACCCAACACTGATGATCACATGTAATCGTTATGTCACTTTCACACAGACATTGTGGTCCTAAAATCCTCACTGAGCTGGGAAGGATCAAATCTGGGAATACTCAGCGTTTCTAGGAAAGTTTCATGAAGTGAATGCCGTGTCTTCTCACACAAGAGTGACAGTACCATACCCGTGTGTGCCAATGACTGCAGGTTTTCCTCCCAGAAGGATGCTGACAAACCGACACACAGACAAAAGGGGGTTCGACCACATTCACTCACTCGCACAAGCGGTTGTCCAAACATACTTAGCTATACAGAAACACATCAGTTCCGTTTCGACACATTTTATTACATTTCAGCGATACATGTTCATGACAGGCGCGATACACATTGACTGGAGGTGTAGAAGTTAGCTTTGACGATGTATGATACCGGTAAATGTTTCTGGTGAGTGGAGGGCTACCTATTTTCCACCTATGGACGGAGAAGATAAAAACAAACAATAAATCTTTCTGTCAAAGCAAAGTCACATGCATGTTTCCGACTATATCATGAGTGACTATGATTTCTTTTTTCTTTTGTCCCCGCGGTGAGTGAGTGAGGTTTGTTTAACGTCGCACTCAGCAACATTCCAGCTACTTGGCGGGGGTCTGTAAATAAGCGAGTCTGGACCAGACAATCCAGTGATCTGCACAATTAGGATGGATAACAAGTCCTCGATCTTGACCATCCGATCCCGTTAGGCGCCTCTTACCACAAGCATGGGCTCCTGAAGATCAGTTCTAACCCGTATCTTCAGGGATCCTTTGACTCAGGGCACCAGTTTCATCCTATAAAAATACAAATATTGACATGCGACTACCTCAGAAAAACAGAATAGTGCAGAAATAAAACTTTGGAACCCATGTGACAAAATCTAAAAACTAGTTGGGTAGACTTCACCTGCCACACGCCACCCTGCTCTGACGTCATGGCCAGGTGAGGCATTGGTGAGGCAGGTAAATACTGTTTTCACTTTCATCACTGCAAAAATATTTCCTCATAACGTTCGAGGGTCACACTGACAACCCCAGTAGAAGGTGTTGGGTGAAGGTGAAGGTGCCCATATTTCTCAATGTGACAATGCTGCAACATATGTAGCTATGCTCACACACATTCAACTTTGTTGTTGTATGTTGTTTTACGCCGGACTTAGAATATACAGCTGTGTGGTATCGATCTGTAAGTAAGCGCGTCTGGATCAGACAATCCAGTGACCAACAGCATGAATATCGATCGGCTTATTAGGGAACCGATCACATGTGCCAACTAAGTCAGCGAGTCTGACCATCCGACCATTCTTACAACAATAATGACCAAATAATAGTTCGAATCTTGCATTCATACTGCCTCAATTGTTGTGCACCTAAGTGGTGCTCTAACGTTTCATGTAACATGAAAAGGAGGCTCCCAAATCATGTTTGCCAAATTCTGTATGCATTTCATCAAATTCTATTTCATCAGTACATCAACAGAACTCATCTGGAATTCAGTTACACAACAAAAGAATAGACAAATCAGCTAGAAACTAAATGCAATATTTAATAGTTATAACTGATAAGTGCAGAATAAATATATATTTAAAGAATCTCAAATCTTGTCCCCCCCAAAATATGAGCTAGGAAATATAGACTTTTATCTATGAATAATTCAAAACCACTAAAGGTACAAAATATCCGAACAATGTGGAAAGTCACCAAACATATATCTATGATTCAATGCTATTAATTATTATATCACATCGCTTACAACGTGGCAAAATGTCACTCTCAGCATCCATCTTAAACACACTCCTCAAGAATCCGAACAGTTGCAAGTAATCACCTTCAGCATCCATCTTAAACACACTCCACAAGAATCCAAATAACTGCAAGATGTCACTCTCAGCATCCATCTTAAACACACTCCTCAAGAATCCAAGTAATTGCAAGATGTCACTCTCAGCATCCATCTCAAACACACTCCACAAGAATCGAAATAATTGCAAGATGTCACTCTAGGCATCCATCTTGACACTGAACACTCTCCCCAAGAATCCAGACACACGTGACAGGAAGACTCGAACTGGGGACTGGGTCGGGGTGTCGTCATCATCAAGGTTGATGTCAACGAAGTGCGGGGCGTCAGGGAGGACGGGGGTGAAGAGAGGGGCGGGGAGAGAGGTGGAAGAGGTGGGCAGCTCAGACAGGGGTTCAGGGATGGTCATGTATCTCGCAGTAGGACGCTGACAGGGAGGGAAAGAAGGACAAGTAGAGAGTGACAGATGGTGAAAGTAGAGAAAAAAGGAAGATGTTACAAATGGATTGATAGAGTCTTACTCATATTATGAAAGCAATGTGATTTACGTGTCTATACAGCACACACACATTGAGAATAGCGTCTAAATCAACAGTGTTAGTAAACGATACATAACATACAATAACTTTATGAACTAACTGATTCCCTAAGACACCCACTTGGCGAGGAGGGGCCCATATGTGAAAGTTCAAAGGGAACTTGATCACGAGGTCAAGGGCTGTGGGAAACGAACGACTGAGAGTTAAACTGACAATAATGGTACAGTCTTTAAGGAGTTGTTAAATATCATTGTAAGATTTTATATTTTTAGTGAATCAATTTGTTTCTTGAAAATAACTGTGGACTGATGTTGCTAGATTATTACATTCAATGTAATTAAATCAGCTACGCTGTTCAAAAACATTTTGATATCAAATCCTCTGAAGTAGAAATATTTGTTTCATCTCCAATGCTTAAAACTAAAAAGTAACGTAATGGATCCTCTGTGGAATGGCCACATGGGTTTTTGGCTAAATGCCTATTGACAAAGTGAGAGTTCAAATTGCTACAACCAAGACAGAGTGTGCATAGTATTATCTGACAATGGTAAGATCTGAAATTCACATACTTTTTGAGATTTTTGGACTCATTTTAGTATACCACTAAAATTTGCATACATAAACTTATTTGGCTTATGTATAAATTTGTGCAGTTTATTTACAGTGTTCCCAGAAATTATTGAGAAAATCTTTGTTTTTTTTCTAATGATGCTAAGATTGGAAAAAGGGCTTTCACTATGCACTAAGCATACTAAATAAGGGAGACAACTCTTGAAGGCTTAGAAGGCAGCTCATTACGTCAAGAGTTATCTCCCTTGTCTGAGCAGACGGCTTCCTGTGTTGACATGGCAGAATTTACAGCAAGAGAGAAAAGAAAGCTCATTCTAGATGATTTTGAAAGGGGTGAGGCTGATGCTATAGTGTTAGCTTGTAGACATGGTATTCCTCTGTCTACAGTATACAGAACTTTGAAGAATATTCAAACAGGAACCGGGATAGAGCACAAAGCAGGGGCAGGCCGGCCTTGGAAATTCAGTGTTGTGGATCGCCGAAGACTTGGGCAGATTGTGAGTAGGGGCAAATTGAAAAGTGTTGAGAACATCAGAAATGAAATGATTAGCAGAGGAAGTCCTCAGGTATGCAATGAAACAGTTAGGCAGGAATTACAGAGACTTAATTGGGTGAAATTACGTGGAATTCCCTCGCCGTTGATGAAAGATGCACAAAAGGAAAAATGTTTAAACTGGTGTCGGGCTCATGAAAATCAAGATTGGGATAATGTTTTCTTTTCGGATGAAAGTTCTGTTTGGCTTTTCCCTAATTGTGTGAAAATTTGGACCAAAGATACTGTCAAACCTATCTACCAGCGACCAAAACATAGCCCGAAGTTTCACATGTGGGGTGGTATATCGACTCGCGGAGTGACGCCATTGTGTGTTTTCACGGGAAACTTGACAAAAGAAAGATACGTTGACATTCGAAATGGTCACCTTCTTCCGACAGCACAAACATTGTATGAAGATGATTGGATTTTCCAGCATAATAATGACCCAAAACACACTGCGCGCTACACAAAACGGTGGTTGTCGGGCAAAAATGTTCAAGTTTTAGACTGGCCCAGTTACAGCCCAGACCTAAACCCAATTGAGAATGTGTGGGGAGTCATGAAGGACAGAATAACCCAAAAGGGACTGAGAAATATTGAAGATATGAAGGCCGAGGTGGTCCAATATTGGGATACCCTGTCACACGATTACCTACAAACTTTGATGGGTAGTGTGCCTAGGCGTATTCAGG
This sequence comes from Haliotis asinina, assembly GCF_037392515.1. Taxonomy (NCBI): domain Eukaryota; kingdom Metazoa; phylum Mollusca; class Gastropoda; order Lepetellida; family Haliotidae; genus Haliotis; species Haliotis asinina. The sequence goes on from NC_090280.1 coordinate 73,868,881, forward strand.
CATGCATTGCTGAGCGAGGAGGTCTAACAAAGTACTAAAACAAGACTGAGACTGTAAAAGGATGATGTTTTAACATGTTCATGTAAGTAAAACGCCAGAAGTTAATAAACGTGATGAGTTACATGACGCAACATGATTCTCAATAATTTCTGGGAATACTATAATTCCATTTTAACAAACTATGTAAAACTATACAAAAAGGCACGTTTGATTGATGTCAAGATAAGATTACCCCAAATTTTAAATGAGTTCATGGCGAGGGGATGTGTACTGACTGGGTATAGAGTACTAGTATGTGTACCTGAAGTGGTGCTGTCATTGTGCAAAACCAAGTCATGCCCACATAACTGCACGGGCTATTTTTGTACAACATTATAAACAGTTACAGGAAACTGGCCACAGGTATACAGATTTGCACTGGGACACCCATGTTAATATCATTATAATCTAACTTTTGGGACTGCACTTTTTTGCAAAAAAATTTTTTTTTTTTGTTATTCTTTTCATCTTATTGTTTCTCCATAACTTACCAGGAACCTATTTTGAATATCGCACTGATTGCCTCTTACTCCCTGGATGCCATAGGGACATATATGTCCCTCCTCTACATCCCTATACTTTGAAGTCCAATAAAATTCTAAACATACCACCCATATATAAATACTTCACAGTTTTCAATTCTGTGGAAAATTCCCTGTTTCTTGATACCATCCACTATTATCTCAGACTATGCTAATGTGCTTAAAATCGCCTTTCAAAATAGGTTTCATCGTAAATGTCGTCAATTTTCAAACTGTACAAAATCGAGATTCACAGCCCTATGTGCAGTATGTTTTGAAATGTGAAAATCGGATAATTACTGAGAGTAATGAATTTAAAAAATAACATATTAATGATCACTGATGCCAGGTTTTCATGTAACCAGTAATGATAATTCTGAAACGTCGCCGATGAACACAAAATCGATTGGGCTGTTTTCGAAAATACAGTTACACGAACGCCGAAGTGCGCTTTCCGCCATATTGGTTAGTGTTTACAAAATCAAGTTTCGAGAAGGCTTGTATTGGGACGCCTATACCATCACGTATATTTCATGGTCAGCTGCGACAAATGCATCATTCTACCATGACTCATACTGGAGTCTGACTGTTTGTTCAGAAAAATCAGACGGCATCAATTCTGGATTGATGGCGCCTAAGTATTACAACGAAGGCTGTGCTCGAAAGCCAGCCCTCGTTTGAAATGTAAACAAAAAACAATCCCAATTATACACTGCGTAGCATTTTCAGAAATTTTCAAACGTCCAGACGTCTAATCATTGCTTACAATGGCTCAATACGCTTAGAATATTCAGGGGAATAGTATCGTAGCAAGAAATAGCAAATTAAAAATAGATACAATGAAATCATTTGGTAATTCATAATTCCATAAGTCTAGCATGTCACCTTTCAGCAAGAGTAAGAAAACGTACAGTTTATACTGCGATTTCAAACAGGAACCTGAACAGTGAACAACAGTACAAAAGTATCAATGCATATTTACTGACCTCTACTTTCCCTGGATTTAGCTACTTGCACGTGCAAATCACTGACATTAAGTGACAGGTGGATTTTCATACTGACAATTTGAATAAATCTATGTTATTTGTAACAGAATGTATCGGACGTTAAAGAACGCAATACTGGCATTTCAGAGGGGATATACGTTTTCCATACTGTTATAAAATAGTGTTACCAATAACTATTTTACATGCAGTAATGATCAGAATGTTAAACCAGACAAGTATAAATGTATTGCACGATGGCCTAATGCCATAAACGTTTTCAAATTGAACCAAAAAATACATAGCCTCACTTTCAATATTTATGATCACATGACCTAACCCTTGCAGAAAAACTTCATGCAAAGGCTGATTCACGGTGCTATCCACGTGGTCACTTGGCTGTCTGCAACATACATTTTCTTAAACCTCATCGATGGAGTGGCCATATCAACGATAATTGTCAACGACTACCGAAATTCGTTATTTCAATAAATCCCTGTCTATGCGAGTTATCGACTTGTGTTCTTGCATCTACAGTGAGGGTTCAAAGCATAAGAGATATAATTATCTGCATGTACTCAAGTCGGTTAAGCTTGAACATAGATGAAAGAAATTCGACACTCGGACGAACATATGAATGGCTGTCATTATCAGCATTAAATCAGTTCACTCACTGCACATGTGTGGACACAGGGGGGCATCAGGCACTGGCACGTACGGGTATCACTGACTGATGCCTTAGCTCACCACTCTTAGGTGGTGACAGTACCATACCCGTACGTATCACTGACTGATGCCTTAGCTCACCACTCTGAAGGTGGTGACAGTACCATACCCGTACGTGTCAGTGACTGATGCCTTAGCTCCCCACTCTGAAGGTGGTGACAGTACCATACCCGTACGTACCAGTGACTGCATCACCTCAGGATTTCCTACCAGACGATACCAACAGACCGACACACGGGCAAAAGGAGGTTCGACCAAATATTCACTCACACAAGTGCTAGGTACATCGAGACATTCTATACTGAGCTGTACAGGATCACACCAGTTACAGTTCGACACATTTTATTACATTTCACTGATACATGTTCTTGACAAGCGCGATACACATCAAGTGGAAAAATTCGCTTTGACGATGGCTGATCAGTCTCGGGTGGCTGCCTATCTTCAACCTGTGAACAGAAACGCCACTCATAAATATTTCTGATCAAGCAAGGTCCATACATGTTCCCGACTATCATTCACTGTCATTCGAAATATATCATTTCTAGGGACCTGTTTTATTCAATATGTGTTATGTACTACGAGCACTGTCCCTTCAATGTTGTCTCTCGGAAAACTAAATTATTACGATTATATGTTAATGCACACTTTTAACCAGGTATAATCCAATATTATTATTACAGGATATTTATATAGCGCTCACATCCATGCAACTAGTTCTTCCCCAAGGCGCTGGTATTGTTACGATTGTTGACATGTTGGTGGAACAATGCGTGAATGTACATATCTTCACTGACTTCGACTATTGGTATTCCTCCTGATGTTTGGGGGTATTCGCGTGTGGGATATTGACCAATGTGGTCGCCCCAACTCTCCAGTAGCACTACTACCTTAACAAAATGGAATTGTGGAGAAATATAACTCAAGAACTCCAGTGACAAAATGTATAAAACTGCTGTGACGTCATGGCCATGATGGGCCGTTGCTGATGCAGGCAAATCATGTTTTCAATGGTCGAGGCATTACTGCAACATATTTACTCACCCACAACTCTCAGACGTGTAATATTCAGGGGAGACTACAGCATCGGCCACCGACAGTATACCACGTCCTAGCATGGCACCATTAGCTCTTAAAGCCTCATAAACCACACTCACTCACTAACACGCAGGCAGAACGATGGCGTGTCAAGTTACAGTTACAGAGGACGTCTAGGGCAGCAAGTGCATCTAGGATACAGCACCAGCTACTCAAACTGTAGCATTACAGTTCGATCATGTGGTAGGTGAAAGGGCGACCGCTGCTTTTATTGGAGTAGTGCAGTGGTATTGTTTAATCTATATTGTTTGGGACGGTGGGGTGGTCTAGTCTATAGATAGTGTTCGCGCGTCACACTGAAGACTCGTGCTCAGCGTGTGACATCCATTTCCCCTAATGTTGGTGGAATGTATAACAATACGACCAATAAAAACAAGAAATCAGCTAGAAAGTAAAAGCAAGATTTAATAGTTATAGCTGATAAGTGTCGAATATATGTTCTAAAATCTTGGTCGAGAAAAGCCAAAATCAGCAAGAGAAAACCACCAATAATCCCAAACCACTAAAATCCAAAACATCCAAAAAAATGTCCGAAAGGTAAAATATAGCAGAAAGTAGCAAAACATGTTGTATTTAAGCTTCAATGCAATTACATATTACATGACACAGCCTCCAAAGTGGCAAGATGTCACTCTCAGCATCCATCTTTAATACACTCCACAAGAATCCGAACAGTTTCAAGTAGCCACTCTCAGCATCCGTCTTTAACACACTCCTCAAGAATCCGAACAGTTGCAAGTAGCCACTCTCAGCATCCATCTTTAATACACTCCTCAAGAATCCGAACAGTTGCAAGATGTCACTCTAAACGTCCATCTTTAATACACTGCACAAGAATCCGAACAGTTGCATGTAGCCACTCTCAGCATCCGTCTTTAATACACTCCTCAAGAATCCGAACAGTTGCAAGTAGTCACTCTCAGCATCCATCTTAAACACACTTAACAAAAATTCAAACAGTTGCAAGTAGTCATTCTAAGCATTCATCTTTAACACACTCCTCAAGAATCCAAACAATTGCAAGATGTCACTCTCAGCGTCCATCTTTAATACACTCCTCAAGAATCCGAACAGTTGCAAGCAGTCACTCTCAGCATCCATCTTAAACACACTTAACAAAAATTCAAACAGTTGCAAGTAGTCATTCTAAGCATTCATCTTTAACACACTCCTCAAGAATCCAAAGAATTGCAAGATATCACTCTCAGCATCCATCTTAAACACACTCCTCAAGAATCCAAACAATCACAAGATGTCACTCTCAGCGTCCATCTTAAACACACTCCTCAAGAATCCAAACAATCACAAGATGTCACTCTCAGCGTCCATCTTAAACACACTGCTCAAGAATCTAAATATTTGCAAGATGTCACTCTCAGCGTCCATCTTAAACACACTCCACAAGAATCCAAACAATCACAAGATGTCACTCTCAGCGTCCATCTTAAACACACTTCTCAAGAATCTAAATAATTGCAAGATGTCACTCTAAGCGTCCATCTTAAACACACTCCACAAGAATCCAAACAATCACAAGATGTCACTCTCAGCGTCCATCTTAAACACACTTAACAAAAATTCAAACAGTTGCAAGATGCCACTCTCAGCATCCGTCTTTAATACACTCCTCAAGAATCCGAACAGTTGCAAGTAGTCACTCTCAGCATCCATCTTAAACACACTTAACAAAAATTCAAACAGTTGCAAGTAGTCATTCTAAGCATTCATCTTTAACACACTCCTCAAGAATCCAAACAATTGCAAGATGTCACTCTCAGCGTCCATCTTAAACACACTTCTCAAGAATCCAAACAATCACAAGATGTCACTCTAAGCGTCCATCTTAAACACACTCCTCAAGAATCCAAATAATTGCAAGATGCCACTCTCAGCGTCCATCTTAAACACACTTCACAAGTATCTAAACAATTACAAGATGTCACTCTAAGCGTCCATCTTGGTACGGAACACTCTCCTCAAGAATCCAGACACACGTGACAGGAAGACTCGGACTGGGGACTGGGTGGGGGTGTCGTCATCATCAAGGTTGATGTCAACGAAGTGGGGGACATCACGGAGGGCGGGGGTAGAGAGTGTGGCAGGGAGAGAGGTGGGAGAGGTGGGAGAAGTGGGCAGCTCAGACAGGGGTTCAAGGATGGTCATGTATCTCCCAGTAGGACGCTGACAGGGAGGGACAGAAGGATAAGTAGAAAGTGACAGATGGTGAAAGTAGAGAAAAAGGGCATAGAGTCATATTCACCATGTAAGGAAAATGTGATTTAGATATGGGATATATACTCCAAAATAACATTGTGAATAGTGTTCAAATGAATAGCAATATGTTGGTGTGGCTTTATGCTAGTAACTGATACAATGGATAGGTCCATACACAAAATAAAAGACACACACAAATTCAGTTTTACAATATGAAGTACTGGTAACTGATTCCCTAGGACACCCACTTGGCGAGGAGGGGCCCAGATGTCAAAGTTCAGAGGGAACCTGATCACAAGGTCAAGAGCTGTGGAAAAGAAGGAATGAAAGTCTGTTATATCTATAATCAAACAACAAACAGAACCTGACTGTATCAAAGCGTCAACAACAAATGACTTCGTTAAAACCTAAATGGTCATTAGTGAACAAGGAAATTGAAACAAGTAATAATTTACTATGACACATTACGTCCAACATGTTTATTAAACTGTCACTGAAGTTTCCCCAGCATGATATATACCAAAGTTTATTTCAGATATATAGTTACACATTTAACTTATTTTCGTTTTGACAAGCATATTCAGTGTAAATCTGACCTTTATTAATTGTTATATCAATGAATCATTGCATAAAAAAGGTTTCTTTGGTTGATGCTAGGTTTAGCTAACCTTTGTCCATCAATAAGCTCATGATCGCACATGATACAATGAGGTGTCATTACACTCCTGTTACTTATTAACAGCTGTCACAGAAACATTTAACTACACCATCTACATATATACGTTTGGCACAAGCGGGTCTAAATCAGTAACCTGGTATGTTTTCATTGTTTGAAGTCTATTTTTTCTGTATATTCTAGTGTCTACCATAAGTGTAATGTTTACATTATCTGAGTTGTGATGTAAATAATGTAGTATAATGGTACTAACCATATAACTATATCAGAAGTTGTCATGGTAATGTATTTATGTTTAGCGATGTATGCGCATGCGTGTGTTCACATTAAGTATTTGTGAATATGTAGTAAATATGTAGTAATGACATTTGATTTACCATGTTTCAGACTATTTCATCTTTATTACGTATATGTAATTATGTAATAAAATATCCATATCCTCATACCCCAGTGGCTTAGTGGTTTTATCCGCATCCTACTACAGTTGCACAAACATTTTACAGCGACTCCTTCGGTTGTTTGCTTAACACAGATTTGTAACTTTCACGGACTGTTCAGTAGGTTAAACCTAGTTATGGAAGCACTCGTACAATCCCTATGCTACTGACACCACTTTCTGTTGCCGAACTTTTGGTAGAAAGTGGACAGAGGGAACATTCTGATTCGTAAGATCTTACACATTGTAGCTGGTAGCAACTTCACAACCTGGCTCAAGAAGAATGAGAACCTGTCATCATCAAACTACACATTCTGTAGACAATTTCTGATCTATACTGTGGCAACAAGAACTGGTGTATGGATCGGTTGGAAGTCGGTTAGTTTGAACTGTATCTTAGTTTATTTGGATTCAGTAATGTGGATTGTGAATAAATTCCAGTTATGCTGAAGACAATTTAGAAGAAAGAGAGTATGGGGGGCTCGTAAAGTGCAGTTTACCCGAAAGAAACAAAACTGATAGGGTTGGGGAGGGAGAGCGATAACTTACATGCATACCCACAAGAAAGAACGTAAACTACTTATTCGTTGTATATTTGTGTGAAACGGGTGATGCATTCTTCTTGTTTGTAGTGAAAGGTTAAAAGGCCATAAGTAACCAAAAACAACTACACTGGTCAATCTTCCATAGCAGTCGGCAGGCTCTTTTGGAACTTCAGTGGAAGTTTCTTCGTTTCCCCACTCAGCTTGAAAAATGTAAATAAGTCACAAAAGAAAGCAAAAATGGCAACAGTTAACTATTATAGAAATAAAGAAATACGTTGCGTGTAGGAGTTCATGATGACAATATCTGGTGATGTGCAGATCGTGATGCAAATGTCAACAGAAATTCAGCAATATCACAGAGGTAAGATAGCGTCAAAATGGCGGTATCAGAAGTGAAACTGTCGTCATAGCGACGTCATAAATCTCGCGAGATCGTCATAGACGTCACGAGACGTTGGCAGTAACTGGCTTCATCACAGCCTGGTTCGCTGACTGTTGAAACGTTGCACCCAGGCAGGCTTCATCAGTACATTGCGTAAAATTAACAAACTCACTCACTTAAAATGTGACAGAAAGAACCACTCAAACAAGTGCACGATAACGCACAAACTATAGGATTCACACATTGTACCGACGGGGGAATCGAAACCGGTCTGACGTACGAACGCTTTAACAACTACGACCACCTTTACAAGTAATGAACTATTGTCAGCAATATTCCAGTTATATGGCAGCGGTCTGTGTATAATCGAGCCTAGACCAGCCAATCCAGTGATCTACATCTTGGGCATCGATCTACACAGTTGGAATACGATGACATGTAACAACCAAGTCAGTGACCCAGACCTGTGAAGATACTGGTAAGAAGTGATCACTGGATTGTCCGGTCCAGATCGCCGGCATACACCTAGAATATTGCCGAGGGCGGCGATAAACAACAAACAAACACGAATTCTATTCAGTCAACTACATTACTGTTTCGTGAACGTTTCCTTCAATTTTAACGTTGCCTGTGTTGATGAACATTTTGTATTGTCATTGTTATAAGCCTTCGCCATTCCGAATAACAGTACAGACTGTGCAGCACCACATTATATGGACACCGGCTTGCGTTAATACGTAGGCCGCAGTGAATGTTACATACATGAATCACCTCTTTGGAATTTATTGGTGTGACGGTGTGAGAGCAGCTATTTTGTATAATCTGGGGAGTGACTGCCTCAATGTACTCATATCACGTCCTGTATTTGCCCTTAACGTTTTCTCCGACAAGCTCCGGGCCCTAAGGACGCAGAACGATAAAATGTTGTAGCCCTGATCAGACGCTATATTTTAGCTACAGTATAAGTAATTCCTAACAAACAAATGAGACAAGTAAGATAAAGAGTGTAATTTAACCCTAGTGACTGACAAAATCAACATTGATGCCAAGATCCACGTTTTCGGAAACGTTTGTGATCTAAATTGCTTCCTCCTGGACAACAGCTACTGATCGAGATACAATTAGAAATTACTGGAGGATATTTTTTAAAATAATAATAATGTTAGTTATGGGAGATGTAAAAAGCTGTCGAGCATACGGACCTGTCGAGCATACGGACCTGCAGAAAACAAAAGCTGTGGGTCCGAGTGGTTTTCAGTCGGCTTCGAGCCTGAGGACCGACGTTAATTTTAAACCTACTGATGGTTGAGTGAGTGAGTGAATGTGTCTCTTTTGGTGTGTTTCTTAACGCCAGCGGTCTGTGAAGAAAAATGTTTGGACCCGTTCAATGTCTGGAGAGTTGTGTCCCTTGTCATGGCCATGGGAGGGAAACAACAAGTAGTTAATTACAGCATACACGAGTCTTCACCCAACACTGATGATCACATGTAATCGTTATGTCACTTTCACACAGACATTGTGGTCCTAAAATCCTCACTGAGCTGGGGAGGATCAAATCTGGGAATACTCAGCGTTTCTAGGAAGGTTTCATGAAGTGAATGCCGTGTCTTCTCACACAAGAGTGACAGTACCATACCCGTATGTGCCAATGACTGCAGGTTTTCCTCCCAGAAGGATGCTGACAAACCGACACACAGACAAAAGGGGGTTCGACCACATTCACTCACTCACACAAGCAGTTGTCCAAACATACTTAGCTATACAGAAACACATCAGTTCCGTTTCGACACATTTTATTACATTTCAGCGATGCATGTTCATGACAGGCGCGATACACATTGACTGGAGATGTAGAAGTTAGCTTTGACGATGTATGATACCGGTAAATGTCTCTGGTGAGTGGAGGGCTACCTATTTTCCACCTATGGACTGAGAAGATAAAAACAAACAATAAATCTTTCTGTCAAAGCAAAGTCACATGCATGTTTCCGACTATATCATGAGTGACTATGATTTCTTTTTTCTTTTGTCCCCGCGGTGAGTGAGTGAGGTTTGTTTAACGTCGCACTCAGCAACATTCCAGCTACTTGGCGGGGATCTGTAAATAAGCGAGTCTGGACCAGACAATCCAGTGATCTGCACAATTAGGATGGATAACAAGTCCTCGAGCTTGACCATCCGATCCCGTTAGGCGCCTCTTACCACAAGCATGGGCTCCTGAAGATCAGTTCTAACCCGTATCTTCAGGGATCCTTTGACTCAGGGCACCAGTTTCATCCTATGAAAATACAAATATTGACATGCGACTACCTCAGAAAAACAGAATAGTGCAGAAATAAAACTTTGGAACCCAAGTGACAAAATCTAAAAACTAGTTGGGTAGACTTCACCTGCCACACGCCACCCTGCTCTGACGTCATGGCCAGGTGAGGCATTGGTGAGGCAGGTTTGTTTTCACTTTCATCACTGCAAAATATTTCCTCATAACGTTCGAGGGTCACACTGACAACCCCAGTAGAAGGTGTTGGGTGAAGGTGAAGGTGCCCATATTTCTCAATGTGACAATGCTGCAACATATGTAACTATACTCACACACATTCAACTTTGTTGTTTTACGCCGCACTCAGAATATACAGCTGTATGGTATCGATCTGTAAGTAAGCGCGTCTGGATCAGACAATCGGCTTATTAGGGAACCGATAACATGTGCCAACTAAGTCAGCGAGTCTGACCATCCGATCCCGTTAGTCACTTATTACAACAATAATGACCAAATAATAGTTCGAATCTTGCATTCATACTGCCTCAATTGTTGTGCACCTAAGTGGTGCTCTAACTTTTCATGTAACATGAAAAGGAGGCTCCCAAATCATGTTTGCCAAATTCTGTATGCATTTCATCAAATTCTATTTCATCAGTACATCAACAGAACTCATCTGGAATTCAGATACACAACAAAAGAATAGACAAATCAGCTAGAAAGTAAATGCAATATTTAATAGTTATAACTGATAAGTGCAGAATAAATATATATTTAAAGAATCTCAAATCTTGTCCCCCCACAAAAAAGAGCTAGGAAATATAGACTTTTATCTATGAATAATTCAAAACCACTAAAGGTACAAAATATCCGAACAATGTGGAAAGTCACCAAACATATATCTATGATTCAATGCTATTAATTATTATATCACATCGCTTACAACGTGGCAAAATGTCACTCTCAGCATCCATCTTAAACACACTCCTCAAGAATCCGAACAGTTGCAAGTAATCACCTTCAGCATCCATCTTAAACACACTCCTCAAGAATCCAAGTAATTGCAAGATGTCACTCTCAGCATCCATCTCAAACACACTCCACAAGAATCGAAATAATTGCAAGATGCCACTCTAGGCATCCATCTTGACACTGAACACTCTCCCCAAGAATCCAGACACACGTGACAGGAAGACTCGAACTGGGGACTGGGTCGGGGTGTCGTCATCATCAAGGTTGATGTCAACGAAGTGAGGGGCGTCAGGGAGGACGGGGGTGAAGAGAGGGGCGGGGAGAGAGGTGGAAGAGGTGGGCAGCTCAGACAGGGGTTCAGGGATGGTCATGTATCTCGCAGTAGGACGCTGACAGGGAGGGAAAGAAGGACAAGTAGAGAGTGACAGATGGTGAACGTAGAGAAAAAAGGAAGATGTTACAAATGGATTGATAGAGTATTACTCATATTATGAAAGCAATGTGATTTACGTGTCTATACAGCACACACACATTGAGAATAGCGTCTAAATCAACAGTGTTAGTAAACGATACATAACATACAATAACTTTATGAAATAACTGATTCCCTAAGACACCCACTTGGCGAGGAGGGGCCCATATGTGAAAGTTCAAAGGGAACTTGATCACGAGGTCAAAGGCTGTGGGAAACGAACGACTGAGAGTCTGAGAAATAACCAAACATCAAACAGAACCTGACCGTATCAAACCTTCAACATCAAATTATCGTCATTCAATTCTAACTGATCATTTGTGAGCATCAAAATGACTAACGCCCAATATGTAGTTAATTCTTCATCTGGTTTTAACAAAATTTATTTTCCTCTGATAACATATATGTATATTTTGACATAGGACAGGGTTTATGGGGATTGGCAAAGAGGCAAAATTGAGTATGTTAATGCCTTTCCCCACATAACATAGAACACACACACACACTGAGATGTCACATGTTAACTAAGGAAAACAAAACACCTCCGCACTGTTGATGATGGGTACCAAGTCATGTTTCGTGGACTTAAACTGACAATAATGGTACAGTCTTTAAGGAGTTGTTAAATATCATTGTAAGATTTTATATTTTTAGTGAATCAATTTGTTTCTTGAAAATAACTGTGGACTGATATTGCTAGATTATTACATTCAATGTAATTAAATCAGCTACGCTGTTCAAAAACATTTTGATATCAAATCCTCTGATGTAGAAATATTTGTTTCATCTCCAATGCTTAAAACTAAAAAGTAACGTAATGGACCTTCTGTGGAATGGCCACATGGGTATTTGGCTAAATGCCTATTGACAAAGTGAGAGTTCAAATTGCTACAACCAAGACAGAGTGTGCATAGTATTATCTGACAATGGTAAGATCTGAAATTCACATACTTTTTGAGATTTTTGGACTCATTTTGGTATACTACTAAAATTTGCATACATAAACTTATTTGGCTTATGTATAAAATTGTGCAGTTTATTTACAGTGTTCCCAGAAATTATTGAGAAAATCTTTGTTTTTTTTCTAATGATGCTAAGATTGGAAAAAGGGCTTTCACTATGCGCTAAGCATACTAAATAAGGGAGACAACTCTTGAAGGCTTAGAAGGCAGCTCATTACGTCAAGAGTTATCTCCCTTGTCTGAGCAGACGGCTTCCTGTGTTGACATGGCAGAATTTACAGCAAGAGAGAAAAGAAAGCTCATTCTAGATGATTTTGAAAGGGGTGAGGCTGATGCTATAGTGTTAGCTTGTAGACATGGTATTCCTCTGTCTACAGTATACAGAACTTTGAAGAATATTCAAACAGGAACCGGGATAGAGCACAACGCAGGGGCAGGTCGGCCTAGGAAATTCAGTGTTGTGGATCGCCGAAGACTTGGGCAGATTGTGAGTAGGGGCAAATTGAAAAGTGTTGAGAACATCAGAAATGAAATGATTAGCAGAGGAAGTCCTCAGGTATGCAATGAAACAGTAGGAATTACAGAGACTTAATTGGGTGAAAAAACGTGGAATTCCCTCGCCGTTGATGAAAGATGCACAAAAGGAAAAACGTTTAAACTGGTGTCGGGCTCATGAAAATCAAGATTGAGATAATGTTTTCTTTTCGGATGAAAGTTCTGTTTGGCTTTTCCCTAATTGTGTGAAAATTTGGACCAAAGATACTGTCAAACCTATCTACCAGCGACCAAAACATAGCCCGAAGTTTCACATGTGGGGTGGCATATCGACTCGCGGAGTGACGCCATTGTGTGTTTTCACGGGAAACTTGACAAAAGAAAGATACGTTGACATTCTAAATGGTCACCTTCTTCCGACAGCACAAACATTGTATGAAGATGATTGGATTTTCCAGCATAATAATGACCCAAAACACACTGCGCGCTACACAAAACGGTGGTTGTCGGGCGAAAATGTTCAAGTTTTAGATTGGCCCAGTTACAGCCCAGACCTAAACCCAATTGAGAATGTGTGGGGAGTCATGAAGGACAGAATAAACCAAAAGGCACTGAGAAATATTGAAGATATGAAGGCCGAGGTGGTCCAATATTGGGATACCCTGTCACACGATTACCTACAAACTTTGATGGGTAGTGTGCCTAGGCGTATTCAGGCATGCATTGCTGAGCGAGGAGGTCTAACAAAGTACTAAAACAAGACTGAGACTGTAAAAGGATGATGTTTTAACATGTTTATGTAAGTAAAACGCCAGAAGTTAATAAACGTGATGAGTTACATGACGCAACATGATTCTCAATAATTTCTGGGAATACTATAATTCCATTTTAACAAACTATGTAAAACTATACAAAAAGGCACGTTTGATTGATGTCAAGATAAGATTACCCCAAATTTTAAATGAGTTCATGGCGAGGGGATGTGTACTGACTGGGTATAGAGTACTAGTATGTGTACCTGAAGTGGTGCTGTCATTGTGCAAAACCAAGTCATGTCCACATAACTGCACGGGCTATTTTCGTACAACATTATAAACAGTTACAGGAAACTGGCCACAGGTATACAGATTTGCACTGGGACACCCATGTTAATATCATTATCATATAACTTTTGGGACTGCACTTTTTTGCAAAAAGATTTTTTTTTGTTATTCTTTTCATCTTATTGTTTCTCCGTAACTTACCAGGAACCTATTTTGAATATCGCACTGATTGCCTCTTACTCCCTGGATGCCATAGGGACATATATGTCCTTCCTCTACATCCCTATACTTTGAAGTCCAATAAAATTCTAAATATATCATGCACATGAATATACTTCACAGTTTGCAATTCTGTGGAAAATTCCCTGTTTCTTGATACCATCCACTATTATCTCAGACTATGCTAATGTGCTTAAAATCGCCTTTCAAAATAGGCTTCTTCGTAAATGTCGTCAATTTTCAAACTGTACAAAATCGAGATTCACAGCCCTATGTGCAGTATGTTTTGAAATGTGAAAATCGGATAATTACTGAGAGTAATGAATTTAAAAAATAACATATTAATGATCACTGATGCCAGGTTTTCATGTAACCAGTAATGATTATTCTGAAACGTCGCCGATGAACACAAAATCGATTGGGCTGTTTTCGAAAATAAAGTTACACGAACGCCGAAGTGCGCTTTCCGCCATATTGGTTAGTGTTTACAAAATCAAGTTTCGAGAAGGCTTGTATTGGGACGCCTATACCATCACGTATATTTCATAGTCAGCTGCGACAAATGCATCATTCTACCATGACTCATACTGGAGTCTGACTGTTTGTTCAGAAAAATCAGACGGCATCAATTCTGGATTGATGGCGCCTAAATATCACAACGAAGGCTGTGCTCGAAAGCCAGCCCTCGTTTGAAATGTAAACAAAAAACAATCCCAATTATACACTGCGTAGCATTTTCAGAAATTTTCAAACGTCCAGACGTCTAATCATTGCTTACAATCGCTCAATACGCTTAGTATATTCAGGGGAATAGTAGCGTAGCAAGAAATAGCAAATTAAAAATAGATACGATGAAATCGTTTGGTAATTCATAATTCCATAAGTCCACAGCATGACCTGTTCAGTAAGAGTAAGAAAACGTACAGTTTATACTGCGATTTCAAACAGGAACCTGAACAGTGAACAACAGTACAAAAGTATCAATGCATATTTACTGACCTCTACTTTCCCTGGATTTAGCTACTTGCACGTGCAAATCACTGACATTAAGTGACAGGTGGATTTTCATACTGACCATTTGAATAAATCTATGTTATTTGTAACAGAATGTATCGGACGTTAAAGAACGCAATACTGGCATTTCAGAGGGGATATACGTTTTCCATACTGTTAGAAAATAGTGTTACCAATAGCTTTTCCCTTCATTAATGACGCAGAGTATACACATGCGTATCTACATGAGTATTTAGCATGTTTTAAACACAGTGAATTACATGTAAATAGAACCATTCATTTTGGTTGACTGTAAGTTACAAACACTGGACTTGTGCATAAGGTGCTATCAGTGAGTGAGTGAGTTAAGTTTTATTATCCATATTCCAGCTATATGTTGGCGGTCTGTAAGTAGTCGTGTCTGGACCAGACAATCCAGTGATCAGCAGCATGAGCATCGATCTGCACAATTAACACGAGTCAACCAAGTAAGCGAGTCTGACCCCGTTATTCATACTTTACGATCACAGTCGCCTTTTATGGCAAGCATATGGGGTTTTACCCATTTATGGGTTGCTGAAGACCTATTCTACCCCGGATCTTCACGAGTCTGTTATCAGTGAAACGTGAGTGTTAATGCTAAATACAAACTATTTTTTGATGCAGTAATGATCAGAATGTTAAACCAGACAAGTATAAATGTATTACACGATGGCCTAATGCCATAAACGTTTTCAAATTGAACCAAAAAATACATACCCTCACTTTCAATATTTATGATCACATGACCTAACCCTTGCAGAAAAACTTCATGCAAAGGCTGATTCACGGTGCTATCCACGTGGGCACTTGGCTGTCTGCAACATACATTTTCTTAAACCTCATCGATGGAGTGGCCATATCAACGATAATTGTCAACGACTACCGAAAATCGTTATTTCAATAAATCCCTGTCTATGCGAGTTTTCGACTTGTGTTCTTGCATCTACAGTGAGGGTTCAAAGCATAAGAGATATAATTATCTGCATGTACTCAAGTCGGTTAAGCTTGAACATAGATGAAAGAAATTCGACACTCGGACGAACATATGAATGGCTGTCATTGTCAGCATTAAATCAGTTCACTCACTGCACATTTGTGGACACAAGGGGGCATTCAGGCCTGACCTTAATGCATCAGGCACTGGTACGTACGGGTATCAAAGACTGATACTTTAGCTCCCCATTCTGAAGGTGGTGACAGTACCATACCCGTACGTATCACTGACTGATGCCTTAGCTCACCACTCTGAAGGTGGTGACAGTACCATACCCGTACGTATCACTGACTGATGCCTTAGCTCACCACTCTGAAGGTGGTGACAGTACCATACCCGTACGTATCACTGACTGATGCCTTAGCTCACCACTCTGAAGGTGGTGACAGTACCATACCCGTACGTGTCAGTGACTGATACTTTAGCTCCCAACTCTGAAGGTGGTGACAGTACCATACCCGTACGTGTCAGTGACTGATACTTTAGCACCCAACTCTGAGGGTGGTGACAGTACCATACCCATACGTGTCAATGACTGATACTTTAGCTCCCCACACTTAAGGGGTGACAGTACCATACCCGTACGTACCAGTGACTGCATCACCTCAGGATTTCCTACCAGACGATACCAACAGACCGACACACGGGCAAAAGGAGGTTCGACCAAATATTCACTCACTCACACAAGTGCTAGCTACATCGAGACATTCTATACTGAGCTATACAGGATCACACCAGTTACAGTTCGACACATTTTATTACATTTCACCGATACATGTTCTCGACACGCGCGATACACATCAAGTGGAAAAATTCGCTTTGACGATGGCTGATCAGTCTCGGGTGGCTGCCTATCTTCAACCTGTGAACAGAAAAGTCACTCACAAATATTTCTGATCAAGCAAGGCCCATACATGTTCCCGACTATATCATAAGTGTCTACGAATCACTGTCATTCGAAAGATATCATTTCCAGAGACCTGTTTTATTCAATATGTGTTATGTACTACGAGCACTGTCCCTTCAATGTTCTCTCTCAGAAAACTAAATTATTACGATTATATGTTAATGCACACTTTTAACCAGGTATAATCCAATATTATTATTACAGGATATTTATATAGCGCTCACATCCATGCAACTAGTTCTTCCCCAAGGCGCTGGTATTGTTACGATTGTTGACATGTTGGTGGAACATCTCAACTGACTTCGACTATTGGTATTCCTCCTGATGTTTGGGGGTATTCGCGTGTGGGATATTGACCAATGTGGTCGCCACGACTCTCCAGTAGCACTACTACCTTTACAAAATGGAATTGTGGAGAAATATAACTCAAGAACTCCAGTGACAAAATGTATAAAACTGCTGTGACGTCATGACCATGATGGGCCGTTGCTGATGCAGGCAAATCATGTTTTCAATGGTCGAGGCATTACTGCAAAATATTTACTCTCTCAGACGTGTAATATTCAAGGGGGACTACAGCATCGACAGTATACCACGTCCTAGCATGGCACCATTAGCTCTTAAAGCCTCATAAACCACACTCACTCACTAACACGTAGGCAGAACGACGATGGCGTGTCAAGGTATTTTTTTGTCGCAGTTACAGAGGACGTCTAGGGCGGGAAGTGCATCTAGGATACAGCACCAGCTACTCAAACTGTAGCATTACAGTTCGATCACGGGGTGGGTGAAAGGGCGACCGCTGCTTTTATTGGAGTAGCGCAGTGGTATTGTTTAATCTATATTGTTTGGGACGGTGGGGTGGTCTAGTCTATAGATAGTGTTCGCGCGTCACACTGTTCAGCGTGTGACATCCATTTCTCCTTATGTTGGTGGAATGTATAACAATACGACCAATAAAAACAAGAAGTCAGCTAGAAAGTAAAAGCAAGATTTAATAGTTACAGCTGATAAGTGTCGAATATATGTTCTAAAATCTTGGTCGAGAAAAGCCAAAATCAGCAAGAGAAAACCACCAATAATCCCAAACCACTAAAATCCAAAACATCCAAAAAAAATGTCCGAAAGGTAAAATATAGCAGAAAGTAGCAAAACATGTTGTATTTAAGCTTCAATGCAATTACATATTACATGGCACAGCCTCCAAAGTGGCAAGATGTCACTCTCAGCATCCATCTTTAATACACTCCACAAGAATCCGAACAGTTGCAAGATGTCACTCTAAACGTCCATCTTTAATACACTGCACAAGAATCCGAACAGTTGCAAGTAGCCACTCTCAGTATCCGTCTTTAATACACTCCTCAAGAATCCGAACAGTTGCAAGTAGTCACTCTCAGCATCCATCTTAAACACACTTAACAAAAATTCAAACAGTTGCAAGTAGTCATTCTAAGCATTCATCTTTAACACACTCCTCAAGAATCTAAACAATTGCAAGATGTCACTCTCAGCATCCATCTTAAACACACTCCCCAAGAATCCAAATAATCACAAGATGTCACTCTCAGCGTCCATCTTAAACATACTGCTCAAGAATCTAAATATTTGCAAGATGTCACTCTCAGCGTCCATCTTAAACACACTCCCCAAGAATCCAAACAATCACAAGATGTCACTCTCAGCGTCCATCTTAAACACACTGCTCAAGAATCTAAATAATTGCAAGATGTCACTCTAAGCGTCCATCTTAAACACACTCCACAAGAATCCAAACAATTGCAAGATGTCACTCTCAGCGTCCATCTTAAACATACTGCTCAAGAATCTAAATATTTGCAAGATGTCACTCTCAGCGTCCATCTTAAACACACTCCACAAGAATCCAAACAATCACAAGATGTCACTCTCAGCGTCCATCTTAAACATACTGCTCAAGAATCTAAATAATTGCAAGATGTCACTCTAAGCGTCCATCTTAAACACACTCCCCAAGAATCCAAATAATCACAAGATGTCACTCTCAGCGTCCATCTTAAACATACTGCTCAAGAATCTAAATGTTTGCAAGATGTCACTCTCAGCGTCCATCTTAAACACACTCCACAAGAATCCAAATAATCACAAGATGTCACTCTCAGCGTCCATCTTAAACATACTGCTCAAGAATCTAAATATTTGCAAGATGTCACTCTCAGCGTCCATCTTAAACACACTGCTCAAGAATCCAAATAATCACAAGATGTCACTCTCAGCGTCCATCTTAAACACACTGCTCAAGAATCTAAATAATTGCAAGATGTCACTCTCAGCGTCCATCTTAAACACACTCCACAAGAATCCAAACAATCACAAGATGTCACTCTCAGCGTCCATCTTAAACGTACTGCTCAAGAATCCAAATAATCACAAGATGTCACTCTCAGCGTCCATCTTAAACACACTCCTCAAGAATCCAAATAATCACAAGATGTCACTCTCAGCGTCCATCTTAAACACAGTCCACAAAAAGTCGAAACAATCACAAGATGTCATTCTCAGCGTCCATCTTAAACACACTCCTCAAGAACCCAAACAATCACAAGATGTCACTCTCAGCGTCCATCTTAAACACACTTCTCAAGAATCCAAACAATCACAAGATGTCACTCTCAGCGTCCATCTTAAACACACTCCTCAAGAATCCAAATAATTGCAAGATGCCACTCTCAGCGTCCATCTTAAACACACTTCACAAGTATCTAAACAATTACAAGATGACACTCTAAGCGTCCATCTTGGTACGGAACACTCTCTTCAAGAATCCAGACACACGTGACAGGAAGACTCGGACTGGGGACTGGGTGGGGGTGTCGTCATCATCAAGGTTGATGTCAACGAAGTGGGGGACATCACGGAGGGCGGGGGTAGAGAGTGGGGCAGGGAGAGAGGTGGGAGAAGTGGGCAGCTCAGACAGGGGTTCAAGGATGGTCATGTATCTCCCAGTAGGACGCTGACAGGGAGGGACAGAAGGATAAGTAGAGAGTGACAGATGGTGAAAGTAGAGAAAAAGGGCATAGAGTCTTAATCACCATGTAAGGAAAACGTGATTTAGATATGGGATATATACTCCAAAATAACATTGTGAATAGTGTTCAAATGAATAGCAATGTGTTGGTGAGGCTTTATGCTAGTAACTGATACAATGGATAGGTCCATACACAAAATAAAAGACACACATAAATTCAGTTTTACAATATGAAGTACTGGTAACTGATTCCCTAGGACACCCACTTGGCGAGGAGGGGCCCAGATGTCAAAGTTCAGAGGGAACCTGATCACAAGGTCAAGAACTGTGGAAAAGAAGGAATAAAAGTCTGTTATATCTATAATCAAACAACAAACAGAACCTGACTGTATCAAAGCGTCAACAACAAATGACTTCGTTAAAACCTAAATGGTCATTAGTGAACAAGGAAGTTGAAACAAGTAATAATTAACTATGACACATTACGTCCAACATGTTTATTAAACTGTCACTGAAGTTTCCCCAGCATGATATATACCAAAGTTTATTTCAGATATATAGTTACACATTTAACTTATTTTCGTTTTGACAAGCATAATCAGTGTAAATCTGACCTTTATTAATTGTTATATCAATGAATCATTGCATAAAAAAGGCTTCTTTGGTTGATGCTAGGTTTAGCTAACCTTTATCCATCAATAAGCTCATGGTCGCACATGATACAATGAGGTGTCATTACACTTCTATTACTTATTAACAGCTGTCACAGAAACATTTAACTACACCATCTACATATATACGTTTGGCACAAGCGGGTCTAAATCAGTAACCTGGTATGTTTTCATTGTTTGAAGTACATTCTTTCTGTATATTCAAGTGGTACCATAAGTGTAATGTTTACATTATCTGAGTTGTGTGATGTAAATAATGTAGTATAATGGTACTAACCATATAAATATCAGAAGTTGTCATGGTAATGTATTTATGTTTAGCGATGTATGCACATGCGTGTGTTTACATTAAGTATTTGTGAATATGTAGTAAATATGTAGTAATGACATTTGATTTACCATGTTTCAGACTAAATCATCTTTATTACGTATATGTAATTATGTAATAAAATATCCATATCCTCATACCCCAGTGGCTTAGTGGTTTTATCCGCATCCTACTACAGTTGCACAAACATTTTACACCGACTCCTTCGGTTGCTTGCTTAACACAGATTCGTAACTTTCACGGACTGTTCAGTAGGTTGAACCTAGTTATCGAAGCACTCGTACAATCCCCATGCTACTGACACCACTTTCTGTTGCCGAACTTTTGGTAGAAAGTGGACAGAGGGAACATTCTGATCAGTAAGATTTTACACATTGTAGCTGGTAGCAACTTCACAACCTGGCTCAAGAAGAATGAGAACCTGTCATCATCAAACTACACATTCTGTAGACAATTTCTGATCTATGCTGTGGCAACAAGAACTGGTTTATGGATCGGTTGGAAGTCGGTTAGTTTGAACTGTATGTTAGTTTATTTGGATTCAGTAATGTGGATCCTGAATAAATTCCAGTTATGCTGAAGACAATTTAGAAGAAAGAGAGTACGGGGGGCCCTTAACCCCCTGGATGCCGAGTTTTTTTTCAAGCGCACATTTTCGTAAGGTTTGAAAAGTGAACGTTTTGCGAGATTTGCGCTCGCGTGGTACTGGATCTGCGTACGGCTATAAAATTGCACAGAAATGTAGAATATTTAATTTCCCATCAGTTGGTATAAATATATATGCGGCTACCTCAGGGGTCTGAGAAATAGACACTGCTAAAAGTTGTCCAAAACTTTTGTGTGTGTTGAAAAACAGTAAATTTCTCCGTTTTTTATCGTGCACCAATAAAAGCACTCTGCTACGGTTTTTTTAATTTGGCATCTTTGCGGAAAGTGTGAGCGAAGAAAATACTGCTTGACATCTGAACGACATAAGTGTATATGAAATGGATGTATGTACTAATGCATAACGTCATAATCACAAAATCAAAAATGACCCGCAATAAATGTAAAAAATCGATTTTCTACCATGACGTCAAACGTCGACACAGTATTCATGCACGTATAAAGATAAGGGGGCATAATTCAGCTATGGTTTACATTAGGTCAATGTAACTCCGATCACATGGAGAGAATTTGCTGTGGATACCGACAGTATATTTTCGTGATGTTTTGTTCACAGAGAACCAAACTATTCCAATACAAAGTTCCCCAATGTGAGAGGATACCTTTTGGTAGTTTCACAATTTGTAAGATAAGATGACAGTGTACTACATCAAAAAGCAGGTAATAGCGATTTGGATGTCCCTATCCGATACATATTTTAGTTCTTAGATTCCCATAGTCTCCTGTTTGTGTAGATGTATTTTTATTAATTTTGCATCATTATTAACGAAGTAACAGCCACAATTTCAAATGTAATGAAATAACTGAAAATACTGCGACATTTTAGTTGACGTCACGGCATGTTTCGTGCATTTTGTGACGTCGGAAAAAGACAACTCTGGTTGCTGATTAGTATATATCTAACCTAATTTCCACTCAATCTCGGCTTCTGTGTCAGAATTCAACACCTTTTAGACAAAATATAAAATGAATGGTTTTATCACTGAAATAGTGTCCTGAACATATCAACAATTACGGTTCTACTACATATCTTATTGTGAGCAACACGCACACCTGCCTAGCATCAATTTAGCATAAATGAAAATTCCACAATACCTGATCATTCATTGAATATTCATTTAGGAAATAGACTTTTCTTCTCATGATTATGAAATCAATTCCATCATAAGTATACAAAGATATCGCTTTTTCAGTACAGAAGTATTAGGATATGGACGTAAGGTTTGTCCAAAATTAAGACATGACCTGGTTTATATAGTTTTAACAATTTTCGTATAAATATTGTTTGAGTTAGATATTCTGCCATCAGATATATTTTAATCGAATTTGAATTGACATTATTATCGAGAAAAATGATAATGAATCATGAAATGTTTTTGACAAACTCGCACCTGGTCAATTAATATTCATAATTGTTTTGTCTATAAAAACGACACAAACCAATACAATGAACAAGACAATTCCTTTAAATAGTAGTATGTGCGCCCCTACATTTCATAAAATGTGCAAATCATTTTCCTTAATATTATCCATTTTACTTATAAGTTGGAAATAAATCGCTGTTTATTAACCTGTTCATATGAAACTGCAATATTTGTCCCAACGCATTGAATATTGCACATCACGGGAACTAAAGCACATGTTGCAGTAAAGGCTACGTGTGATCTTCCAACACTTGTGTAGAGGCTTAAAATGTGGTATAGTTCACTTACTGAGTCAATTTCCCATGTAAGTATTATTCAAACAATAAAAAGCTTTCAAAGAATAAAGACGCATACCTTATATCCACATATGATATGGTGTTGAACATGGATATATGTAGATAATGAAATCAGTTTCGTGAAAAAATATCTGAACGATATGCAAAATATACATCACAATACTGAAAATGCAATCGGAATGGTATGGGCATTGTGTTTACTCTTGTTCAACCGACCTTCACCTCAAGAAATTGCCTAATATGTGCAACAATGTTGACGTGTGACATCACTACCGATGACCGATTTCTTTCAAAATGGCGGCTTCGCTGAGAAGGGTACACAGGAATTTGCGAGGACTTTTTGCTTGATTCAGGGATCTTTTGTATATAAATGTGACATGTAAGTAATCAGAATTATTCTGACTATCTGTGTATTGTTATATGTTTTTGTCGTTTACATTGTAAATGACGGAAGAAGCCAGAAATGCAGATAAGTACCGTTGTCGTTCTGCGTGATTTTGCGTCAGTCATGGCGTCACGCTGCACTAAAAGTTTTACAGTTTCTCATGAATTACCAAATGCCTTCATTGCATCTGTTTTCAGTTTGCTTTTTCTTGCTACGATACTCTTCCCCCGAATATACTAAAAGTATTGAGCCATTGTAAGCAATGATTAGACATCTGGATGTTGGAAAATTTCCGAAAATGCTACGCAGTGTAAAATTGGAATTTTTCTTTGTTTACAGTTCAGTCAAGCGCTGTCTTTCGAGCACAGCGTTCGTTTTCTTACAAAGTATATTTCGTTTCGTTTTGTCTAGACAGTTGGTATTGGTGACAAAGACCTTTTGTAATTTGATTCTAAGATGCTTGTATAATTCAATGATGCATTTGTCGCAGCTAACTATGAAGAATACATGATGCAATAGGCGTCTCAATACCGGCCTTCTCGAAACGTGATTTTGTAAACACTATCCAATATGGCGGAAAGCGCACTTCGGCGTTCGTGTAAGTGTATTTTCGAAAACATCCCAACCGATTCTAGGTACATCGGTGACGTTTCAGAATTATCATTACTGGTTACATGAAAACTTAATATCAGTGATCATTAATATGCTAATTTTGAAATTCATCACTCCCAGTAATTATCCGATTTTCACATTTCAAAAGATACTGCAAATAACGCTGTGAATCTCGATTTTGTACAGTTTGAAAAATGGCGACATTTACGATGAAGCCTATTTTGAAAGACGATTTTAAGCACTTTAGCTTGGTCTGAGATAATAGTGGATGGTATCAAGAAACTGGGAATTCCCCGCAGAATTCAAAACTGTGAAGTATTTATATATGCGTGGTATATTTAGAATTTTATCGGACTTCCAAGTGAGGTATGTAGAGGAAGGACATATATGTCCCTGTGGCATCCAGGGGGTTAAAGTGCAGTTTACCCGAAAGAAGCAAAACTGATAGGGTTGGGGAGGGAGAGCGATAACTTACATGCATACCCACAAGAAAGAACGTAAACTACTTATTCGTTGTATATTTGTGTGAAACGGGTGATGCATTCTTCTTGTTTGTAAACATAGTGAAAGGTTAAAAGGCCATAAGTAACCAAAAACAACTACACTGGTCAATCTTCCATAGCAGTCGGCAGGCTCTTCTGGAACTTCAGTGGAAGTTTCTTCGTTTCCCGAGGTCAGCTTGAAAAATGTAAATACGTCATAAACGACAACAAAAAGGCAACAGTTAACTATTATAGAAATAAAGAAATACCTTGCGTGTAGGAGTTCATGATGACAATATCTGGTGATGTGCAGATCGTGATGCAAATGTCAACAGAAATTCAGCAATATCACAGAAGTAAGATAGCGTCAAAATGGCGGTATCAGAAGTGAAACTGTCGTCATAGCGACGTCATAAATCTCGCGAGATCGTCATAGACGTCACGAGACGTTGGCAGTAACTGGTTTCATCACAGCCTGGTTCGCTGACCCAGTGTTGAAGCGTTGCACCCAGGCAGGCTTCATCAGTACATTGCGTAAACTTAACAAACTCACTCACTTAAAATGTGACAGAAAGAACCACTCAAACAAGTACACGATAACGCACAACCTATAGGATTCACACATTGTACCGATGGAGGAATCGAAACGCTTTGACAACTACGACCACCTTTAGTGACCCTGACCTGTGAAGATACTGGTAAGAAGTGATCACTGGATTGATTGGTCCAGATCGCCGGCATACACCTGGAATATTGCCGAGGGCGGCGATAAAGAACAAACAAGAATCATATTCAAACAACTACATTACTGTTTCGTTAACGTTTCCTTCAACGTTGCCTGTGTTGTTGAAAATTTTGCATTGTCATTGTTATAAGCCTTCGCCATTCCGAATAACAGTACACACTGTGCGGCACCACATTATGTGGACATCGGCTTGTGTTAATACGTAGGCCGCAGTGAATGTTACAGACATCAATCACCTCTTTGGAATGTATTGGTGTGACGGTGTGAGAGCAGCCATTTTGTATAATCTCTTCTTTGGTATGTATTGGTGTGCATAGAACGATAACCCTTTCACTGTTTACACAAAATAAACTCACCGACGGTGTGAGAGCAGCTATTTTGTAGATAATCTGGGGAGTGACTGGCTCTATGTACTCATATCACGTCCTGTATTTGCCCGTTACGTTTCCCCGACAAGCTCTTGGCCTTAAGGACCCAGAACGGTAAAATGTTGTAGCCCTGATCAGACCTTATATTTTAGCTACGATATAAGTAATTCCCAACAAACAAATGTGACAAGTAAGATAAAGAGTTTAATTTAACCTTAGTGACTGACAAAATCAACATTCATGTCAAGATCCATGTTTTCGGAAAAGTTTGGAATCTAAATGGCTTCCTCGAAAATGATAGTCTTTTCAAAAAGCTGCTGGGTATATGGACCTGCAGAAAACAAAAGCTGTGTGTCCGAGTGGTTTTCAGTCGGCTTCGAGCCTGAGGACCGACGTTAATTATAAACCTACTGATGGTTGAGTGAGTGAGTGAATGTGTCTCTTTTGGTGTGTTTCTTAACGCCACCGGTCTGTAAAGAAAAATGTCTGGACCCGTTCAATGTCAGGAGAGTTGTGTCCCTTGCCATGGCCATGGAGGGGAAACAACAACCAGTGAATTGCAGCATACACGAGTGGCATGATCACATGTAATCGTCATGTCACTTTCACACAGACAGTGTGGTCCTAACATCCCCACTGAGCTGGGGAGGATCAAATCTGGGAATACCCAGTGTTTCTAGGACAGTTTCAGGAAGTGAACGCAGTGTCTTCTCACACAAGAATGACAGTACCATACCCGTACGTGTCAATAATAACTGTAGGTTTTCCTCCCAGAATGATACTGACAAACCGACACACAGATAAAGGTGGTTCGGCCACATTCACTCACTCGCACAAGTGGTTGTCCAAACATTTTATACTTTGCTATACAGGAGCACATCAGTTCCGTTTCGACACATTTTATTACATCACAGTGATACATGTTCATGACAGGCGCGATACACATCGACTGCAGATTTAGAAGATGGCTTTGACGATGGCTGATACCGGTAAGTCTCTGGTGAGTGGAGGGCTATCTATTTTCCACCTATGGACAGAGAAGAAAAAAGAAAACAAACAATAAATCTTTCTGTCAAAGCAAAGTCACTTCCATGTTTCCGATTATATCATGAGTGACTATGATTTCATTTTTCTTTTGTCCCAGCAGTGTGTGTGTGAGGTTTGTTTAACGTCGCACTCAGCAACATTCCAGCTACTTGGCGGAGGTCTGTAAATAAGCGTGTCTGGACCAGACAATCCAGTGATCTGCACAATTAGGATGGATAACAAGTCCTCGAGCTTGACCATCCGATCCCGTTAGGCGCCTCTTACCACAAGCATATGCATGGGTTCCTGAAGATCAGTTTTAACCCGTATCTTCAGGGATCCTTTGACTCAGGGCACCAGTTTCATCCTATAAAAATACAAATATTGACATGCGACTACCTCAGAAAAAACAGAATAGTGCAGAAATAAAACTTTGGAACCCAAGTGACAAAATCTAAAAACTAGTTGGGTAGACTTCACCTGCCACACGCCACCCTGCTCTGATGTCATGGCCAGATGAGGCATTGGTGAGGCAGGTAAATACTGTTTTTACTTTCATCACTGCAAAAATATTTCCTCATAACGTTCGAGGGTCACACTGACGACCCCAGTAGAAGGTGTTGGGCACATATTTCTCCATGTGATAATGCTGCAACATATGTAACTATACTCAAACACATTCAACTTTGTTGTTGTATGTTGTTTTACGCCGGACTCAGAATATACAGCTGTATGATATCGATCTGTAAGCGCGTCTGGATAAGACAATCCAGTGATCACCAGCATGAGTATCGACCGGCTCATTTGGGAACCGATAACATGTGTCAACTAAGTCAGCAAGTCTGACCACCCGCTCCCGTTACTCACTTCTTACAAGAATGACCAAATAATAGTTCGAATCTTGCATTCATACTGCCTCAATTGTTGTGCACCTAAGTGGTGCTCTAACGTTTCATGGAGGCTCCCAAATCATGTTTGCCAAATTCTGCATGCATTTCATCAAATTCTATTTCACCAGTACATCAACAGAACGTATCTGGAATTCAATTACACAACAAAAGAATAGACAAATCAGCTAGAAAGTAAATGCAATATTTAATAGTTATAACTGATAAGTGCAGAATAAATATGTGTTTAGAGAATCTCAAATCTTGTCCAAAAAAAAAACAAAACCATATGAGCTAGGAAATATAGACTTTTATCTATGAATAATCCAAAATCACTAAATGTCCAAAATGTCCGAAAAATGTAGAAAGTCACCAAACATATTTATGATTCAATGCTATTAATTATTATATCACACCGCTTACAACGTGGCTGTCTCAGCATCCATCTTAGGCTCACTCCTCAAGAATCCAAACAGTTGCAATTAGTCACTCTCAGTATCCATCTTTAATACACTCCACAAGAATCCGAACAGTTGCAAGTAGTCACCTTCAGCATCCATCTTAAACACACTCCACAAACATTCAAACAGTTGCAAGTAGTCATTTTAAGCATCCATCTTAAACACACTCCACAAACATTCAAACAGCAGCAAGTAGTCATTTTAAGCATCCATCTTAAACACAATCCACAAGAATCCAAACAACTGTAAGATGTCACTCTCAGCGTCCATATTAAACACACTCTTCAAGAGTCCAAATAATAGCATGAAGGCACTCTCAACATCCGTCTTCACTCTCAGCATCCATCTTAAATACACGCCACAAGAATCCAAACATTTGCATGATGTCACTCTCAGTATCCATCTTAAACATACTCAAGATTCCAAACAATTGAAAGATGTCACTCCCAGCGTCCATCTTAAACACACTCCACAAGAATCGAAATAATTGCAAGATGTCACTCTAAATGGCACGGAACACTCTTCTCAAGAATCCAGACACACGTGACATGAAGACTCGGACTGGGGACTGTGCCGGGGTGTCGTCATCATCAAGGTTGATGTCAACGAAGTGGGGGCCATCACGGAGGATGGGGGTAGAGAGTGGGGCAGGGAGAGAGGTGAGAGAGGTGGGCAGCACAGACAGGGGTTCAAGGATGGTCAAGTTGAGAGTGACAGATGGTGAAAGTAGAGAAAAAAGGTAGATGTTACAAATGGATTGATAGAGTCTTACTCATATTATGAATGCAATGTGATTTACGTGTCTATACAGCACACACACATTGAGAATAGCGTCTAAATCAACAGTGTTAGTAAATGATACAATAAAATAGCTTTATGAAATAACTGATTTCCTGAGACACCCACTTGGCGAGGAGGGGCCCAGATGTCAAAGTTCAAAGGGAACCTGATCACGAGGTCAAGGGCTGTGGGAAAAGAACGACTGAGAGTCTGAGAAATAACCAAACATCAAACAGAACCTGACTGTATCAAACCTTCAACATCAAATTATCGTCATTCAATTCTAACTGATCATTAGTGAACATCAAAATATGACTAACGCCCAATATGTAGTTAATTCTTCATCTGGTTTTAACAAAATTTATTTTCCTCTGATAACATATATGTATATTTTGACATAGGACGGGGTTTATGGGGATTGGCAAACAGGCAAAATTGAGTATGTTAATGCCTTTCCCCACATAACATAGAACACACACATACACACACTGAGATGTCACATGTTAACTAAAGAAAACAAAACACCTCCGCATTGTTGATGATGGGTACCAAGTCATGTTTCGTGGACTTAAACTGACAATAATGGTACAGTCTTTATGGAGGTGTTAAATATTGTTGTTAGATTTTATATTTTTAGTGAATCAGTTTGTTTCTTGAATATAACCATGGACTGATGTTGCTAGATTATTACATTCAATATAATTAAATCAGCTATCCCTTTACGGAACAATTTTGACATCAAATCCTTTGATGTAGAAGTATCTGTTTCATCTCAAATGATTTAAACCAGGACACCCATAAAAAGTAACGTAATGGATCCTCTGTGGAATGGCCACAAGCTTAAGGTGTTTTGGCTAAATGCCAATTAACAAAGTGAGAGTTCAAATTGCTACAACCAAGACAGAGTGTGCATAGTATTATCTGAGAATGGTATGATGCGAAAATCACATACTTTTTGAATTTTTTTACTCATTTTGGTATACTACTAAAATTTGCATACATAGCATAAATTCATGGTCTTGTTTAGCTTATGTATAAAATTGTGTAGTTTATTTAATTCCGTTTTAACAAAATATGTATAACTTATAAAAAAAGGCATGTTTGACTGATGTCAAGGTACGATTACACCAAATTTTAAATGAGTTAATGGTGAGGGGGATGTGTACTGACTGGGCGTAGAGTACTAGTATGAGTACCTGAAGTGGTGCTGTCATTGTATAAAACCAAACCATGCCCACATAACTGCATGGGCAATTTTTTTGTACAACATTGGTCTACCGATGGTATAAACCATATGTTCTTTATCCAGTGATTTACAATACAGATCAGAAGAGCTCTTGAATTTATTTGTATAAATTAGATGAATGTAGTTGATTGGGAGCACCTTTAGAATACACCACCTCAACTCAATGTTTGTCTCTATGGCAGATCACCTGTCACTAAGACCAGCAGTCACGGGGTAAGTTCTGTGTGTACTGCTGGTCATAATGCATTCCAAATATCACGGCCAATATCACAATAAATCGCGTTGAAGCATGTCAGCATAATTGATGTTTTCATGATATGCACATTGGCCACTGTCACTGACTGTTTAGCCCATTCTACCAGGTTTTAGAAGCACTCATCTAATATGAACGCAATATTTATCAAATCATTTCCGATTTCATGTGAAACTATAACTGAACATATATTTTAGTTTATAAAACATGTATACTGCAGTTCCTACTACACTAAGTCGTCAGAAAAAGAAAAGCATGAATGTTATTTTGAAACACAAATGCCACGTCCACATCCGCGCATCCGCGTTGAGAATGGTGTTTGTAAACGTTTTTGTGTCGGACCATGTGAATAAAAGAATAAGCTGGGATCAACATGCATCACAATTATATCTTTGCTATCTTTATATTCAGTGGACAATAAAGTAATGTGCCTAATATGAACAAAAATTCAAATAAAGATACTGAAAAACTTACATGTGCAGTGTTGATCGACTACTGTTTCCGGGTCACGGGAGCATACAAGGTCAAACTGGTTCGGCTATGTGCGAATTATATAGTCAAAAATACACCAAGAAAATTCTATGAGCTCTGATTAATCATTTTAAACAGTTATTTGTGCTAAAGTTGGGTTTGTCAGACGAAATATCTCCAAATTTTCTGTTAATATTCAATAACGAATGAATTTCATCAGGCAATCCCTGTCTGTGACATCACATCCGGTGACCTTTGCACTTACTAGAAAACAAGTTAAATTTCACGATCTTAATTTTCGTCTGTCTCTCGTCATACTAAACGGAAAATGATACATGGAACACTTGTAGAATGAGAAATTCTCCCTCTTTCGCCAGGTCTTACACACTGGAGTTCTGTAATCTTTCTTCTGACCAAAAAAGCTATATTTTATGTAGGAGTTGGACGAAGCGCGCCATGTTTGTTTTTCGTATGTGTAACACGATCTAACACCCTCTTTTTGCGGGTTTGTGCAAAACTTATTGAACCACTTGAAATTTGCACTCATGAATGTTTATAAATCATGTATTTTATTCTGCTGTTTTCATGACATGACACGTTTGAATGAACGTAATAGTGCCATTTCAATAAGACCTGTCATGACATCGAAAATATGATTTGTTTACGACGAACGTTTTCGATTATTTTTTTCAGAATTAATTTTTAATTTGTCGTCGCGCGGATATCTGCCGATACAAATATGCGAAATTAAAGTCAGATACTTATGAAATATCAGTAGTAAGAATATTGAAATCGGTTTGTGATATTTGGACAATCTATACGGCTCCTAATATAAAACGCATCCGGCTGTCAATCGAGCAGTTCAGTTAAATTCAATAAAATTTACTTTATTTATGTTTGTCTTGTAATTAATATCTGTACGTTTGAAATTATCTGGATATTTTTTGATAATAATGTTTAGTTTTCTATATAGTATTAATGAGCTGAATATTTTTTCAGTTGTTCCTTATTTAGTGACACACCGACTGTTTGAAATCACCCACCCTCTTATCAGCGCCTTATGCTGAAATTAATTCAGCAGGCTAAAGGTTAAGATAATAATTAGTTTAAATGATAATATCTAAATAATGTAAACAGTAAACTGGCCACAGATATACAGATTTGCACTGGGACACCCATGTTGATATCATTATCAGCATGCCCTTGCTTGTCATAAATCATGTAAATGGTCTGTCCTGTCAACCTAAATTTTGGGACTGCAATTTTCGCAAAAATGTTTATGGATATTCGTTTCATCTTATTGTTTCTCCATAACTTAACAGGAATATATTTGGAATATTTGGAATATCACAATGATCGCCTCTTAAAATTGTTACCTAATAACTATCTCAGACAAATCTAAAGTGTTTAAAATTGCCTTTCAAACTAGGCTTCATCGTAAATGTCGCCATTTTTCACAATATAGACAATCGCGATTCACAGCGCTATTTGCTGTATGTTTGAAATGTGAAAATCTGATAAATTCAGTCAGTATTGAATTTCAAAAACAGCATATTAATGATCACTGATATCAAGTTTTCATGTAACAAGTACTGCTAATTCTGCAACGTCGAGGATGAACCCAGAATCAGTTGGGATGTTTTCGAAAATACAGTTACACGAACGCCGAAGTGCCATATTGGATAGTGTTTACAAAGTCACGTTTCGAGAGAAGGCCGGTATTGAGACGCCTATTATACCATGTATATTTCATAGTCAGCTGCGAAAAATGCATCATTGAATTCCCCACACATCTTAGAATGAAATTACAAATGGTCTTTGTCACCAATACCAACTGTCTAGATAAAACGAAATGGAAGGTACTGGGTATGAAAACGAACGCTGTGCTCGAAAGACAGCGCTTGTTTGAATGTAAACAAAATAAAAATCCGATTTTACACTGCGTGGTATTTTCGGAAATTATCAAACATCCAGCTGTCTAACCATTGCTGACAATGGCTCAATACGCTTAGAATAGTCAGGGGAAGAGTATCGTAGCAAGAAATAGCAAACTGAAAATAGATATATGCAATCATTTGATAATTCATAAGAAACTAGCAGTTTAGCGTGACGCCATGACTGACGTAAAATCACGCAGAACAACAACGGTACTTATCGGCATTTCTGGCTTCTTCAGTCATTAACAATGTAAACGATAAAAACATATAACAATACACATATAGTCAGAATAAATCTGACTACTTACATCACTTACAAAAGATCCCTGAATCAAGGAAAAAGTCCTCGCAAAATCTGTGTAGGCTTGTCAGCGAAGCCGCCATTTTGAAAGAAGTCGGTAGTGATGTCACGCGTCAACATTGTTGCATAGATCAGGCAATTTCTTTGAGGTGAAGGTCGGTTGAACAAGAGTAAACACAATGGCCATATCATACCGGTTACACTTATGACATAACGCCTAAATGTACCATGATTTGTCAGTGGCTGTCAATTGAACATAGTTTGGCATCTTGTAGGTGTTATTTGGAGTAAAATCCCAAATATATCCCACAAGCATTAGATTTGTAAAGATATGAAAGTGTGACATGACTGTGGGAGTGTTGTGGAAAATTCATAGCAGGGAAATATGAAAACGTAACTTATTTCGTGTGTGTTGTATGTGTTGTTGAATGCTCATCCACAGTATATTAATTACTTTATGGTATTTTGTTGATAATTATTTTTTCGTTTTGTTAAAAAAACGTTTTATGCAAATTTCACATACCCCAGCAAGTGTATTTTTCCCGTTTGAAGAATACTTATTTAAAGTGCATAGTTTACAACTCTTGTCTCTCGTCAGATTCAATTTTTACAACTAGAAAAAAACATAATTCTGCACGTTATCCAACTGTAGATTATTTCAATGATAAACTAAGACAAAATCATTAACCGAAAAGAAACACGTGGAGATCTGTTCTTTCACAACAGATCATGCATTGTATTTAGGCATGGCAGATTTTACGGCAACGGCATAATCTGCAAAGGGAAACCACTCCCATCTTGCGTAAAAACTAAAATTAGCTGCCTTTGAGTTATTGAAAAGGTCATGGCCACTGCTAATCGCATGCAGACACCTTTCGTTACTATCCTTTCCTTGTTTATCAAAAGGGTATGGTGTTCATACTTTTTCAAACACTGAATCGGGTGAGAATTGTACTCAATGATATCGACTCGATAACGATGTTGTTCACTACCTCAAATAACGATATTTCAAACGTTAAATCGATGTTGCATTCTCCGTGTTGTTGAAGTGTCGAGGCGAATCATACAGTTTTGTGCAATATAAAAGCAATCCCCAAACGCAAAGCTAATTATTTGCGTGAAACTGACAACAACTTGAACGCCATTTTGCTACTGACTACAATGATCTTAGCTCCTTACAATTGGTTCCGACCAATTGTAAGTTTTGATTGTAACTTACAATGATCTTAGCCTGCAATCGCTTTGTGCAAGTGGATGGCGATTGTAGCCGAAGCCTAAGATCGCGATCTTAAGGATTTACAATAATTGTAGCTCTAAGATCGTTTTGTGCAAGTGGGCCCAGATTTCTAATGTAGTACATTGGCATCTTTTCTTAGAAATTGTGAACTACCAAAAGGTATCCTCTCACATCGGGGAATAGTTTGGTTCACTGTGAACAAAACATAACGAAAATACACTGTCCGTATCCACAGCAAACACTCTCCATGTGATCTGAGTTGTAAACATTGACTTAATGTAAAGCATAGCGGAGTTATGGCCCCTTATCTTTACACGCGCATGACGTTTGAGGTCATAGAAGAAAATCGATTTTTGACAGTTATTGCAGGTCATTTTTGATTTTGTGCTTATGGCGGTATGCCTTAGCACATAAATCCATTTCTTATACACTTATGTCGTTCAGATATCATGCCGCATCTTCTTCGCTCACACTTTCCGTGAAGATGACAAATTAAAAAAATCATAGCAGAGTGTTTTTACAAAACGGAGAAATTTGCTGTTTTTCGAAGCACACAAAAGTTTTGGACAACATTTAGCAGTGTCTATTTTTCAA
Organism: Haliotis asinina; assembly: GCF_037392515.1. NCBI lineage: Eukaryota > Metazoa > Mollusca > Gastropoda > Lepetellida > Haliotidae > Haliotis > Haliotis asinina. Next base: position 73,904,037 of record NC_090280.1, read on the forward strand.
ACCCCTGAGGTAGTCGCAGTTATATTTATATCAACGGATAGGAAATTAATATTCTACATTTCTGTGTAGTTTTATAGCCGTACGCAGATCCAGGACCGCGCCAGCGCAATTCGCGCACAATGTTCACTTTTCAAACCTTACGAAAATGTTGGCCTGAAAAAAAACGGCATCCAGGGGTAACTCGAGTTCACTGATTAATGACTCTTGGTTCAGTGAATCTGATTTACACAGGGTGACACCAGAACGCCCATTGCAACTGCAAGGTATTTTTAGGCAAGATTACAGAATACGAGATACCCTCTTTGAAAGCAAGCAAGTTTACGTTTGGTTAAGGTTAGGGTAAGGTTTGGGGTTTGCGCAAGGGTTAGTGCTCAGGTTTGGTTTAGGGTTAGGATAAGATTTAGGGTTGCGTTAGGGTCAGGGTTGAGTGACACAAAGGTACTCTGTACCTGTACCCATTTAAGGTTAACAGGTAAAAACAGGCTTGTTCAAGTCCGTGCGAACCCTACAGAATACTGACCTGGGTATCCACACAATAAAACCTCAATAAATCAAACCCAACTTATGAGCGTAAACTGTTTCAGTATTGGTTAATTGTGTGAAGTGGGCATTGTACTGTATATTGTTTGTAAATACTCTGAAAGCAGAGAGACCTCATTTAATGTGAAACAGATTCTAGAATAGGTCAATATTTGATGGCAACTGACAGAAAGCTCCCGGAGTTCCTTCGTTTCCCTACATCAGGATGAATAAAGTAAATAAGTCATGAAAGAAAGCAAAAAAAGGCAACAATTAACTATTGTAGAAATAAAGAAATACCTTGCGTGTAGGAGTTCATGATGACAACAACTGGTAATGAGCAGATCGTGAGGCACCTGTCCACAGAAATTCAGCAATATCGCAGAGGTTTGATGGATGGCATCAGAAGTGAAACTCATTCGTAACTACTCGGGTCATTCCGGAAAGCCTGTACAAAGACTTTTTACGACCACAGCCATCAGATATCATGCATATATCGATAATATGGTACCTTCACTTAAATTACATGTTTAGTCATGTTACATTTACAAGCTGTTTTGAAGCATGTTAGAAGAGCTTGTTTTCTTTTTCTTTTGAAATAATTAACTTGGAATGGATGTTATTACTTAATCTTTTTTATATACATACGTGCTTTAATACAAATGTATTAATCATAGCATTCCTTCAATCGAAATTTGTTTTTATTTCTGGAAATTTATATTTTGTTTCCAATTGGTTTCATCTCCTGTTTTAAAGTTGAAAATGAAAGAATACATTATGAAATAACGATATAAATAATAATAACATGAATTATAATGCCATGAGTTATGTGAACCATCAACATGTAGATTTTAATTACTTGTTTTGTTCAAATTTAATTTGTTTTGCAGTTCCAGGTTCCATGCATGCCTGCATGTTGTTTACTGTGTTGTTTATGGTGGGGTTGTTTTTCATGAAAACAAAAAAACATTGATGTCCTCACTCTCAAAATCTCTGCTGGCAAAAAAAAATCATTTTTGGTATGGAATTCTACAATGTACATGTATTACCATGTAAATTCACCAAAATATGCTACATGTACATTTTAGCCGTTACTTAAGCGTGATTATGTTAACTGGAGATGAAGTCATCAAAGTTTATTAGGTCTTTTATTAAGCGACATAGTGTGCACCACCATAGATTTCATATGTTTACAGTATCTGTTACCCGTTCATGTGTCTCCTGTTCTTTGTTTGAATTTAAGCATATTTGACCACTAAAGAGAAGATGGTATCCAGACATATCAAGTAAGTCATTTTCTTAAAAACCTAATTGACATATATATGGTAATCAAATGTTTATTGAAATATTGTTATTGTTCAAAGTAAGTTCCTAAATGTTGTCACAAATATTTCAGCTTCTCTCAGTTCTAAACAAGATCCACGTCACACTGTCGGACAAGACCAAAGATCAGCTGTTGGACAGTTATGCAGCACACTGTGAAGATAACATCATACAGACAATTTCTTCAGGTTATCTTGATACTGATACTTAATTTCAGTAGAGGTACGTTTACAATCAAGCCCCATTGCAGTAAATCCTTCCCAGTAGTCTTATACTATGGCATAAGTGCCTCAAACATGCTGTTAATTAATTTTTTATTGTTTAAACAATCTGTGTAGTACAATATGTACATTGTATAAATTCTCAGGTCACAATTTGTGTAAAAACTGCTATCAATATCTGTAATGTCATACGTTATAGCATAGGATTATCATCATGAATCAGAAGTTCAAATTTGCTTGAAGAAGAATTATGTGTAGAAACTGATTTGTAATTTGTTTGTACAGGTTTGGATGGGAAGCTAAATGGTGACAATCTAGATTTGAGAGTAACTACAAACGATGTTCGAATGACAAACAAGAGTAAGGACTACCATTTCTTTGCTTCTGACTTTGTTGCGGACAGGATTGATGTTTCGCAATTGTCGAACAAAGCTCCTCAGAAAGAGGTGGAATCAGTGGGTGCAGATGACTTCCTGCCTACATGTGAAGAAATCAGAAAGTTTAAAGAATATTTAAAGGTCTTGCTGGCAAGGAAATTAGTAGAGCATGTAGATGCATTCAGCTGGATGAAAAGTCTCATTCCAACCCATGTTCCATATGCTAGACAAGTAGAGACGTCAAAGGCTTCATCAATTCAGTTGTTGCCAATCATATTGAAAAATGAGGCATCATACTCTGGCTGTATTGACATAATGGATGCCTACGTCAAGCACATCAACCACTGGTATGCCAAAGCAGGAAGGGATAAATGTTTCATTGTTCCTATAAGATTCTGTTCAATCATGGCATCTATACATATATAGAACAATGAAATTTTTGAGATTATGTAAATGATTGTCATTTCATATATTAAATATTACCTACATTTTGTATTCATTTTCATAAATTTACACACAGCAGTTTGTAGTTGTTGCATGATTTTCCTTTCAAATGTATTCATATGTATTTAATCAATGAATATTGCATTTCGGGCTCAGAACTTGAAACATTACAAGTTCCGGTGGGTGGGGACCAACTGACAAGAGTAAGACTCCAAGGAGCAAAAGCCTTGAGGGAAGGGACACACACTGTGCAGTCAGTTGGGACCAGTCATTGTGGAAATGTTCCACACTCTTCAAGATTTTCTTGAGGTAGAGATGATACTATCACAAATATGTTGCCCTTATTCTTAAGTAGACAAAGCATATGAGGGTTAGCGGGAATGACATGAAGTGAAACATCAAAACACTTGTGAGTTTAACCGAACCTATCAGGTTCTTGAATACATTTTTACTGCTGACACATAGACAAATAGCTTAACTTCAAAATTAACCTCTCAAGCAATGTTGACTATGCCAAATGAGTGTAATTGCCTCGTATGTATCAGTCCATAACTTTTCAATGACTATTTTGAATGCACATATTGAAATTGATGAAATATATCATATATTTTGGATTACTCTTTCTTTGTAAAGTACATATTCTAGTACTTTTGTTGGCTGACTTTGTGTGATAGCAATTAGGTGCCTGACCCTGAGGGTGTGGGGTTTGAATCAAGGATGGGATGCCAAACAAAAGGACCAGAGTCTGTACTTACACAAAAGTGTAATAGCAGATACAACATATGTTATAATGACCTTTATGAAAATGTCTTTGCAATTATTGGCAGAAATTATGCAGGAAGTTTCTCAAGCTTGACAAGGGAATTGACAAGGCACGCTTGGACATTTGAAACTGGTCATTCAAAGGTCAAATGTTGATGGGAAAGTGAAAGTGCGGTTTAAGGTACTTTTATCTCTTTTTGATTAATTCCGTCGAATTTAGCAAAGTGGCAAAAGAGTGACCGTAGGTACAAAAGCTTCAGATGTAAGAGAAAACTATGATTGATAATACAGTATTCTACACCCACAATATGGTGGTTATCAATTTGCTTAATTATCACTACAATTTAGGCATGAACCTGAATGCTAAACTGAATGTTTTCCAGGCACATGAACAGTTTGTAGATGTTGTGGGCACATCATACTTTCTTCAACTGACGAAGCACATGTTTGGACTCAAGGAGTTGAGCGATGACTTGAAACATCCAGATATCCCACCAAAGGTGAATTTGTGGCACAACAAAAAAAAGAGGAAGTGTTTCACAGAATCATGGACCTACTTTTGGATAATATGTTCATTCCACCAGTGGACCAGGAAAAGGTTGTTGTTTTTTTTTCATTATGTGCTTGCCGTACAATATGTATAACTATTTTAGTGAATGAAATGGACTGATGTTATGATTTTCATTTTGAACTACTGGAATTTCAATAGAACAACCTGCTTGAACGGTCTAGAAATTTGCTGATAATACTTCCGATAAATTTTATTGTTGTTACATTTCAGTAGTAGGTTTGTTTCTGTTGTCCTCACCAATAAAAGGTAAATTTGTTCCTTAAAGAAGTGGCCTTTCATGTGTATATATTCTCAATTTAGCATTTCAACCCAGTTTTGTTTGTACCCCTAGAAATCTGAAGCAGACAAGTGCAACTTGACAGTTGTCAAAATTTCAAAAGTTGCACCAGTTGTTGAAAGCATTTCTGATAATGTAGTGTCTTTGACAAAATCTGCTGACTATCACACAAGTCACAGACAGAGATCATCTTTTGATGACATCAAGGAGATACTGTCTGTCCTGCAGACAAGTAACCCATGGATAGTTACTCCTGGAAGGCAGCTAAAAGGGTTCCAAGGAATTAGTCAGACCCTGTTTTCCTTCAACGTGCAACAGATGAGAAACAGCATCCAGACTAATGTGGACCGTCTGAAAAGGGGAGTTGTGTTTGTGCCTGATGATGATGAAGTGGAGTAAAAATGACTGTAAGTCATGGATTGAAACTTATACACTAATACAGTTGTCAGAACATTCTATTTTGTGGGCCACTGATTAAAAATTGTACTTTGTGACAGTAAATCTACTTTCTGATACATGTTGACTGTGTACCACTGAAATCACACCTGACTTTTTCTGTGTGTCAAAACCTTAAATGTTCATTGTGCGTACTGTTCTTGGTCTTACACAAGGAAAAGACAGTAAAGCATTTGCATGTGACATTGGTAAGGATTAAGGTCACAATATTTGTATCTTCAAAAGTACAATTGTCAATGTTTTCACTTCAATGTAAGTGTGTATGAGAAATGATCACATTAAGTCCAGTTAACAATAAGTAACATTTTTATTTAGTAGACTTCAGACATTCTGCACAATACATTATGATCATATAAGATGACAGGAACATAGGTTTAGTGAAAAAACATTGATGCTACCAAGTTGACATGTAATTTGCATGAAAGTAATTGCAGCCCCATTTATTTTATAAAACCAGGAAAGTGTATGGCACAAAATTAGCCTTTTTACACAATGTAATTACATAACCTGACCTGATAGAATTTGAGATTGTGCAATTGTCAAATGTAACATAAAAATCTTTTTGCATTTACTTTCATGCAAAACTATAGTTTTGAAATTTTCTTTGATAATTGTTTCAGAGGGTATTTATGATGGAAATATATATTTTGCAGTGTCTCACGTTTGTTGATACACTTATGTCTTACATAATTTGTTCTATGCTCTATGTGTATATCCAGTTTGATAACCTTATACCAGAAAATAAGGAGTTGGGACAAAGATAACTGTAATAAACTTTGAGCAAATTCAGTGATCGTTCTTCATGCCGGGTCCTATGGCCATTTGAGTTCCCTATTTAAGATTCCAAGTCACTTCACGTCATAACTTTGCAATCATACAGCACATAATTGTTTTCATGGGATTCCTGATGATGAAATATCACAATATACCCTTCTAGATTTAGCTGAGTACAATACTGGGGACCCTCAGGTAGCTGAATCATTGTTAGTGTCAGCAGCCCTTGTCGGCAGAATCTGCACATCCTCGGTCTTACATTTCTGAGAGCATACTTGCTTTGTCCACACGGACTCAAACATGTTTTATGATCACATATTTCACATTCCTGTATGAGCTATCCTGCAGTTAATGCAACAGTCAGCTGAGCTATCAGAAAAGATGACTGACTCAAAACCAAAATATGAAACAAGCTGCAGCCTTAAGCAAGTGGTCCTGTTTGTACAGTACTTGATCATTGCCTGTGTCATATCCTAACGTTTCTTTGCAATGTCATTCTTGTTGTAATACAGTAGGGCACTAGACTTTTTGCCATCTCGTCCTGCTCGACCTATTTCCTGGAAATATTTCTCAAGGGTTGTAGGGGGTTCAAAATGGATTACACGTCGTATGCTAGGTGCATTCAGACCCATGCCTAAGGCAACAGTGACAAGGACCAACCCAATTTTGGGGTTTTCTTTCCTCAGTTCACACACAATATGGGTTTACATTTCATCTGTGTACTTGTGGTACTGGGCAAAAATTCTGTTTTCTGGAATGTGTGATTCTGTAGGAATGTATGCCTTTTCCTTTAGATGTCTTGCTACATAGTGATAGCAGTATCCCAGTGCCTCATCATTGTTGATGTAAACAACTGTCAGGGGGAATTCAGCCAGACGATTACTAAGGTCTTCAGCAAGTGTTTGAATTAGGTTGTCTAATTTTTCGTGTTTCCTGATATTTGGCAGACGAGTTTGAATCTGAAAGAAGTGGGTTTAGATATAGCAACTGCCCAAATTTTCATTTGCAGTAGACTGAATTTTTTTTACTGATCTCTCATGTAATAATACATCATTGTTATTATTCAGGTTACTTGTGTTATATCCTATCAATACATCTAGAGTTAGCATCAACTCATATGGTTTGGTATTTCCTCCAGAACATACATTATGTAGATGCTTTTACTAAAATGACCTACAAAAGTAATGCTTGTACTATATACATCGTTTCTATGTTTGGTCTGACATCTGTGCAATAACCATAAGGATATCTAGTGTAATGAAAAAGATTTTAAAAAAAAACCAAAACAAATGATACCTCTAGAAAAATGTTGACACGATCAGGGTTTATTCTGATCGTCTTAAAGTCAACAACCTGAAGGTCTGCAGCAAGTTCTTTAACGGCTTGAGGGGTAGCAGTTGCAGTCATTGCCAGATGAGCAGCATTAGCAAAAATGCAGATAACCTCTGATAATTTCTTGAATGCTTTTCTAAATTTTGGACCCCTGTAGAAATGAAACAGGATATATAAGGCATTTCCATGGTATACAATGCATAGTGGTATCACGTGTTTGTCTGAAGAACCATTGTTCTTGGATACACAATTTATTAATTTCATGGAACTCATTAAGAGATTGAAATGTTGTTCATATATTGTAACAGTGTTTTTACTTCAAATTTATTCTTTCTGTTTATTAGCAGTCAGGGATAAATGTTATCTTGGTTATGTTTGAAGGATGTGATATATTGTATATGTCTGTTAACAATTCACTAATATTCAGAAGTGTTGTTATTGACACCCAAAAAAGCATACAAATGATGTCTAGATGATTCCTTTTGGAATGACACATATAGTAAAATTAGTAAGAGAGTGAGTGTAATATAATGCTATGTACAGCAACATTTCAGCAAAATCAACAACGATGAGCAAATGCTTTAACCACTAGGCTACCCCACCCACCTCGTATGTTCTTTAGAATCATGAGGCAAATACCTTTTACTTGCTAACTCAATATTAATGGTTTGTATTTGAACCAGGCTGAAGAAAATGTTCTTCCTCATTGAAAAAAGCCTGAAGTTATCCTGCTCATGCTCACCATTCAGATATCACGTGCACTTCATCAATAACAACAGCGCAGACTTTCTCTTGGAAAAGTGGAGATCTGAGTAGACTTCCAACTGTCTTGTTGTTGAGAAGAGTCTCTGGATGGGCATAGATGATGTTGAATTATCCCTGCCGCAGTTCTTTCATGTTGACATAAGTTGGCGCATGAATGTCATTTTCAGTTACTTCGTCTTCATCTTCATCATTCTCCTCCTCTTCTTCTTGCTTCTCCACATCAATCTGAGATCATCTTGTAAGTCTTTCCAGCATTACCTGTGAATACACACACCATCGTCATTTCAGTACTAACAAATGAAAGGGCTTCGTTACTTAATAATATTGTTTGTATATATAGAAGTAGTGAGCAAACACTAACTACATACACACACTCACACGGTATGGGTGGGAACACCCTTATTAATATTATGACAACATGAAGTTTATGACACTCCGTCATGTGATGGAGGTGACAGTCTGAATTACCATTAACGATCTCAATATAAAAAAATGACTACCTTGTGAATTAAGAAAACAGGTTTCGATCCCTCGGTCACACAATGACATAACCTGGTCCTGCATCAAGGAATTGAGGGGACACACAACGATGACCATCCCTGGATTTGACAGATCCTTTTGGAGCAGCCACGGTAAAAGTTGAAATATAACACTTTTGCCATATCCAGTTGGCAAAACGGCTATACAGTCATTTCCCTCATAAAGATGTCTCAGTGTTAAGAGTTGCTGATCCTTCAGCTCAAAGTTAATGTTTAACTTGTGCTTTGCATACTTACGCGAAGTTTCAAAGTTTGACGGTGTCGCTATTTCCACGCTTCGATATGCAGGAAAATGTTCACACGCAAAATATTTTATAATATAACACAGTAGTCACTGTAAGTAAGTTTCTTAGCCCGTTAACAAATATCAGTAGCCAAAAAATTATATGATCACAGAAATAAACATTAAAATCGAAAATCACTAAGAAACTATTTCAAACCTTTTCACATATTACTACGCGCAATTTGATTGGTTTGCCACGATTCTAGGCAGTAATGGCGTACGATAGGGGTACGAGCCTTCTTGCAGGTTACGGAAAGAGACGAGTAGGCGAGTAGTTACGAATGAAGTGAAACTGTCCTCATAGCGACGTCATAAATCTCGCGAGATCGTCATAGCATTGCGTGAAGTTAACAACTGGTTTCATCTGTACCTTGCGCAAGTCAGGATCCCAGTCACGTTTCTACTTGTATTGTATTATGAAGTACATACAGAAACCTCCTTATCAAGTTCATAGGGTATCAAGTTCATTAAGAGAGCTTGTGGACACGCGTTCCATCCCTCTACTAGAGCTCTGTGATCCACTACTGCTGGGTGACGTGTGTACATACGTGGAACAAGTTCACCACAAGCATGGTCAGTTGGGTCGAGGTCTGCTCGCCATTCCATCCCTCTACTAGAGCTCTGTGATCCACTACTGCTGGGTGACGTGTGTACATACGTGGAACAAGTTCACCACAAGCATGGTCAGTTGGGTCGAGGTCTGCTCGCCATTCCATCCCTCTACTAGAGCTCTGTGATCCACTACTGCTGGGGGACGTGTGTACATACGTGGAACAAGTTCACCACAAGCATGGTCAGTTGGGTCGAGGTCTGCTCGCCATTCCATCCCTCTACTAGAGCTCTGTGATCCACTACTGCTGGGTGACGTGTGTACATACGTGGAACAAGTTCACCACAAGCATGGTCAGTTGGGTCGAGGTCTGCTCGCCATTCCATCCCTCTACTAGAGCTCTGTGATCCACTACTGCTGGGTGACGTGTGTACATACGTGGAACAAGTTCACCACAAGCATGGTCAGTTGGGTCGAGGTCTGCTCGCCATTCCATCCCTCTACTAGAGCTCTGTGATCCACTACTGCTGGGTGACGTGTGTACATACGTGGAACAAGTTCACCACAAGCATGGTCAGTTGGGTCGAGGTCTGCTCGCCATTCCATCCCTCTACTAGAGCTCTGTGATCCACTACTGCTGGGGGACGTGTGTACATACGTGGAACAAGTTCACCACAAGCATGGTCAGTTGGGTCGAGGTCTGCTCGCCATTCCATCCCTCTACTAGAGCTCTGTGATCCACTACTGCTGGGGGACGTGTGTACATACGTGGAACAAGTTCACCACAAGCATGGTCAGTTGGGTCGAGGTCTGCTCGCCATTCCATCCCTCTACTAGAGCTCTGTGATCCACTACTGCTGGGGGACGTGTGTACATACGTGGAACAAGTTCACCACAAGCATGGTCAGTTGGGTCGAGGTCTGCTCGCCATTCCATCCCTCTACTAGAGCTCTGTGATCCACTACTGCTGGGGGACGTGTGTACATACGTGGAACAAGTTCACCACAAGCATGGTCAGTTGGGTCGAGGTCTGCTCGCCATTCCATCCCTCTACTAGAGCTCTGTGATCCACTACTGCTGGGTGACGTGTGTACATACGTGGAACAAGTTCACCACAAGCATGGTCAGTTGGGTCGAGGTCTACTCGCCATTCCATCCCTCTACTAGAGCTCTGTGATCCACTACTGCTGGGGGACGTGTGTACATACGTGGAACAAGTTCACCACAAGCATGGTCAGTTGGGTCGAGGTCTGCTCGCCATTCCATCCCTCTACTAGAGCTCTGTGATCCACTACTGCTGGGTGACGTGTGTACATACGTGGAACAAGTTCACCACAAGCATGGTCAGTTGGGTCGAGGTCTGCTCGCCATTCCATCCCTCTACTAGAGCTCTGTGATCCACTACTGCTGGGGGACGTGTGTACATACGTGGAACAAGTTCACCACAAGCATGGTCAGTTGGGTCGAGGTCTGCTCGCCATTCCATCCCTCTACTAGAGCTCTGTGATCCACTACTGCTGGGGGACGTGTGTACATACGTGGAACAAGTTCACCACAAGCATGGTCAGTTGGGTCGAGGTCTGCTCGCCATTCCATCCCTCTACTACAGCTCTGTGATCCACTACTGCTGGGGGACGTGTGTACATACGTGGAACAAGTTCACCACAAGCATGGTCAGTTGGGTCGAGGTCTGCTCGCCATTCCATCCCTCTACTAGAGCTCTGTGATCCACTACTGCTGGGGGACGTGTGTACATACGTGGAACAAGTTCACCACAAGCATGGTCAGTTGGGTCGAGGTCTGCTCGCCATTCCATCCCTCTACTAGAGCTCTGTGATCCACTACTGCTGGGGGACGTGTGTACATACGTGGAACAAGTTCACCACAAGCATGGTCAGTTGGGTCGAGGTCTGCTCGCCATTCCATCCCTCTACTAGAGCTCTGTGATCCACTACTGCTGGGGGACGTGTGTACATACGTGGAACAAGTTCACCACAAGCATGGTCAGTTGGGTCGAGGTCTGCTCGCCATTCCATCCCTCTACTAGAGCTCTGTGATCCACTACTGCTGGGGGACGTGTGTACATACGTGGAACAAGTTCACCACAAGCATGGTCAGTTGGGTCGAGGTCTGCTCGCCATTCCATCCCTCTACTAGAGCTCTGTGATCCACTACTGCTGGGGGACGTGTGTACATACGTGGAACAAGTTCACCACAAGCATGGTCAGTTGGGTCGAGGTCTGCTCGCCATTCCATCCCTCTACTAGAGCTCTGTGATCCACTACTGCTGGGGGACGTGTGTACATACGTGGAACAAGTTCACCACAAGCATGGTCAGTTGGGTCGAGGTCTGCTCGCCATTCCATCCCTCTACTAGAGCTCTGTGATCCACTACTGCTGGGTGACGTGTGTACATACGTGGAACAAGTTCACCACAAGCATGGTCAGTTGGGTCGAGGTCTGCTCGCCATTCCATCCCTCTACTAGAGCTCTGTGATCCACTACTGCTGGGGGACGTGTGTACATACGTGGAACAAGTTCACCACAAGCATGGTCAGTTGGGTCGAGGTCTGCTCGCCATTCCATCCCTCTACTAGAGCTCTGTGATCCACTACTGCTGGGTGACGTGTGTACATACGTGGAACAAGTTCACCACAAGCATGGTCAGTTGGGTCGAGGTCTGCTCGCCATTCCATCCCTCTACTAGAGCTCTGTGATCCACTACTGCTGGGGGACGTGTGTACATACGTGGAACAAGTTCACCACAAGCATGGTCAGTTGGGTCGAGGTCTGCTCGCCATTCCATCCCTCTACTAGAGCTCTGTGATCCACTACTGCTGGGGGACGTGTGTACATACGTGGAACAAGTTCACCACAAGCATGGTCAGTTGGGTCGAGGTCTGCTCGCCATTCCATCCCTCTACTAGAGCTCTGTGATCCACTACTGCTGGGGGACGTGTGTACACACGTGGAACAAGTTCACCACAAGCATGGTCAGTTGGGTCGAGGTCTGCTCGCCATTCCATCCCTCTACTACAGCTCTGTGATCCACTACTGCTGGGTGACGTGTGTACATACGTGGAACAAGTTCACCACAAGCATGGTCAGTTGGGTCGAGGTCTGCTCGCCATTCCATCCCTCTACTAGAGCTCTGTGATCCACTACTGCTGGGGGACGTGTGTACATACGTGGAACAAGTTCACCACAAGCATGGTCAGTTGGGTCGAGGTCTGCTCGCCATTCCATCCCTCTACTAGAGCTCTGTGATCCACTACTGCTGGGGGACGTGTGTACATACGTGGAACAAGTTCACCACAAGCATGGTCAGTTGGGTCGAGGTCTGCTCGCCATTCCATCCCTCTACTAGAGCTCTGTGATCCACTACTGCTGGGGGACGTGTGTACATACGTGGAACAAGTTCACCACAAGCATGGTCAGTTGGGTCGAGGTCTGCTCGCCATTCCATCCCTCTACTAGAGCTCTGTGATCCACTACTGCTGGGGGACGTGTGTACATACGTGGAACAAGTTCACCACAAGCATGGTCAGTTGGGTCGAGGTCTGCTCGCCATTCCATCCCTCTACTAGAGCTCTGTGATCCACTACTGCTGGGGGACGTGTGTACATACGTGGAACAAGTTCACCACAAGCATGGTCAGTTGGGTCGAGGTCTGCTCGCCATTCCATCCCTCTACTAGAGCTCTGTGATCCACTACTGCTGGGTGACGTGTGTACATACGTGGAACAAGTTCACCACAAGCATGGTCAGTTGGGTCGAGGTCTACTCGCCATTCCATCCCTCTACTAGAGCTCTGTGATCCACTACTGCTGGGGGACGTGTGTACATACGTGGAACAAGTTCACCACAAGCATGGTCAGTTGGGTCGAGGTCTGCTCGCCATTCCATCCCTCTACTAGAGCTCTGTGATCCACTACTGCTGGGTGACGTGTGTACATACGTGGAACAAGTTCACCACAAGCATGGTCAGTTGGGTCGAGGTCTGCTCGCCATTCCATCCCTCTACTAGAGCTCTGTGATCCACTACTGCTGGGTGACGTGTGTACACACGTGGAACAAGTTCACCACAAGCATGGTCAGTTGGGTCGAGGTCTGCTCGCCATTCCATCCCTCTACTAGAGCTCTGTGATCCACTACTGCTGGGGGACGTGTGTACACACGTGGAACAAGTTCACCACAAGCATGGTCAGTTGGGTCGAGGTCTGCTCGCCATTCCATCCCTCTACTAGAGCTCTGTGATCCACTACTGCTGGGGGACGTGTGTACACACGTGGAACAAGTTCACCACAAGCATGGTCAGTTGGGTCGAGGTCTGCTCGCCATTCCATCCCTCTACTAGAGCTCTGTGATCCACTACTGCTGGGGGACGTGTGTACATACGTGGAACAAGTTCACCACAAGCATGGTCAGTTGGGTCGAGGTCTGCTCGCCATTCCATCCCTCTACTAGAGCTCTGTGATCCACTACTGCTGGGGGACGTGTGTACATACGTGGAACAAGTTCACCACAAGCATGGTCAGTTGGGTCGAGGTCTGCTCGCCATTCCATCCCTCTACTAGAGCTCTGTGATCCACTACTGCTGGGGGACGTGTGTACATACGTGGAACAAGTTCACCACAAGCATGGTCAGTTGGGTCGAGGTCTGCTCGCCATTCCATCCCTCTACTAGAGCTCTGTGATCCACTACTGCTGGGGGACGTGTGTACATACGTGGAACAAGTTCACCACAAGCATGGTCAGTTGGGTCGAGGTCTGCTCGCCATTCCATCCCTCTACTAGAGCTCTGTGATCCACTACTGCTGGGTGACGTGTGTACATACGTGGAACAAGTTCACCACAAGCATGGTCAGTTGGGTCGAGGTCTGCTCGCCATTCCATCCCTCTACTAGAGCTCTGTGATCCACTACTGCTGGGGGACGTGTGTACATACGTGGAACAAGTTCACCACAAGCATGGTCAGTTGGGTCGAGGTCTGCTCGCCATTCCATCCCTCTACTAGAGCTCTGTGATCCACTACTGCTGGGTGACGTGTGTACATACGTGGAACAAGTTCACCACAAGCATGGTCAGTTGGGTCGAGGTCTGCTCGCCATTCCATCCCTCTACTAGAGCTCTGTGATCCACTACTGCTGGGGGACGTGTGTACATACGTGGAACAAGTTCACCACAAGCATGGTCAGTTGGGTCGAGGTCTGCTCGCCATTCCATCCCTCTACTAGAGCTCTGTGATCCACTACTGCTGGGGGACGTGTGTACATACGTGGAACAAGTTCACCACAAGCATGGTCAGTTGGGTCGAGGTTTCAATTGTAAGACCTTGATAGATTGTACTCTTTGCATTACATTTTTATTATAAAATTACCAATACTTTGAAATAGGGTAACATCCTCCAAACTCTACATTCCTTAAAAGTAATGTGTATCGGTTCCTCTGGGGCCTCGGCTTTATTATTTTTCAACGAATGGAGAGTTACTTGGGCATTACTCTCTACGTTATCGGGTCGACCATAAAAGCCATGCATTGCTTGCAGGTATGGTAGTGCCATAGGAGCCCGAATTACGTCCCGATAACCCTGACCAGTCGGAATACCGTTGACCATGTGTAGTAGCTTACGTTCATCAAGAGTTATCCCTGCCCAAAGCATGGTTGCATCTGTGATTCGCTCTCCATTGCGACGATAAATTCTCTGCCGACCATCATGGAAGGACAAATTGAATCTGCTATCAACTATGAAGAGCACGCGAGACCATGGACGTTGATTCCAGCGGCCATGATGTCTACTCCATCTCAGACGCACCTGCCTGTAACGAAGTGTTAGTGGTAGACGAACTGCCTGTATACCGAAGTCCGAATGCCTGTAAACGTCAACGAACGGTGTTCCTTGACATCCTTACATTGAACACTGTAGTGTTCAGTCTGAAGATCTGCTCTGTTAAAGAATCGGTTATGTAACCCAGTTTTAATCATGCATCTTTTATCTCGGACAGTTGTGACTCTGGGGCGACCATGTCGACGTGCATATTCTTCCACAGAGCAATTGCCTTGAAATCTCTGCCACAATCTACCAATAGCACTCTGACTCTGACGTTAAAGCGGACAACAACCTGCCGGTGAGTTGGACCACACATTCCGAAAGTCCATAGAATGACCCCGTTCAGCAAGAGTAAGCTTATACTGCGATTTCAAACAAGATCCTGAACAGTGAACGACAGTACAAAAGTATCAATGCATGTTCACGGACCTCCACTCTCTCTGGGTTTAGCTACTTGCACGTGCAAATCACTGGCATTAAGTGACAGGTGGACTTTCAAACTGACAATTTGAATAAAAATGTGTTATATGTAACAGAATGTATCGGACGTTAAAGAACTCAATACTGGCATTTCAGAGGGGGGATACATTTTTCATACTGTAAGGAAATTTTGTTACCAATAGCTTGTCCCATCATAAATGACGCGGAGTATACATCAGTTTATACATGAGATATTTAGCATGTTTCAAACACAGCGAATTACACAGATTCACTCACTTGGGTTGACTGTAAGTTACAAACACTTGGCTATCATATAACATGCCATAGGTGAGTGAATTATTTTAGTTTTGCTAGCAATATTCCAGCTATATGGCTGCGGTCTGTAAGCAGTCGAGTCTGGACCAGACAATCCAGTGATCGACAGCATGAGCATCGATCTGAGCTATTAACATTAGAGTCAACCAAGTCAGCGAGTCTGACCATCCGATGCGATCCGATTATTCATACTTTACGACAATCACAGTCGCCTTTTATGGCAAGCATATGGGCTTTTACCCAAGTATTTATGGGTTGCTGAAGGCCTTTTCTACCCCGGATCTTCACGGGTCTGCTATCAGTGAAATGTGAGTGTTAATGCTAAATACAAAATATTTTACATGCAGTAATGTTCAGAATGTTAAGACAAGTATAAATGTATTGCACGATGGCCTACAGGTTAACACTAGCCTTGTGGTCCAAAGTGCTTTGGTTCTAATTCAGTGGAATGCTATAAACTTTTGCAAATTTAAGCAATAAATGCATAGCCTCACATGACCTAACCCTTTCAGAAAAACTTCATGCAAAGGCTGTTTCACGATGGTATGCTCACTGGGCTGTCTGCAGACCTCTCTGTATGGCAACACACATTTTCTTAAACATCATCGATGGATTTGTCATGTCTACGATAATTGTCAACGACTACCAAACATCGTTATTTCATAAATCCCTGTCTATGCGAGTTTGTGTTCGACATGTGTTCCTGCACCTACAGTGAGGGCAATATGCATTGGTTCAAAGCATACGAGATATCAGCATGTATTTAAGTCGGTTAAGCTTGAACATAGATGAAAGAAATTCAACACACGCACGAACACATGAATGTTTGTTATTGTCAGCATTAAATCAGTTCACTCACTGCACATTTGTGGACACTAAGGGGCATCAGGCACTGGCACGTACGGGTATCAATGACCGATGCCTTAGCTCCCCACTCTGATGGTGGTGGCAGTACCATCCCGGTACCTATCAGTGGCTGATGCTTTAGCTCCCCACTCTGAAGGGGTGACAGTACCATACCCGTACGTGTCAGTGACTGATTCTTTAGTTCCCCACATTTAAGGGGTGACAGTACCATCCCCGTACGTATCAGTGACTGATGCTTTAGCTCCCCACGCTGAAGGGGGTGACAGTACTATACCCGTGCGTGTCAGTGTCTGTTATTTTAGCTCCCCACACTTAAGGGATGACAGTACCATACCCGTACGTGTCAATGACTGCATCACTTCAGGATTTCCTACCAGGCGACACCAACTGACCGACACACAGACAAAAGGGGGTTTGACCAAATATTCACTCACTCACACAAGTGCTAGCTACATCGAGACATTCTATACTGAGCTATACAGGATCACACCAGTTACAGTCCGACACATTTTATTACATTTCACTGATACATGTCCTCGACACGCGCGATACACATCAAGTGGGAAAGTCCGCTTTGACGATGGTTAAGTCTCGGGTGACTGCCTATATTCAACCTGTGAACAGAAACGTCACTCATAAATATTTCTGATCAAAGCAAGGTCCATACATGTTCCCGACTATATCATAAGTGTCCATGAATCACTGTCATTCGAAAGATATCATTTCCAGAGACCTGTTTTATTCAATGTGTGTAATGTACTATGAACACTGTCCCTACAATGTTCTCTCTCAATAAACTGTGGAAATATTTTGAAATGATCCCCTAAATTATTACGATTTTAATATTATTTTAATGCACACTTTTAACCAGGTATAAGCCAATATTATTATTACAGGATATTTATATAGCGCACATGTCCATGCAACTAGGTCTTTCACAAGGCGCTGATGGAACAGTGCGTGAATGTACATGTCTCAACAATTGGTATTCCTTCTGATGTTTTGGGGTATTCGCTTGAGGGATATTGACCAAGGTGGTCACCACTACTCTCCAGTACCACCACTACCTTTACAAAATGGAATTGTGGAGAAGTTACTCAAGAATTTTTCCAGTGACAAAACGTATAAAACTGCTGTGACGTCATGGCCATGATGGGCCTTTGCTCAGGCAGGTAAATGATGTTTTCACTGGTCGAGGCATTACTGCAAACTATATTTACTCACTCACAACTCTCATGCGTGTAATATTCAAGGGGGATTACAGCATCGGCCACCGACAGTATTGCAGTCGTATACTACGTCCTAGCATGGTACCATTAGCTCTTAAAGCGTCATAAACCACACTCACTCACTAACACGCAGGCAGAACGACGATGGCGTGTCAAGGTGTTTGTCGCAGTTACAGAGGACGTCTAGGGCAGCAAGTGCATCTAGGACATAGCACCAGCTACTCAAACTGTAGCATTACAGTTCGATCACGTGGTAGGTGAAAAGGTGACTGTGGGGTGGTCTAGTCTATAAATAGTGTCCGTGCGTTACACTGAAGACTCGTGTCCAGCGTGTGACATCCATTTTCCCCTAATATTGGTGGAATATATAACAATACCATCAAGAAACACAAGAAATCAGCTAGAAGGTAAAAAGAATATTTAATAGTTATAGCTGATAAGTGTCGAATATGTATCAAAAACTGTTCTAAAATCTTGGTCGAGAAAAGCCAAAATGAGCAAGGGAAAACAGAATAATCCCAAGCCACTAAAATCAAAAACATCCCCAAAAATGTCCGGAAGGTAAAAAAAAAGTAGAAAGTCGGAAAACATATTGTATTTAGGATTCAATGTAATTCAATATCACATGGCACAGCCTCCAAAGTGGCAAGATGTCACTTTAAGCGTCCATCTTAAACACACTCCACAAGAATCCAAACAATCACAAGATGTCACTCTAAGCGTCCATCTTAAATAAACTCCACAAGAATCCGAACAGTCACAAGATGTCACTCTAAGCGTCCATCTTAAACACACTCCACGAGAATCCAAACAATCACAAGATGTCACTCTAAGCGTCCATCTTAAACACACTCCACAAGAATTCGAACAGTCACAAGATGTCACTCTAAGCATCGATCTTAAACACATTCCTCAAGAATCCAAACAATTGCAAGATGTCACGCTCAGCATCCATCTTAAACACACTCCACATGTATCTAAACAATTACAAGATGTCACTCTCAGCATTCATCTTAAACACACTCCTCAAGAATCCAAACAATTGAATGATGTCACTCTAAGCGTCCATCTTAAACACACTCCTCAATACTCCAAACAATGTTGCAAGATGTCACTTTCAGCGTCCATCTTAAACATCTCTCTCAAGAATCTAAATAATTGCAAGATGTCACTCTAGGCATCCATCTTGGCACGGAACACTCTCCTCAAGAATCCAGACATACGCGACAGGAAGACTCGAACTGGGGACTGGGTGGGGGTGTCGTCATCATCAAGGTTGATGTCAACGAAGTGAGGGGCGTCAGGGAGGACGGGGGTGAAGAGAGGGGCTTGGAGAGAAGTGGGAGAGGTGGGCAGCTCAGACAGGGGTTCAAGGATGGTCATGTATCTCCCAGTAGGACGCTGACAGGAAGGGAGAGAAGGACAAGTAGAGTGACAGATGGTGAAAGTCATAATCAGCATGTAAGGAAAATGTGATTTAGATATGGGATATCTACTGCAAAGTAACACTGTGAGTAGTGTGCACATGAAGAGCAATGTGTTGGTGTGGCTTTGTGTTAGCAACTGATACAATGGATAGGTTCATACACACAACAAGACACACACAAATTCAGTTTTAGAAAATGAAATACTGGTAATTCATTCCCTAGGACACCCACTTGGCGAGGAGGGGCCCAGATGTCAAAGTTCAGAGGGAACCTGATCACAAGGTCAAGAGCTGTGGGAAAGAAGGAATGAAAGTCTGTTAAATAAATAATCAGACAACAAACAGAACCTGACTGTATCAAACAGTCAACAACAAATGACTTCGTTAAAACCTAAGTGGTCATTAGTGAACAAGGAAATTGAAACACAATACGTCCAACATGTTTATTCAACTGTCACTGAAGTTTCCACAGCATGATATATACCAAAGTTTATATATAGTTACACAATTAACTTATTTTCGTTTTAACAAGCACATTCATGTAAATTTGACCTTTATTGATTATGCTATATCAATGTATCATTGAATGAAAAGGCTTGTTTGGTTGATGCTAGGTTTAGCTAACCTTTATCCTTCAGTTAGCTCATGGTCGCACATGATTCAATGAGGTGTCATTACACTTTTATTGATTATTATATGCAGCTGTCAAAGAAAATATTTAACTGCACCGTCTACATATATACGTTTCCACAACCGGGTCTTGATCAGAAAGCACATGTTCGAAATAGCCTTTCAACCTACACTGTTGATTTGATTACATGACACAGTTTATGGATAACAATCTTTCATTACGTTTTTTCTGCCTTTTATTACCTTTCAGGGGTAATTCTTGGTCCATCATCAGAAGAATGGTGAATCAGCATTCACCTGATGAAGGAGCAAGAACTAGCTCTGACACGTGGTTTAGAAAATGAAAAGAAGCTGTTATCCATAAAACGTGTCATGTATTCATGTTTGTTCAACTTCTAAATGCCTTTCAAAAACCTATTGATTCACTCTCTGACCATGAGTGATATTTGTATCTTTTTGTGCTATAAATTATTGCAGTACTGAACATATCTTAAGATCTTTGAGAACAGAGGGAAAAAGAGGGAGAGAATGATAGAAATGTGAGACCTGATGGTGTTGTTTGATTTTTGCCTTGTTTATGGCTACATTCAGCAATTTTCAGGGTCGGTTTGGGGGTTAGTGTTTTGATGAATTGTGACTTCCATCTGTGAGTACCAGTGACTCTATTCTATTTAATAGTGAATATATATCACAATATGACTTGGTGAGGCATATGCGATTAGTATTGTTTTCTTGATACATACATTTGTAATTTGGGACTGTCTTTAGAATCCCCCACCAAATAAGCGGACGGGAAATCAGAGATGTTTATATCTTATTGCTTTGTTCACTTCACGACCCGTCCCTGTTCTTAACTATGACGCACTGCTGCACACACATATTACACCGACACCTCCGGTTGTTTGCTTAACACTGATTTGTAACGTTCAGTAGGTTCAACCTAGTTATCGAAGCACCCGTAGAATCCCCATGCTACAGTAACTGATACCAGTGGCTGTTGCCGAACTTTGGTTGAAAGTAGACAGAGGGAACATTCTCATTAGAAAGACCTTAAACATTATAACTGGTAGCAACCAATAATAAGTTATAAGTTAATAAGTTAATATGCACACCCACAAGAAAGAACGTAAACTACTTATTCATTGTATATTTGGGTGAAACGGGTGTTGCATTCTTCTTGTTTGTAAACATAGTGAAAGGTTAAAAGGCCACAGGTAACCAAAAACAACTACACTGGTCAATCTTCCATAGCAGTCGGCGGGCTCTTCTGGGACTTCAGTGGAAGTTTCTTCGTTTCCCCACTCAGCTTGAAAAATGTAAATAAGTCACAAAAGAAAGCAAAAATGGCAACAATTAACTATTATAGAAATAAAGAAATACCTTGCGTGTAGGAGTTCATGATGACAATATCTGGTGATGAGCAGATCGTGAGGCAAATGTCAACAGAAATTCAGCAATATCACAGAGGTATGATAGCGTCAAAATGGCGGTATCAGAAGTGAAACTGTCGTCATAGCGACGTCATAAATCTCGCGAGATCGTCATAGCATTACGGGACGTTTCACCCACTAACATACTCATTCACTTAGCATCTGATAGAAGAAAACACGTGCACGATATTGCACAACCCAAGAGGTACACACATGGAGGAGTCGAACCCGGTCTGAGGTACGAAAGCTTTAACAACCTGGCTCCCACCACTTTTAAAAGTAATGAACTATTGTAAGCAATATTCCAACTATATGGCAGCGGGCTGTGCATAATCGAGCCTAGACCAGACAATCCAGTGATCTACAGCGTGGGCATTGATCTACACAATTGGGGATACGTTGACATGTAACAATCAAGTCGGTGAGCCAGACCTCCCGATCCCGTAAGTCGACTGTGTACCAGCGTGGGATACTGAGGATCGGATCTGTGATCTGTGGAGATCCCGGTTGGAATTAATCAATGAATTGTCTGGTCCAGACCGCCGGCATACACCTGGAATGTTGCCTACCGCGGCGATAAACAACAAACAATTTGCAAACAAGATCTTTACTCAAACAAGTACAACACATGAAGTCTGTTTCGTTTATTTCGACGCTACCTGTGTTGTTGAAAATCTGCATTGTCATTGTTATAAGTTTTCACCGTTACGAATAACAGTACAGACTGTGCGGCGCCACACTGTATGGCCACAAGCTTGAGTAAAAACAGGCCGCCGTGATTGTTGTCGTGCGCACAGATCGATAACCCTTTCACTGTTTACGCAAGATAAACTCACTGACGGCCTGGGAGCAGCCATTGTGTATCATCTGGGGCTCCACTTACTCATATCACATCCACCGCGGTTACCCTTAACCCTGAAAAGCTCCAGGCCCTAAGGACGCAGAACGATTAAATGCTGTGGTCCTGGTCAGAGACTTTGTTTTAGCTGCGATATAAGTAATTCCCAACAAACAAATGTGACAACTAAGTTAAAGGGTTCAATTTGACTCTACTGACTGACTAGCCTTCCTTTTAACAGAGACCACATACCATCGGTATATGGTCTGCTTTTAACGACAAAATCAACATTCATGTCAAGATTCACGTTTTCTGAAACGTTTGTGATCTAAATTGCTTTCTCGAATGCAGACAACAGCTACTGATCGAGATAAAGTTATAGAAATTACTGAAAGATAGGGGGTTTTTTTGTTTTGTTTTGTTTTTTTTAAAAATAATAATCAAATAATTGTTATTGGGGACGTAAAGGCTGTCGGTCATATGGACCTGCAGAAAACAAAAGCTGTGGGTCCGAGTGGTTTTCAGTCGGCTTCGAGCCTGAGGACCGACATTAATTTTAAACCTACTGATGGTTGAGTGACTGGGTGAATGCTTTGTCTCTTCTGGTGTGTTATTTAACGCCAGCATTCTGTAACGAAAAATGTCTGGACCAGTTCAAGTGATCAACATGATGACCATCGACCGTTCCCGGCGAGTAGGTGAGCGGGTGAATGAGCGAGCGGGAGAGTTGTGTCTCTTGTCATGGCCATGGAAGGGAAACAACAACCAGTGAATTGCAGCATACACAAGTCTTCACCCAACAGTGGTATGATCACATGTAATCGTTATGTCACTTTCACACACACTGTGGTCCTAAAATCCATACTGAGCTGGGGAGGATAAAATCTGGGAATACTCAGTGTTTCTAGCACAGTTTCAAGAAGTGAATGCCGTGTCTTCTCACACGAGAATGACAGTGCCATACCCGTACGTGTCAATGACTGCAGAAGGATCTCGACACACAGACAAAAGGGGGTTCGACCACATTCACTCGTTCACATAAGTGGTTGTCCAAACATTTTATACTTAGCTATACAGGAGCACATCAGTTCCGTTTCGACACATTTTATTAGATCACATTGATACATGTTCATGACAGGCGCGATACACATCGACTGCAGATTTAGAAGTTGGCTTTGACGATGGCTGATACCGGTAAGTCTCTGGTGAGTGGAGGGCTACCTATCTCCAATCTATGGACAGAAAAGAAAACAAACAATAAATCTTCCTGTCAAAGCAAAGTCACTTGCATGTTTCCGTCTATATCATGAGTGACTATGATTTCTTTTTTTCTTTTGACCTTGCAGTGAGTGAGTGAGGTTTGTTTAACGTCGCACTCAGCAACATTCCAGCTACTTGGCGGAGTCTGTAAATAAGTGAGTCTGGACCGGATAATCAAGTGATAAACAGCATGAGCATTGATCTGCGCAATTGGGATGGATAACAAGTCCTCGAGCTTGACCATCTGATCCCGTTAGGCGCCTCTTGCGACAAGCATGGCTTCCTGAAGATCAGTTCTAACCCGTATCTTTAGCGGTCCTTTGACTCAGGACACGAGTTTTATCCTATAAACATACAACTACTGACATGCGACTACCTCAGAAAAACAGAATAGTGACAAAATCTATTTAAAAACTGCTCTGTAGACTTCAGCTGCCACACGCCACCTTGCTCTGAAGTCATGGCCAGGATTGGTCATTGGTGATGCAAGCAAATATTGCTTTCTATGTTCCAGTCATCACTAAGAATACATTTACTCAGAGCGTTCGAGGGTCACACTGATGACCCCAGATGAATATGTTGGGCCCATATTTCCCCATGTGATATTGCTGCAATATATGTAACTATACTCACACACATTCAACTTTGTTGTTGTATTACACCACACTCAAAACATACAGCCATATAGCAGCGATCTGTAAGTAATCGAGTCTAGACCAGGCAATCCAGTGATCAATAGAATGAATATCGACCTACCCCACTTGGATACGAAGACGTGTGTCAACCAATCAGTGAACCTGACCACCCCTCCCATTTGTCACTTCTTACAAGAATGACCAAATAATTGTTCGAATCTTGCATTCAGATTGACTCATTGTTTTTGTACCTAAGCGGTGCTATAACGTTTCATGTAACATGAAAAGGAGGCTCCCGAGGGGTGGTCTCTAAATCATGTTTGCAATATCTGTATCCATTTGACTAAATTAATATATTTCATCAGTTCATCGACAGAACTCATTTCGAAATCAGCTTGATAACAAGAGAAAAGACAAATCATATTGAAAGTAAACGCAATATTGAATAGTTCAAACTGATAAGTGTCGAATATATACACATTTAAAATATCTCAAATCACGTGCAAACAAATATATATTTAAAAAATCTAAAATCACGTGCGAACAAATACATATTTAAAAAATCTCAAATCACGTGCCAATAAATTCCGAAATAAGCATGGAAAAATGCACTTAAATTACACTAATACCTTCTATCTACGAAAAATTCTAAACCACTAAAATCCAAAACAGCCGAAAAATAGTCCGAAAAGTCCAAAAAATGTATTTATGATTCAACGCAATTAAATTTTATATGACACCAAGGTGGCAAGATGTCACTGTAAACATCCATCTTGACATACTCCTCAAGAATCCAAAACAGCTGTAAGATGCCGCTCTAAGAGCCCATCTCAAACAGACCCCTCTAGAATTAAAACAATTGGAAGATGTCACTCTCAGCGTCCATCTTAAACACACTCCTCAAGAATCCAAGTAATTGCAAGATGTCACTCTAAGCGTCCACCTTAAACACACTCCACAAGAATACAAACAATTGCAAGATGTCACTCTAGGCGTCCATCTTTGCACCGAACACTCTCCTCAAGAATCCAGACACGCGTGACAGGAACACTCGAACTGGGGACTTGGTCGGGGTTTCGTCATCAAGGTTGATGTCAACGAAGTGAGGGGAATCTTGGAGGACGGGGGTAGAGAGAGGGGCAAGGAGAGAGATGGGAGCTCAGACAGGGGTTCAAGGATGGTCATGTATCTCCCAGTAGGACGCTGACAGGAAGGGAGAGAAGGACAAGTAGAGTGAGAGATGGTGGAAGTAGTAAAACTTCTGAGTAGATGTTAGCTGATAGGAATCCATATGATGATACGTTAGATCAATGTTAATGTTTAAGGTATGTTTTAAAGCGCACGCACACACATACACACTACGTGCCACATAAAACTGATGTCCACATGCAGCAAGAATTTTATTCTCTGCATCGCTCCTTTCTTAGTACAGCTGTGTGCGCATTATAATCTCTGTTAATTTCTCGAGGGACTGAGTGAGCAAATTTAGTTTTACGCCGTTCTTAGCAATAGTCTAGCAACATCACAGCGGGAAAAAGCAGGAATGGGTCTCACACACTGTACCAGTGTGGGGAATCAAAGTCGGGACTTCAGCATGATGAGTGAACGGTTTAACCACAAGGTTAACCCTCCGTCCTTTCATAGAAGGAACAGTGCCGGACATCATAAAATAAACATAGTTTTCTGTAATACTTTCAGGATAATATGTTATGGGTTTTTGTGGCTTATAGGAACGGTTGAAGCCCCATGTTAAAATTCTAGTTGCCCTCTGAATCAGGAATGGTGCGTACAGTAAATATCAGTTAACTTACGTCACGTCACATCACATTGCTATAGAAGGTTGGTTCAGCTTGCCAGTTTGTCAAAGAGATACACTAACTGTTCTGAATTCCTGTGGCATTATTCTTGACTCAGTCTCTCTGTTTTTGTTGTCCTACGTGGGCACTGTGCTAGCACGTCCCCAGTACGATGTGCATATAAGAGCTGGCGTTCTTCACCAGGATGTTTTGGGGGGTGATGGTGGATAAGTTGTCTATGGTACCGCACAAATAAGCGCAAGCTACCTGGATCGATGCCGCTTGGGACCTGGAGTAAAAACCCTTCAGATATCATTCAGTGTTCATTCGTTCATTACTTTCAGTGTCGTCACAACTCCCTCACTCAGATGGTTGGTGACCAGATGAAGTGCAATACATGGAAGAGGACACAAGAAATGGGCTTCACACACTGTATCCATGTGGGGTGTCTTTGAAGTCAGGAATGAATCCATTAACTACAAGACTACATCGGCTGGGAAGTAACATGCCACCAAACAAAACAAACACACTCTGATGTATGACTGTTTATGAAAAATAAAAGTGTTTCATAACCACACACCCATCCTGGGCTCTCAATAAACCTTTACCCACCACTTGACCCATCTGCATATTCCTCCCAATCTCAAATTATCTGCCCTTGATTTCCGTTTGTCTGTTTGATTAGCAATGCTACCAAGTTTAATGTACCAACCAAATTGGGAAGTACCCATTAGAATGGGACTTACAACAGCTCATCAATCTTGGGATTGCCATATCAACACAATGGTGACCAGTTACAATGAATATGATCAAGATAGTGAGAAATTCAATAATGACATGCACAAGATAGTCCTCCAGAATAATTTTGATTGACTTTATGTCAGTCAAACTGATGGTGGCTTTGATTTCTCGGCAACACAAGTTACCTCCATTACAATTTCCTTCAAGCCAAGTAAAATATTATGAAGGTAAAGGCCTAGAAATTTGCAAATCACAAGAAGTACAGTTAAGGATCCAAAGGTGCCTATGTTTACCAAAGTGCGAGCCAAGGGGTATAGTGACAATCACACCCATTGTAACAGTTTTGCCTTGTGATGCTCCTTGACCACTGCATATTGTAATGCAAAATCCCTGCCCATGCAAACATCTGGCTGGACCAACAAGACAGGCAACAGTTCTCCATGTGTCATGGGATTCAGCATCAGCACTGTCACATCTAAGGACAAGACTTGTTGACATCTTGCAATCAAACATACACACAATGTATATTCCTGTGTCAGTGATCTGGTTCATCCATTTCTTCATCTGGGGCACACTGCAATGAAAACAAAACATCTCCAACTATTGAAATGATCTAACAAAGTAACAAAACAACAATATTTCAAATAGTTACACTCACATCAACAACCAACTATTTAAAGTATACTATCCTATCCAAATAGTTACACTCACATCAACAACCAACTATTTAAAGTATACTATCCTATCCAAATAGTTACACTCACATCAACAACCAACTATTTAAAGTATACTATCCTATCCAAATAGTTACACTCACATCAACAACCAACTATTTAAAGTATACTATCCTATCCAAATAGTTACACTCACATCAACAACCAACTATTTAAAGTATACTATCCTATCCAAAAACATCCTAGCCCAAGGATCAAAGCAACAAAAGTTTTAAACATTTGCCTCCATTTATTTACTAATCAGATCCTGGCCTGCTAAAGGGATGGAACTCTGGGATGTTACACTGCACTGCAAAGTGAAGGGTCTCCAGGACAAAAGTAAAAGAATTTGTTTGTTATAAGCAAGATGAAGTTATTCACCATGTTTCAAATCAATATATTCACAACCCTATACAGAGCCCAAAGCAACGAAAGTTGCTACCACATTTGTGACTCATCAGAGCTTGCCCTGACAAAGGGATGTAACTCCATCTAAGAGAACTGCCCCAATTTTCTCCAAGGTTGTCAGTAATAGCCTGCAACCTCGTTGTATCGCGGTACTTGACATATCCATAATTGTCAATAAAATTTGGAACTTATGAAGCCTATTTCATTATGAAATCTGATGAACGTGACATTTAATCAACACATTTGTAAGGAAAATATTATTTCAACTTTGCTAGAGTTTAAGCAAGAGCCATTAGACGAACGAAGCCGGTTAATATTTACCAAGGTAAAGTTCTACATCATATTTCAAATCATTGCATTCACACATACCACCAATTATAGAAAATATATGACCCT
Source organism: Haliotis asinina (assembly GCF_037392515.1). NCBI lineage: Eukaryota > Metazoa > Mollusca > Gastropoda > Lepetellida > Haliotidae > Haliotis > Haliotis asinina. Next base: position 73,932,185 of record NC_090280.1, read on the forward strand.
ACATTGAGCACAAAGCACACAAAAGCTGCTACCACTTTCGCAACTAATCAAGTCCTGGCCTGCCAAAGGGATGTAACTGTGTTTCTCTAGGGTTGTCAGTGTTATAAACAATGCTCACATAAAATTCCACGAAACAGACTTGGTTGTCCTCATTCTTGATCATGTATTGTAGAGACAGGAAGCCTCTGTTGTCAGTTCTGATGGACACCCGAGTAGACTGAGCCAGAGCTTTCACTGTTGGCTTCAGCAGAGCTAGCTTGTACCTGCAGCAAACATAGGTGTCCAGGGGTGAACTGACACAATGGTGAAACGATACATGATACATCTTTTCCTGTATCCATTTCCTGTATTCATACCTTTGGTGAAACAATCAGTAAATGGTTTATTTAGACTCCCCATTACCAACTCTTTATCAGTCAAATATCATGAAAAGGAATTGTTATTTGAATCTCAAGCTTGGTGTTAGAAATAGTCACTACAACATGTGTCAAAACTGGCTTTTCCTTTGCACTCAAGTAGTACATCACCCTTTTGGAAATAAACGCTGTGAATCCTTGCTCAGTAGTTGGTGTAGCATGTCAGATGTCACGATAAAATTTTGCTACAACAAATGTATAATATAAGGCCCATCTGACCGTCTGAGATGGACTAGACTGGAAATGGACTGTCCAACTTTACGGCTAGCCAGTCCGATGGTCTGTAAAAATGTTTAGTGCTCCATTCATATGGGTAAACTGACTAAATTCACCATATGTTGGTCTCTGGTCCGAATAAATCCTTCTGGGGACTGGTAACATTTTGAAGTTGCCACCCCTAATGGCTGCCTGGATTTGGCCTTATTACATACACTGCTACAACAACATAATGCTGTAACATGATTCATTCTCACCTGTTGGATTGAGTCTGTTGACACTGGAAGGATTCCACCATGTCTGAGTCTTTAGGAAAGGCAGACTGCAATGAAGTATCAGCTATTAAACATAAACAGGATCTAAAGGTGTCACAATACAACACTTATTGAAGTATACAAGTACCTGAGGTATGATTCATATTGTGATACCAAGCAGAGCCATTTTTGGTGCTAGATTCTCAACATACCATGAGGCAGTAGAAAAATGGTTGTAATCATCATTATCAGTAAAATGAAACAAAGGTGAACTGAAGGAAACAGCTGTTCTTGTTTTTCAACTTAAGTCAAACCAATATACCCATAGCTATATGACATGCACATGGTTTTGAAAATCTTGTGTTTTCTGTGGTAAGTAGCTGACGACATGTTTGAACAGGGCCTCCTTTCATGAAGCACTAAGGTGATAGTAAGTCGATAAGGTTACCTTAGTGTAATGTTAAAGAATGGGATTGAATGTTACTTCATGAAAGGAGAACCACCTCAATATTGTCATGAACATATTATCACTAAGGGAGAAAGTCTTCCATGGAACTCCAGTCAGGATAAAGCAAATCCATTATAGGGAAGATTGTAATTGTGGTACATTCACACTTTGGTGAATATGTAGTACTGATATGTGTATGGGCTAGTACAAGTGCCTACCCACCCCCACACCTCACCCCTACCCAACCATCCAAACCCCCACTCACCCACAAAAAAGAGAGAAAGGAAGACAAAAAAGCAGATCACTATATAAGAGAGATTACCTCTAACATGATGTCAAATCCTATTTCACCTGACATGAAGCAACATTTACTCAGGTAAAACTTACCTCACATTCTTTAACATTGAGCTGCATATTTCTCAGGCACATTTCTTTCAAAAGTTCCAAGGGCGGTAGGACTTTTTAAAAAATATTTGACAGAAAAAAAATGTGACTAAGGAGGAACACATTATCATTTTTTTTTTATTTATTTTATTTTTATTATTTTTTCTCTCTCCAAAATTGGGAAGTTTAGCATCTGTTAATGAGTTGCAGATTCAGTCACATTCTTTTTTATAGACACTCACTCATTCATTTTATAGACACTCATAGCGGACAAATGGATGATCGGGACACAGACAAGTCAAATTCTTTGTGGAGGTGGGTGGGTGTGGTGGCCTGTTCCACTGAAAATAATAGAACAGCGCTTAGCCAGTCAGAAAACAACATGTACATGTCAGGATAGATAATATGTCATAAACTTACGTGAGTACTGCCAGCATTGCCAAATGTTGACAGTTGAAAGTAAGGTTTGTCTGGAGACATGAGTATCTGTAGTACATCACTGCTCATGTCTAGCTCACTGAACACCTCTCTCACACACTCAGACTGAAAGGACAAAGGAACATTCACATCCAGTAACCTTGACCTAGTATACTGAACAGCAAAAGAAACTCAACTCTGTATTTTGGTCAAGTTTTTAAATAAAGGACATGAACACTTACTTTTGTGAGATTTCATTCTTTTCGAAGCTTACATTTCTTTTGCTATTTAAAAATTTTATATGAATTTGAAAGCTGATAAGCGACATCACAAATAACAATTTATCATCATAAATTTGTATGCAGCATTGCTTAACATAATAAGTAACATATAATCCCTTGGATTAATTTTATCATTAGATTTTACTTTGTCACTCTGATTACATACACGCCTTAAAAATCACCCCATCCCAAAACCTAGGAAAAGAAAATTGAGCCCTTATTACTGACTGTTCGGCAGTGAGCTACTGTGTAAGAAAGCTTATCATCTCCTTCTTCTAGCCAAACAATTTGCATCATACAACTGTTAAGCATGATAAGTATACTTTTACATTAAATTCCTTGACTTGCTACTGACCTTTGACAGAGGATGTCTTAAGAAACATTCTGATATTAAGTTTCATGATTATCAATGAGGAGCCGGAATGAAAAAGGTTATGAGCTGTTTTCAGGAATATGGTTTATTTCTAACACTCATTCAACCTGTGAAGACCCAGGTTAGAACTGATCTTTAGCAACCCATGCTTGATGTAAGAGGAAACTTAAGGGATCAGATTTGACAGATTTGGTTGACAATATTGATCACTGGATTGTTTGGACCAGACTTGATTATTTACAGACCATCGCCATATTGTTTGAATATTGCTGAGCAAGGCGTAATACAAAATTCATCAAAACAACACACACAAAAATACAATCACAGGGAAAAAAATAACCCATTGCCCAACGTCCCTGTCCAGTGTCTAGCTGACTTCCCAATGTTAATTATGTTGTGTTTTTCTTAAAAATGAACAAGAAAATCGGCCTGTATTGTGAAAACATTATCAGGGCAGGTGATTTTACATGTGCCACTGTACCAGAGTACACCAGCACTGTTTTTCAAGTTATTTCCACTCCTGACTCAGACTTTAAAGTTTACAAACAGAAACAATCATGATGAACATGTGTCTAAGCTTTTTCTTGGAAACCTGAGCTTTAGTAGTTATGGTCAAGAAGTTTAGACACAATTTTACATGAATGTTTGTATCGTGATAAGAATCGCAACTTGAACAAGGTACATATGGTATTGTGACCTTGTTGTCGTTTCACCCCTGGTGCAGTCTAAGTAAACTTACTTTTCGTTACACTCCACTACTGAGTCCAAAAAAACATAGTAGGGGGTTGTGTCAAGTAACCTTTGAGATTGACCAATCAGACCACAGCTTACTAAATCGCAAAAGTGGACATTCGCACATAACTTTTGAACTTTTCCCTCGGAAAGGTTTGTACCCGAATGATTCCGAATGCTATTTTCCATATGATCTCTACTGGATAATGCACATGGAGCATGCTACCACACTGAGTAAACAGTTGCTGAAAATAGCATTTTTTGTTAATATTCAAGGACGTCAGCTTCCTGAAATATTAGCTGATGGTAACCATGTCTTCAGAAAGTCGTAAGCATATATACTGCAGGTGAAATACCTGTGTTTTATGCAGATTTTAGTTTATTGAGGGATCAGTGTTAGTGACTTGCAAATTCTTTAAAGTCCTGCCAGACCCTAAACAGTAGCAGTTGTCTGATTGGTTAAATCTGTTCGGTCTTCTCATGTTTGATTGGATGGTCATAGGTTGCTCAAAAGTTACCTGATGCAACCTCTTACCAGGGTTTGTTAGACTCAGTAGTGGAGTGTAACAAACAGTACTGAGAATAAGTTTCCTCAGACTGACCCCTTGTGTACCTTCATAATAATCTTGTTGATGACATTGGTACTGCAGAAATCAAAGTCCAGCACTTCATCTGGCTCTAGGGTCTTGATGCTGCAGTCTGTCAGGACACCCTCCTCCTCTAGACTGGGAACACCAAGTATCATCATCATCATCATCATCATCATCATCATCATCATCATCACCATCACCACCACCACCACCACAACCATCAGTGCGACAAGTATCTAGCTCAGTGACCCAGACTGATTTATTGTCAAATGTTTGTACTGCTTTCATCAGAAGTTCCTATGAAAATGAGCCTGAAGAAAATATGTGCCCTCCAAACCTGTGACACAGTTTATCCCTAATTATGTATTCAATGTTGTCAAAAGTCCAGTACATGTACTTGTTAACACTTATGGAGTCACATCTCATAATTATCATATTTTCTAAAAATTCTGTTCAGTTAATAATCTCTATTTGCTTTTATAGTATTTTGACAGGGGGATGCCTAAAATGTATAGTGAAGATATAAGTTATTCTTAGACTGTCAATGTTTACATATTTCAAACGTACTGGTAAGTTAAGTAATGTGTGTTATATGTTTGAGAGTGAGTATATTTGAACCTATTTTAATCTTTAAACTATCACTCTCATATCACACTCAAATTACACGTACATGAGCACAAGGGGGCAGCCATATCCAGCGTAACACATCTTCAGACTGGTTGTCACACCAGGGATGTTACTGCTGCCAAATATTGTCAGACATTCCTGTGAAAACAAACATAGCATAACACATTGAATAATCACAACAACAAAACTTTAAGGGTCATTTCATCTCATCATTATACACCTGGTTATTTAGTCCCTTGTGTCAATAAATCACCTAGGTTATGATAGGAAGTGAGGGAAGATGAGGTGAAATGAGGTTTAACATCTCAAACAAGAATATGTCCCTTATAATGACAACGTGCATACATCAGTATGTGTGGCTGCTTGTATTAGCCCAGCCTTATGCTGGTTTTATAGTGCAAGTTCACTGTGATACCATAAGCTTCAATACCCCACCCAGACACACTATACTGACTCCAGGCCGACCAGTCTTTGCTATGCACATTAAGGCTGAGTGTCAAGCACGGACCATGTTATAAAGTCTTTTGGTATGACACGGCCGGGGATCACACCTGCAACCTTCATCTGTCTGGGCAGATGCTGTAACCACAACACCATGAAGTCAGTCACCACAGCAAGTAAAGCCATGTTAATATATTAAAGTTTTGAATTAAATTGACAAAAACATAACACCAAAAAACAACTTAAGGCTGGGGCTGAAGAACAATGATAGTCCAAAATTAAGATACATGGATAGGTCTTCTGATGAGATGTCAAAATAGGTTTTAGAAATTCAGACATAATTGATACATTGATGATGTAGCAGTACAATAAAGGTTTTAGACTACTTTGTCAGTTTCAAAATTAATTTCAACCGGAAGCTGAAGAAATACATTTCAAAAGAAAGAAGGTTTGAAACAAATCAGTAACAGTGATATTTGTGTATCTGTAGTGGGGTTGTACATCACCTTCCCACAAACTTCTGTAAGACATGGTATGAAATTGTATACTGTACAGATTTCATGGCAAAACATGTGGCTAAAGAAAATAAGCATAATTACTGTTGTTCCTAGCAATAATGCAGGTCTTGGGATCCATGCAATATGGCGCATAACACAGAATATAGACCCAGTAAAATCATATTTAACATGTGCACAGCATAACTGGTAGACTAACAAATAGTCTCTGAAATATGTTAATAGCGAAAACAATAAAATATAATGAAAAGGAGCCCTGAGACTTTCTTCATTTGACTGAAGCTATTGAAATCTACACTTGCCACATTTTCTGACTAGCGTGGGCTTTCTTGGATATATTTGCTTCAGTGTCTGTATTACAGACTACAAAACTGAGTGCTGTGCCCAGTCAAACCTGTGTTATGTTGTCAGAGGTGAAAAACAAACTTTAGCAGAGTAACATAACTCTTTGAGCCATTGAGTCACATACTCAAATGTTCATCTCAAATGGGTATCCTAATTATCATTTGGGTTTTGCCAGTTTCCATTAATTGTAAGAATATGATAAAGTTTATATGTTAGTTTAAGTGATTGCGATTTATGTTGGATTTGTAATATGAGAAAACATAAGAATGACTGCTAGTTGCCAACCTCAATATACCTCAGATATCTTATCTACCCTTACTAACACAGAAGCTAAGATTTGACAGTGTGTACACATATAAGATCAAATTTATTGAGTATTTACAAAACTTCAAGCATACATGTACACAACAGACATAACAGGAATTGAGTTTTCATGTAAACATTTGTAATTTATGCAGATACACAGCTTATCTGTACCCCTGTTTTATAAGTGAAAAGAGGAAACATGCACCTGGAACTTGCAATCAAACATAATATTTAAGTAAAACTACAATGTCACGATTACAATAATTACATCATTTTTATATCATAATTAATAATTGGACATATGAGAAAAGCTGAACATTTTGTACTTACTAATAACACTGTTAAATTTATTTTGAATGTAATTTGATCTTCCTTGATTGAAAATTCATGGAAAATTGCCTCTTGTATGAATGCATTGGCTTGAACACACTTCGCATCTTCCACGGTCACCTTCAGTCCCATAGGACTGGCAAACACTGTGGCAGTCTGAAACAAACACAGCATTCTACAAGGTAGTTTAGGCCAACAATAAGGATATTATTTAGGATGAAGACGTAATGGTTAATTCATGGCAGGAAAATTATGGGAGATAATTATGGTATATATTCTTTTACAGATTCCAAGTGAGAGCTCCAAAGAGAAACAGAATCTATACTAAAACAACAACAAAACAGTGTCATCAATAAAGTTTCTACCTTTCTTAATATTCACCACATTCTGAAAACGTAAAATGCCAAACAGAGTAAAAAATAGTTTGTACAAAATTGAGACTGAGTTAATAAGAGCTATAATCGGCAATTCGTAAACTGTATCGTTGCAGGGTTTGATCATGATCATTCTGAAATCAAATAAAAATAATTATTGACTTACTTCTTTGAAGTTTATCGCTTTTAGTATGCTTGAAACATTCCTTGCATTGTCAACTTTTGCGACAAGAATATTCTGGTTGTCATCATCTGCCTGTTGTGTCGATAGACTCATTGTCCGTTACAAATTTTGGGATTGCATCACAAAATATTAACAATCGCTAGCATCTGATCTGTATTTACCGCCATCTTGTTGTCCTGTCGAAGGGAGGTAATTAAGCGGCAAAGATGTGTACCATCCCGTAAAAAAAAGAAGAAATATCTTGATGTGTATCAAAATGCGTCATAATTAATACAATAACGTGTTGAGGGTGAAAGTAAAGACGGTTGCACCTGGTTCCGATCGATTATTACCTTATCTACAAGCTGTCGCTAACATCGTCATGTCGAATTCTAAAACAACTTGGAAGTAGGAATCAATTTTTGGTAATTTTTTTCCAATTTTAACCAGACTGGGTCCATGTTGTCTGGCAGGCGCAAACATTAAGTATAGTATGAGCTATGTCTGTACAAATATGCATTATGCTAAGCATCTACATCTATGATACTACCGGGGTATGGCCTAAAAGTCGGGCCGGGCCACGGCGTGCCAAATGTATTATTGGATAATGATCGCACCATATCCATGCCTACAAATGATGAATGCAACATGCATCCTTGAAAATAATAATGGATTTAAATACACTTCAAGATGCTTCTGACGGAACGTGCAAAGCCGGACCGAACGCTTGTGATACGTGTATGTTGAGACTATACAGAAAAGAGTGTTGTACTTTGAAGAAACGTGTTTGCACATGCTCTGCTTAGTGTTATTTAGGTAGATATTATTGCATTTTTTCTGTCATGTGCACTAGTAAATTTAAGCATTTACATACTCGCAGGCTATGGGATTTTTTTGCTGAATTTATGCTTTTTAGAATACAGTGGTAATACATGCGATTTTTTGCGCGTTCGATCGCATTTTTCCTTTTTTTATCCTTTATAACATATTACAAAATGTTGTGATGTAATATATTTCTTTTAAGACATATTTATAATCATGTAACAGTTGCCCACTGGCTCTCGCCAATGCCCACTCCTCTTTAACATAAACATCCTCTGCTGATTCAGCATGAAACAATAAAAGTTAATTAGGAAACCCCACCTGTTTTAATTAAGGAAAGAAAAGCTGTAAAGACACTGTCACTTCCTGCCCAGAACCCCAGGATGTCATACCTCACGCGCTAAGAGAAGTAAGTAACTTTCTCACACAGACATATCAAGGGCAACACATAACACCAAGACAATGTCTTTTCTCTGGGACTCTCGATATGTTATCAATGTTGGTTTTAACGGGGAGCCTATATAGATTGTAGAGTATCCCTGGTTTTAACGATACATTTTCAACCAAACCATACTTTGAATTCTAGCTACCCAAATCCGCAGATTTCGTTTTAATATTCTGCAATCCATTTTTAGTAGTACCCGGTGGCCCGGCCCGACCCGACTTTTCTTGGCCCGACTTTTTAAGCCATCCCCCAGTCTGGTGACATTGGTCACAGTTATTTAGAACAAGCGGTCCAATATCATATATTTGTTGCTCACCTGAAGTCATGGCACAATATCAAAATTCGTCTAGTTAGTACCATAACATTTTCGACACCACCAGGGTAAGTTCTGTCTGACAGTCGCTACTGGTCTGTATTATCCCAACCCACACCCTTACATGGCGGTGAGGTAGCCTTGTGGTTAAGCGCTCGCACGTCACGCTGAGGATCCGGGTTCGATCCTAAAGAAAGATTAACGTGTGTGTCAGTGGTAGGGCGAATATGTCACACCTATTGTTACTGTTTGACATCATTTACAATTTTACAAGTTAGGACAGTAAAATAGGTAAAATCTGCTTTCTGTCTGTCGAGACCAGTGGTGACATGCAGGCGGGGAAGTTAAAGAGGAGTTAGGGGTTAACAAACCCATTCTAACCACTGTGCTCTGGCAAATGGGTTGCAGCAGAAACTGGCCCTGTTCCACAAACCGATCGCATCACTGCGACAGTCGCAAGTCTATGCATGTTAAATCATGAATGCATACATGTGAGTTACGATCTTCGTTTCGTGGAACGCGGGTAGTTCATCTATCTATCAGAACTCCAGGTAAAGATTCAGGTTATCTGTAAATATACAAATCAGCACCACACTATCTAGTGATCAGCAGCATGAACATAGATCTGCCCAGTTGGGAAATGGTGGCATGTGTGAGAGATCATAGATTCTTTAATATAAATGAAACACACAGGCCCAAAATAAGGAGATGTTTTGACCATATTCAAGTGCAAATAAGTCGACTAAGTTAAAGCATAGACGACTAAGGAAATACGACACACGGACGAATATATGTATTGGTGTCATTGTCAGCTTTAATTCAGTACACTCACTGCACATGTGTGTACACAGGTCAGTACCTTGCGACACTACCCTTGCAGTCGCCGGATGTTCACTTGGGGAATTCTTGTCATTTTCATGTCATGTCAGTGTAGAGAGGACGAAGGAGACATTTACGGACGCGTCGATCAAGTTGGTCCCACAAATTGGGTTCAGGTGAGGGGATTTGGAAGGTCAGAGAAGGACACTAACGCATGTATTGGGAGAATTGCGCCTGTTACGTGACCTAGGGTCGAACGTTATGTTGGAACAGCTCGAGATTAAAAAAGTGAGAGGTGGTGAGGTCTCAGGATGTGGTCGATGTAGCGATTTGCCAGAAAATTGTTTGAAACACCACGAGTTCTGATTTACCCATGTAGGGCATTGTACCCTACATCATGACGCTTCCACCATCAAATATGACAACCTGTCGAATGCAGTTCGGCGCAAAACGCTCATGTTGACGTCGGTAGACGCGTTGTATTTCATCCATGCATAGATATGTTCGAATTCTTACTTCTCTCTGAAGATTCAGTCTTGGATGTTTGGTCGGAAATTCTTCGAACACCTATCCTGTAGTGTCTGTTGCTGTGACATAATCGATGACGGAGGTGAAACACCCGGATGAATCGGGGCTGAGCAGAAGTGGTCACTCTTGGTGTTACACTTTTGGGACGATCTTGGGTCGAACTGAAGCAGGTATATCAATGCCATAATCAAGATGAAGTGCAGTATAAGACAGACAGAAAGACAGATTTTATTTTGGGACGATCTTGGGTCGAACTGAAGCAGGTATATCAATGTCATAATCAAGATGAAGTGCAGTATAAGACAGACAGAAAGACAGATTTTATTTTGGGACGATCTTGGGTCGAACTGAAGCAGGTATATCAATGCCATAATCAAGATGAAGTGCAGTATAAGACAGACAGAAAGACAGATTTTATTTTGGGACGATCTTGCGTCGAACTGAAGCAGGTATATCAATGTCATAATCAAGATGAAGTGCAGTATAAGACAGACAGAAAGACAGATTTTATTTTGGGACGATCTTGGGTCGAACTGAAGCAGGTATATCAATGTCATAATCAAGATGAAGTGCAGTATAAGACAGACAGAAAGACAGATTTTATTTTGGGACGATCTTGGGTCGAACTGAAGCAGGTATATCAATGTCATAATCAAGATGAAGTGCAGTATAAGACAGACAGAAAGACAGATTTTATTTTGGGACGATCTTGGGTCGAACTGAAGCAGGTATATCAATGCCATAATCAAGATGAAGTGCAGTATAAGACAGACAGAAAGACAGATTTTATTTTGGGACGATCTTGGGTCGAACTGAAGCAGGTATATCAATGTCATAATCAAGATGAAGTGCAGTATAAGACAGACAGAAAGACAGATTTTATTTTGGGACGATCTTGGGTCAAACTGAAGCAGGTATATCAATGCCATAATCAAGATGAAGTGCGGTATAAGACAGACAGAAAGACAGATTTTATTTTGGGACGATCTTGCGTCGAACTGAAGCAGGTATATCAATGTCATAATCAAGATGAAGTGCAGTATAAGACAGACAGAAAGACAGATTTTATTTTGGGACGATCTTGGGTCGAACTGAAGCAGGTATATCAATGCCATAATCAAGATGAAGTGCAGTATAAGACAGACAGAAAGACAGATTTTATTTTGGGACGATCTTGGGTCGAACTGAAGCAGGTATATCAATGTCATAATCAAGATGAAGTGCAGTATAAGACAGACAGAAAGACAGATTTTATTTTGGGACGATCTTGGGTCAAACTGAAGCAGGTATATCAATGCCATAATCAAGATGAAGTGCGGTATAAGACAGACAGAAAGACAGATTTTATTTTGGGACGATCTTGCGTCGAACTGAAGCAGGTATATCAATGTCATAATCAAGATGAAGTGCGGTATAAGACAGACAGAAAGACAGATTTTATTTTGGGACGATCTTGGGTCAAACTGAAGCAGGTATATCAATGCCATAATCAAGATGAAGTGCAGTATAAGACAGACAGAAAGACAGATTTTATTTTGGGACGATCTTGGGTCGAACTGAAGCAGGTATATCAATGCCATAATCAAGATGAAGTGTAGTATAAGACAGACAGAAAGACAGATTTTATTTTGGGACGATCTTGCGTCGAACTGAAGCAGGTATATCAATGTCATAATCAAGATGAAGTGCAGTATAAGACAGACAGAAAGACAGATTTTATTTTGGGACGATCTTGGGTCAAACTGAAGCAGGTATATCAATGCCATAATCAAGATGAAGTGCAGTTTAAGACAGACAGAAAGACAGATTTTATTTTGGGACGATCTTGGGTCGAACTGAAGCAGGTATATCAATGCCATAATCAAGATGAAGTGCAGTATAAGACAGACAGAAAGACAGATTTTATTTTGGGACGATCTTGGGTCGAACTGAAGCAGGTATATCAATGCCATAATCAAGATGAAGTGCAGTATAAGACAGACAGAAAGACAGATTTTATTTTGGGACGATCTTGGGTCAAACTGAAGCAGGTATATCAATGCCATAATCAAGATGAAGTGCAGTTTAAGACAGACAGAAAGACAGATTTTATTTTGGGACGATCTTGGGTCGAACTGAAGCAGGTATATCAATGTCATAATCAAGATGAAGTGCAGTATAAGACAGACAGAAAGACAGATTTTATTTTGGGACGATCTTGGGTCGAACTGAAGCAGGTATATCAATGTCATAATCAAGATGAAGTGCAGTATAAGACAGACAGAAAGACAGATTTTATTTTGGGACGATCTTGGGTCGAACTGAAGCAGGTATATCAATGTCATAATCAAGATGAAGTGCAGTATAAGACAGACAGAAAGACAGATTTTATTTTGGGACGATCTTGGGTCGAACTGAAGCAGGTATATCAATGCCATAATCAAGATGAAGTGCAGTATAAGACAGACAGAAAGACAGATTTTATTTTGGGACGATCTTGCGTCGAACTGAAGCAGGTATATCAATGTCATAATCAAGACGAAGTGCAGTATAAGACAGACAGAAAGACAGATTTTATTTTGGGACGATCTTGGGTCGAACTGAAGCAGGTATATCAATGTCATAATCAAGATGAAGTGCAGTATAAGACAGACAGAAAGACAGATTTTATTTTGGGACGATCTTGGGTCGAACTGAAGCAGGTATATCAATGTCATAATCAAGATGAAGTGCAGTATAAGACAGACAGAAAGACAGATTTTATTTTGGGACGATCTTGGGTCGAACTGAAGCAGGTATATCAATGCCATAATCAAGATGAAGTGCAGTATAAGACAGACAGAAAGACAGATTTTATTTTGGGACGATCTTGGGTCAAACTGAAGCAGGTATATCAATGTCATAATCAAGATGAAGTGCAGTATAAGACAGACAGAAAGACAGATTTTATTTTGGGACGATCTTGGGTCAAACTGAAGCAGGTATATCAATGCCATAATCAAGATGAAGTGCGGTATAAGACAGACAGAAAGACAGATTTTATTTTGGGACGATCTTGCGTCGAACTGAAGCAGGTATATCAATGTCATAATCAAGATGAAGTGCAGTATAAGACAGACAGAAAGACAGATTTTATTTTGGGACGATCTTGGGTCGAACTGAAGCAGGTATATCAATGCCATAATCAAGATGAAGTGCAGTATAAGACAGACAGAAAGACAGATTTTATTTTGGGACGATCTTGGGTCGAACTGAAGCAGGTATATCAATGTCATAATCAAGATGAAGTGCAGTATAAGACAGACAGAAAGACAGATTTTATTTTGGGACGATCTTGGGTCAAACTGAAGCAGGTATATCAATGCCATAATCAAGATGAAGTGCGGTATAAGACAGACAGAAAGACAGATTTTATTTTGGGACGATCTTGCGTCGAACTGAAGCAGGTATATCAATGTCATAATCAAGATGAAGTGCAGTATAAGACAGACAGAAAGACAGATTTTATTTTGGGACGATCTTGGGTCAAACTGAAGCAGGTATATCAATGCCATAATCAAGATGAAGTGCAGTATAAGACAGACAGAAAGACAGATTTTATTTTGGGACGATCTTGGGTCGAACTGAAGCAGGTATATCAATGCCATAATCAAGATGAAGTGTAGTATAAGACAGACAGAAAGACAGATTTTATTTTGGGACGATCTTGGGTCGAACTGAAGCAGGTATATCAATGTCATAATCAAGATGAAGTGCAGTATAAGACAGACAGAAAGACAGATTTTATTTTGGGACGATCTTGGGTCAAACTGAAGCAGGTATATCAATGCCATAATCAAGATGAAGTGCAGTTTAAGACAGACAGAAAGACAGATTTTATTTTGGGACGATCTTGGGTCGAACTGAAGCAGGTATATCAATGCCATAATCAAGATGAAGTGCAGTATAAGACAGACAGAAAGACAGATTTTATTTTGGGACGATCTTGGGTCGAACTGAAGCAGGTATATCAATGCCATAATCAAGATGAAGTGCAGTATAAGACAGACAGAAAGACAGATTTTATTTTGGGACGATCTTGGGTCAAACTGAAGCAGGTATATCAATGCCATAATCAAGATGAAGTGCAGTTTAAGACAGACAGAAAGACAGATTTTATTTTGGGACGATCTTGGGTCGAACTGAAGCAGGTATATCAATGTCATAATCAAGATGAAGTGCAGTATAAGACAGACAGAAAGACAGATTTTATTTTGGGACGATCTTGGGTCGAACTGAAGCAGGTATATCAATGTCATAATCAAGATGAAGTGCAGTATAAGACAGACAGAAAGACAGATTTTATTTTGGGACGATCTTGGGTCGAACTGAAGCAGGTATATCAATGTCATAATCAAGATGAAGTGCAGTATAAGACAGACAGAAAGACAGATTTTATTTTGGGACGATCTTGGGTCGAACTGAAGCAGGTATATCAATGTCATAATCAAGATGAAGTGCAGTATAAGACAGACAGAAAGACAGATTTTATTTTGGGACGATCTTGCGTCGAACTGAAGCAGGTATATCAATGCCATAATCAAGATGAAGTGCAGTATAAGACAGACAGAAAGACAGATTTTATTTTGGGACGATCTTGGGTCGAACTGAAGCAGGTATATCAATGCCATAATCAAGATGAAGTGCGGTATAAGACAGACAGAAAGACAGATTTTATTTTGGGACGATCTTGGGTCGAACTGAAGCAGGTATATCAATGTCATAATCAAGATGAAGTGCAGTATAAGACAGACAGAAAGACAGATTTTATTTTGGGACGATCTTGGGTCAAACTGAAGCAGGTATATCAATGTCATAATCAAGATGAAGTGCAGTATAAGACAGACAGAAAGACAGATTTTATTTTGGGACGATCTTGGGTCAAACTGAAGCAGGTATATCAATGCCATAATCAAGATGAAGTGCAGTATAAGACAGACAGAAAGACAGATTTTATTTTGGGACGATCTTGGGTCGAACTGAAGCAGGTATATCAATGTCATAATCAAGATGAAGTGCAGTATAAGACAGACAGAAAGACAGATTTTATTTTGGGACGATCTTGCGTCGAACTGAAGCAGGTATATCAATGTCATAATCAAGATGAAGTGCGGTATAAGACAGACAGAAAGACAGATTTTATTTTGGGACGATCTTGCGTCGAACTGAAGCAGGTATATCAATGCCATAATCAAGATGAAGTGCAGTATAAGACAGACAGAAAGACAGATTTTATTTTGGGACGATCTTGGGTCGAACTGAAGCAGGTATATCAATGTCATAATCAAGATGAAGTGCAGTATAAGACAGACAGAAAGACAGATTTTATTTTGGGACGATCTTGCGTCGAACTGAAGCAGGTATATCAATGTCATAATCAAGATGAAGTGCGGTATAAGACAGACAGAAAGACAGATTTTATTTTGGGACGATCTTGCGTCGAACTGAAGCAGGTATATCAATGCCATCATCAAGATGAAGTGCAGTATAAGACAGACAGAAAGACAGATTTTATTTTGGGACGATCTTGGGTCGAACTGAAGCAGGTATATCAATGTCATAATCAAGATGAAGTGCAGTATAAGACAGACAGAAAGACAGATTTTATTTTGGGACGATCTTGGGTCGAACTGAAGCAGGTATATCAATGCCATAATCAAGATGAAGTGCAGTATAAGACAGACAGAAAGACAGATTTTATTTTGGGACGATCTTGGGTCGAACTGAAGCAGGTATATCAATGTCATAATCAAGATGAAGTGCGGTATAAGACAGACAGAAAGACAGATTTTATTTTGGGACGATCTTGGGTCAAACTGAAGCAGGTATATCAATGTCATAATCAAGATGAAGTGCAGTATAAGACAGACAGAAAGACAGATTTTATTTTGGGACGATCTTGGGTCGAACTGAAGCAGGTACATCAATGTCATAATCAAGATGAAGTGCGGTATAAGACAGACAGAAAGACAGATTTTATTTTGGGACGATCTTGGGTCGAACTGAAGCAGGTATATCAATGTCATAATCAAGATGAAGTGCAGTATAAGACAGACAGAAAGACAGATTTTATTTTGGGACGATCTTGGGTCGAACTGAAGCAGGTATATCAATGTCATAATCAAGATGAAGTGCGGTATAAGACAGACAGAAAGACAGATTTTATTTTGGGACGATCTTGGGTCAAACTGAAGCAGGTATATCAATGTCATAATCAAGATGAAGTGCAGTATAAGACAGACAGAAAGACAGATTTTATTTTGGGACGATCTTGGGTCGAACTGAAGCAGGTATATCAATGTCATAATCAAGATGAAGTGCAGTATAAGACAGACAGAAAGACAGATTTTATTTTGGGACGATCTTGGGTCGAACTGAAGCAGGTATATCAATGTCATAATCAAGATGAAGTGCGGTATAAGACAGACAGAAAGACAGATTTTATTTTGGGACGATCTTGGGTCGAACTGAAGCAGGTATATCAATGTCATAATCAAGATGAAGTGCAGTATAAGACAGACAGAAAGACAGATTTTATTTTGGGACGATCTTGCGTCGAACTGAAGCAGGTATATCAATGCCATAATCAAGATGAAGTGCAGTATAAGACAGACAGAAAGACAGATTTTATTTTGGGACGATCTTGGGTCGAACTGAAGCAGGTATATCAATGTCATAATCAAGATGAAGTGCAGTATAAGACAGACAGAAAGACAGATTTTATTTTGGGACGATCTTGGGTCGAACTGAAGCAGGTATATCAATGCCATAATCAAGATGAAGTGCAGTATAAGACAGACAGAAAGACAGATTTTATTTTGGGACGATCTTGGGTCGAACTGAAGCAGGTATATCAATGTCATAATCAAGATGAAGTGCGGTATAAGACAGACAGAAAGACAGATTTTATTTTGGGACGATCTTGGGTCGAACTGAAGCAGGTATATCAATGTCATAATCAAGATGAAGTGCAGTATAAGACAGACAGAAAGACAGATTTTATTTTGGGACGATCTTGCGTCGAACTGAAGCAGGTATATCAATGCCATAATCAAGATGAAGTGCAGTATAAGACAGACAGAAAGACAGATTTTATTTTGGGACGATCTTGGGTCGAACTGAAGCAGGTATATCAATGTCATAATCAAGATGAAGTGCAGTATAAGACAGACAGAAAGACAGATTTTATTTTGGGACGATCTTGGGTCGAACTGAAGCAGGTATATCAATGCCATAATCAAGATGAAGTGCAGTATAAGACAGACAGAAAGACAGATTTTATTTTGGGACGATCTTGGGTCGAACTGAAGCAGGTATATCAATGTCATAATCAAGATGAAGTGCAGTATAAGACAGACAGAAAGACAGATTTTATTTTGGGACGATCTTGGGTCAAACTGAAGCAGGTATATCAATGTCATAATCAAGATGAAGTGCAGTATAAGACAGACAGAAAGACAGATTTTATTTTGGGACGATCTTGGGTCGAACTGAAGCAGGTATATCAATGTCATAATCAAGATGAAGTGCAGTATAAGACAGACAGAAAGACAGATTTTATTTTGGGACGATCTTGGGTCGAACTGAAGCAGGTATATCAATGTCATAATCAAGATGAAGTGCGGTATAAGACAGACAGAAAGACAGATTTTATTTTGGGACGATCTTGGGTCGAACTGAAGCAGGTATATCAATGTCATAATCAAGATGAAGTGCAGTATAAGACAGACAGAAAGACAGATTTTATTTTGGGACGATCTTGCGTCGAACTGAAGCAGGTATATCAATGCCATAATCAAGATGAAGTGCAGTATAAGACAGACAGAAAGACAGATTTTATTTTGGGACGATCTTGGGTCGAACTGAAGCAGGTATATCAATGTCATAATCAAGATGAAGTGCAGTATAAGACAGACAGAAAGACAGATTTTATTTTGGGACGATCTTGGGTCGAACTGAAGCAGGTATATCAATGCCATAATCAAGATGAAGTGCAGTATAAGACAGACAGAAAGACAGATTTTATTTTGGGACGATCTTGGGTCGAACTGAAGCAGGTATATCAATGTCATAATCAAGATGAAGTGCGGTATAAGACAGACAGAAAGACAGATTTTATTTTGGGACGATCTTGGGTCGAACTGAAGCAGGTATATCAATGTCATAATCAAGATGAAGTGCAGTATAAGACAGACAGAAAGACAGATTTTATTTTGGGACGATCTTGGGTCGAACTGAAGCAGGTATATCAATGTCATAATCAAGATGAAGTGCGGTATAAGACAGACAGAAAGACAGATTTTATTTTGGGACGATCTTGGGTCAAACTGAAGCAGGTATATCAATGTCATAATCAAGATGAAGTGCAGTATAAGACAGACAGAAAGACAGATTTTATTTTGGGACGATCTTGGGTCGAACTGAAGCAGGTATATCAATGTCATAATCAAGATGAAGTGCAGTATAAGACAGACAGAAAGACAGATTTTATTTTGGGACGATCTTGGGTCGAACTGAAGCAGGTATATCAATGTCATAATCAAGATGAAGTGCGGTATAAGACAGACAGAAAGACAGATTTTATTTTGGGACGATCTTGGGTCGAACTGAAGCAGGTATATCAATGTCATAATCAAGATGAAGTGCAGTATAAGACAGACAGAAAGACAGATTTTATTTTGGGACGATCTTGGGTCGAACTGAAGCAGGTATATCAATGTCATAATCAAGATGAAGTGCGGTATAAGACAGACAGAAAGACAGATTTTATTTTGGGACGATCTTGGGTCGAACTGAAGCAGGTATATCAATGTCATAATCAAGATGAAGTGCAGTATAAGACAGACAGAAAGACAGATTTTATTTTGGGACGATCTTGGGTCGAACTGAAGCAGGTATATCAATGCCATAATCAAGATGAAGTGCAGTATAAGACAGACAGAAAGACAGATTTTATTTTGTAATGTCGGCCCAGTGATCCACATACAGTAACATAATATAAGTATAGATGGACAGTGTTGTGGTGGACTTTGGACTGTCTATGGCAGACTGGGACTCCGCTGCTTCCAAACGACCAGTGGCGATATTTTGGTCAGTAACATTCAGTCTTGGCTTTATTTTTTGTCTTCGTTCATAACATAAATTTTATTATGAAATGAAGAATTTAGTTTGGCCTTTTATAGTTGATATCTCTACTAATGTGTTCGACACATTGCACGTGCAGTCCGTGGAAAAGTTTTTTCGGCACGCACATTTCATGTAACGTTTTTAAAGCACATTTTCGCAACACATAACATCCACGATACGATTGACGGAATTCAAAAATAGAAAATTGTCTGAATAACGATTGTTGTCAAAATGAATTGAAATGAACTGTTGAAAACGCCTGCATTTCTTTTCATTTTCTTTTTTTAAGACTTTATTATATTACAATGTATTACCTTGTATATCAAACCACCAACCTTCCCATCTCCATGCTGAGACTCTACCAGCCCACGGAGGGGTTCAGAAATAGTACATGTACAAACAGACAGGTTTGCCCCTCACATTTTTTACCTTATGATAAAATTAATTGAAACTTCTTCCTCTGTTGTGTCTGTAATTGAAAGATTTGTTTGTTTATTGTTTACCGCCCAGCTCAGTAGTATCCCAACTATATGACAGCGGTGTGTACATAATCACGTCTGGAACAGACCATTCAGTGGTCAACAGCATGAGAATCGTTTTACGCAGTTGGGTTACGATGACATGTGTCAGCCAAGCTGACTGAGGTTACTGAGGACCAATTAACCCGGAATAAAGGGATCCTGTCCATACATACAGTTGTTTACTGACCACCGTTTGCTGACCACCGTTTGTTTATCCAAGATAATATAACATTTGTGCCCACTGTGCACGTAAGGATACACCCGACCCACTCAGTACCAGAATACAATGACTATGTATAGCCAGGTTAGTCTGATTCTGAATGTTCTACCCATGAGGCATACGCACGTCAAAAGCTGTCCACTACACTAGCTTTTAGCTAAACTTGGTGAAGTGCTGAAATAGGAGAGGGCAGGATTCAATACACTACTGGATACCTTCTTGCGTTACTCCTGGGCGCTCTAGTGGTCAAAGCGATCGGTCACCGGGTTCGATTCCGTGAACTAGCTCCTCGCACACCAACTTCCAAGACGGGGCCAAGCGTATCGATTCCCCACATGGGTACAATGTGTAAAGCCCATTTCTGGTACACCCCGCCGTGATATTACTGGAATATTGCTAAAATCGGCGTAGAGCCAAACTCACTCACTTACTAATTCATTCAGTCCCCAAAGGCCTGCCTCCGTGGTGTAGTGGTTAGGATGTCCGCCTGGACAGCGGAAGATCGAGGGTTCTATCCGCGTCACACCAAAAGACGTTGAAATATGGTACTTGTTAGTCCAGGTCTAGCGTTCGGCATTAATGGGCACAACAAGGACTGGTCGACTCGGAGTCAGTGTAATGTGTGTGTGAGTGGGGTGTTCATGCTTAACTGCGGCATGGTATCTCGGTGAGCTAGCACTGTGAAACCAGCTTATGGCCGGGCTAGTACAAGCACCCACACACGTACGTCTTCATATGGACGAAATAATCTTAAGTACGACGTTAAACCTCACCTCACCTCACCTCACCTCACCTCACCTCACCTCACCTCACCTCACCTCACCTCACCTCACCTCACCTCACCTCACCTCACCTCACCTCACCTCACCTCACCTCACCTCACCTCACAAATTCCAAATTCCAAATTCCAAAAAGCTGTCACACCATGGAGTAAATGGACTATTGTCCAAACAGCGTTTCAAACAACCTAAACTCACCTGGGGATCGGTTGGCAGGTGATACTGATTTGATGTTCAAAGGCGACGGATGTCCTCATTTAGCACTGGGGCCAATGGGGTAGCCGAATGGTTAAAGAGTGAGTGAGCGAGTGAGTTTAGTTTTAAGCCGCACTAAGCAATATTCCAGCTATATGGCGGCGGTCTGTAAATAATCGAGTCTGGACCAGACAATCCAGTGATCAACAACATGAGCATCGATCTGCGCAATTGGGAATCGATGACAAGTCAGCGAGCCTGTCCACCCGTTCCCGTTAGGCGCCTCTAACGATAAGCATAGTCGGAATGGTTAAAGAAGATTCTCCTCGTAGGTACTGGAGCCCATTTCAGGTGTCACCAGCTGCAGACATTGCTGGAATATTGCTAATAGTGGCGTATCTATAACCGCACTCACTGACTCATCAGTCTTGAAATCTGAACACCAGGCGAGATGAGACAGGCATAGACCAGAGACTGGTAGCTGTACATGTCATAGTGAAATTGACCTTGGATTGCATAATGGATGAAAACACATAACATCTTGTTGTCAACCTCTCTGGTCCATTAGTGAGACGTCTCGGTTCAGCTGATAGTAAGGTGTTTTTGCATCGTCTGGTAATGTCAGAAAGTAGTTCTGTTGAAAATTGAATGAATGTTAACTGACAAGAACAACCTACAACTGCGTCTTCTTTTCAGGTAAGTAGGACTCGTGCCGAGCCATCGCTTGATTGGGCTTGTAAAGGAACATTGCATTTAAAGATATTCAATGTAGACA
The DNA here is from genome assembly GCF_037392515.1 of Haliotis asinina. Taxonomy (NCBI): domain Eukaryota; kingdom Metazoa; phylum Mollusca; class Gastropoda; order Lepetellida; family Haliotidae; genus Haliotis; species Haliotis asinina. The sequence continues at coordinate 73,953,958 of NC_090280.1, forward strand.
CACTATCCCCCCGATTTCCCTTTCTGCAATTTCTTTAACTTTATTACCACTTCAAGAAGATTTAATCAATTTTGTGCTTTCATCTGACTCTTTTGCAGAACTGAAAGTATTTTTCTCTACGGATGGCTATACAGTTGTGCTCCGTATATCCGAACCTCAGATATCTGGAAAGCTCGCCTTCCGTTCATAAGCGTTCGAATAAACGGGGCACGACTATATTCATGTATATTGTATCACGCTGAATGTTACTTCAATATGATATCATGTACTTTTGTAGTAATGTTATAAAATGCAAGTCGCATAAATGCTATGTGTCTGGAGAGGCATTAAAACACAACCTTTTGATTCCTTGCCGATTCAGGTTCTGAACAATATATCAGAAATAAATTATATGTAAAAGTAACGCCCACACACAGAATCAGTCTTTATTCTCTTTTCGACCACCACGGTGGTACAAGGTCATTAGATACATTTACACATAGATTTGAAAGTATTAACGGATGTATAAGAATATGGCTCTAAATAATGAGGTATAATTTGAGTGATACTTGCATGCATCTTACATCATGTCGCATTGTAGACATAGACAATACCTTTTTGATTAGACTCTGGCTAAGTGAGAGTGAACCTGATGTACGTCCTGACAAGGAATGAGTGAATGCCTGAGTTTAGTTTTACCATTGTGGAATCGAACCCGGATCTGACGAGCTTGACGAGCAAACGTTTTAACCAATAGGCTACCCTACGGCAGTTTTTACACACGATATTGTGGCATGTGAGTTATGTTCGTGTGAGTTTCATCTCGACAGCTGCGTGTTATCTGTCATGTGACATAATCCATTTCTCTATATCTGATTTGTGATGGACTGGTTTGTCTTGTACAGTAGGCGGTGTATTTGTACGTTGTCACATGTCTACATGTTAGTAGGCCGACCATTCTGTTGCATTACTGGATCTCCCTACGGTGGCAAATACGTATTTCCTACGCGCTTTCCCATAGTTTTCTTAGTTGGACGTAAGAAGTGATTGACTAGTAATTGAGTTTAGTTTTACGCCGCACTCAGTAATATTCCAGCCATACTGCGACAGTGTGTAAATAATCGAGTCTGGACCAGCCAAATCAGTGATCTACATCATGATCATCACTCTACGTAATTGGGATACGATGACATGTGTGAACCAAGTCTGACCACCCGATCAAATCTTACGACAAGCAAAGTGGTTTAACAAACGCTCATAGTTTCATAGCTCTGTCGTTGGTTTGTATTACAAGGGGGTAAGCGCAGTAGTTGGAACAGTGAAACAAATGCACGTGCGGTACGTGAGGTGTGCTAACTTAGACCAACCCTTCTTGTTCTTGGTGTTTCATTTGATGTACGTACCCCCGTGTAATACAAATCATCAATAGTAGGGATTTGAAACTATGACAATTTGGGCAACAGGAAGTTGAATAAAATTCTGTCATTTAAATGTTCAATTGACATGGTAAAGTTATGAGGAATCGCAATCTTGATTTCACTTTTTTGTAATCGTCGAAACATAATCGTTCACTTCTTTATCCTGTATCACAAAGTACAGGACAGTGTTGATAGTGTCAATGATTAGATAACTATCTACTGATACTGTGTAGCGTTATCTATGTACCTGTGAGAAAATTGTTTTTGTCAGCAATACCGATGTGATTATGATGCATTTTTCTGCCGTAAATTCCAGTTTTGATGTGTTGTTTAAGATGGAGAGATGCTGTGAAGTTAAGGGGATGCTGGTGTAGCCTGTTGGTAAAAGCGTCCGCTCGTCATGCCGAAGGCCGGGCTTTGGTTCCCCACATGCAGACAATATATGAAGACCATATCTGGTGCCCCCCCCCCCCCCTCCCACCGTGATCATGTTAGAATACAGCAGAGAAATGTGGCGTAAAGCAAAACTCACTCACTCACTATGAACTTAAGGTGGTAGTCCAGCTGTTAAAGCTTTCGCTTGTCTCGACTAAGATCCGGGTTTTATTCCCAATATGGGCACAGTCTGTGAAACCCATTTCTGATGTCCCCCGCCGTAAAGTTACTGTAATTAGGCAAATAGCGGTCATAAAGTTAAACGTGGCCGCAAAACATTGAGCTCTGCATAATATCATTCTCTTCCCACAGAGGTTACTCCTGTCATAACTTCCTATGTAGAACGACATCCAGATGGTTCTATGTCCACCACTGTCAGTGATCCAATGCGAAATACCGTGAGCAAATACGATGATTGAACAACTATTGCAACAGAGGTTGCTAGAAAATCCTAACCTACGATGTCGTACCACGTGGACGTGGCAACTAATAACACAATATCTAGAAATATTGTCGACCTTCATCCAGCGAAGAAAAAAACATGGAACTAAACGACATCATGTTCATTAAAAATATCCCCAAAATATCACAATTTCATATAATAATAAACAATTTTCATCATAGGATGTCACAAGGATATATTTACTGGATGTGAATATTTGATCATTTAACACGATTAAAAAAAAATAAAATCCTGCCTGGTTACTTATCTACACACTAACCGATCAATAAAACATAATTTCTGTATAAATCAGGATTCCACTTAAGGAGTAAAACAGATCATAGACCTGACACATGCTACATGCACATTGTTACAACACAAGCAGCTCATTCTGGGGTCAACAAGACGAAAAAGAAACCAGACCAAAATCTGACTTTTGTAACAACGAGATCATTCTGAAGGGATATGAGTCTTGTCTTTGTATATATCTCAAGACGTACATTCAAGAATACAGCTGAATACAAACCGCTTTACGTTGCATTATATCGCCATCTGATATATCATATTGGCATATCACGAAAATCAAAATGTCGCGTCTTCGGCGCTGCTGGAGACTTCAGATCGTCTGACACGTAACACAATTTGGATACTAACTTTTCAGTTGCATCAAACCCTGTCCTATCAAGACGCGTGTTTTTAATGATAAAGGCCAGAGGTGTTTCTTTTTCCAGATGTACCAGCCGTGACGTAATGACATCCTTCATAGTCATAATGTCAGCAGGTGCGCATTCTTGCAGAACAGATTCACTCTTGGATAAAGCATCTTTGGATCTCCTTATTCCGGACGCAATATCACCCCTCTTCCTTGTGATCATCTGAAGCTCTTCATCCGCCTTCTGTTGGACATAACGAAGGAGGAATCTCTTTCGGTCTTCTAATGTTTGAAGTACTCGGTGGAATGTCTCTCCAATATCGTTGACCTTGTTAGCTATCTGTATGTTGACATCTTCAACTTTGGAGCTGAAAACACGTCGGGAGGACGCAATGTCCACTCGATCTTTGGTTAATTTTGCATATATATTCGACACTTTTCCTGATGCTTTGTCGTGTGGGTTCTTAATGTCTGATGCGATATGTCTGGCGTGGTTGATTCTCAGGCAGGATGAACATACGGGAACATCACAAGTCTTGCAGAAGAGTGTTTCCTTCATCCAATGGTGCTCGCATAGTTTGATCTCACTGACAATGATATCTGGTTTGTCCAGAAGGTCTGTCAGTGCAACAACGACGTGTTCTCCTGAGAAGTATTTGGAAAAGCGTTCATGGTAATGTTTACATGTGTCACACATGTACGTGCGGCAATCAAGACATCTGGAAGTAGCACTGTCCTCTCTGGGACATTCATCACATTTAATCTTTCCCTGGCAATCTCTAAGTTCTAAAAGCAGGATGGCCTTGAGGGTGGAATAGTCTACAGGAAGACAAAGAGCAGCTCTGCTGTCAGTTACGTGTGTTTTATGGTCACAGACTGGACACTTTACCTCTTGGCACAAGCTGCTAAGATCGGTTAAGCACGAACTGCATATTCCGTGAAGACACGCCAGAAGACGGGGATGCTTGGCATGACCAAATGTGGTCGCACACCTTTGGCACCTAGTTGTAACGCTGCCAGCAATGCCTGAATGCCTTGATAGTGCCATGTTTCCACCTGTAGACAATATACCTGTAATTAACATAGATGGGACGTGTTACGTGGCACTCAACAAATTCTTGGAGGACATACGTATCAGTTTAAACTCGTATCATCACCAACACACCATTTATGTTTGAGTCCGCCAACATACTTGTCCACAGATTTTTATTCATGAAGAATGTAGGCCTCTGGCCCATGTTCATACATGTGGTCATACTGTTATGACACTATATACTGAACAGTAAAAGAAACGAAACATCGTTTTTGTCAAGTTTTCAAACAGACGACATAAACATAAACGCTTTATTTTATGAGATTTCATTTCTTTCGAAAGTTGCGTTTCTTTTGCTGTTCAGTACATATAGAGCGAGAGAATACTAATTGATCAATAGGTTATTATGAAATAGTTTGCATAATGAATATATACATGGGCAGTTTTCTAATGACCGTAACATAAGATGATGCCAAAAGCATGTTACATTTATCACAGGTAGGGTATGAAATAAATTTAGTAGGTATGTACTTCTCACTCAGTGTTTCATACAGGACACAAACCATCTAAAAATGGTATTCATCTTCGATGTACGAGGGGATGTCAATAAGTTTTGAGCCTTGCATAGAAAAACACAAATTACTGGTATGAACCACATTTATTTTTCAACATAGTCCCCTTTGTGAGTCAAGACACTTGTTCCATCTTTTCTGCCAGCCACTGATGCCATCTCTGTAGAAGGCGCCATTTTGGTCCTCAAACCTAGCCTCAGTAGCAGGAATAAGCTCATTATCATCCTGAAATCTACGACCACGCAAGTGTTTCTTGAGATCTGGGAACAGATGGTAATCACTTGGTGCCAGGTCTGGAGAGTAGGGAGGATGCGGCAAAATTTCGTACCCGCGTTCCTGGACAGCAGCGGCTGCAACGCGAGAGGTGTGTACTGGAGCATTGTCTTGATGTAGACGAATACCACGTCTGATCTTGCCCCGGCTCTTCTCCTTGATTGACTGTCGCATTTGCCACATCAAGTTAGCGTAATATTCCCTATTCATTGTTCTTCCTTTTGGTAAGTAATCTATGTGGATGACGCCTCTGCCATCCCAGAAGACTGTCGCCATTACCTTCTGCACTGATCTGGAGGCTTTGAACTTTATGGTCCTGGGAGAAGTGACATGTTTCCATTCCATGGATTCTTGTTTACTCTCAGGATCATAGTGGTGGATCCAAGTTTCATCACAGGTTTCTAGCCTAAAGTGAAAATCTTCTGGATTCTTGCTGTATCTGGTGAGCATGGAGTTGCTTATGGTGACCTTTGTTTGCTTCATTTCATTTGTAAGCATTCTTGGCACCCATCTTGCGCACACCTTAGACATGACGAGATGTTCATGAAGAATTGTCTCGATGGATCCGTGTGAAATGCCTGTGGTCTCCTCTAACTCGCGGAGTGTGATTCGACGATTTTCCAGCACAAGTCTATGCACTCTGTCAATGTTTTCCAGACTAGTGCTTGTTGTTGGGCGACCTGGACGGGGTCATCTTCAAGACTCTGTCTACCATGCTTAAATTCATTGACCCATCGTTTGATGGTAGCAGATGAAGGGGAAGACTTTCTATAAACTGCTGAAAGCCTTTCTTCAATGGTCTTCGCCGAGTTTCCTTCAAGAACTAAAATGTAATTACTGCTCTATACTCAATTTCATGCATTTTCACTGCCGTGAGGTGTGTGTGTGTGTGTGTGTGTGTGTGTGTGTGTGTGTTTGTGTGTGTGTTTGTGTGTGTGTTGTGTTTGTGGAGGAGGGGGGGTCTCTTTCTGAGGGTATTTAATAGACCAGGAGACATTCGACCATTCAACCGTTCGTGTTGAAGTTGGTGAAAAGGGTCTTCAAGGTCTTGTCCGAGCAAGTATATTGAGAGGAGATGGTTACCAGTCATATTTGAAACGACAGAGCAGAGTAGATGGTGTGGGGCCTTGGTTGGCCCTGGTTGACAAATGGCAAAATGGAAGTTTGCTTCTTTCGTTGTTTTCTCCTGCTGCAGCTGATTGCAAAAATCCACTCCATGATGGACGTTGTGAGAGTGTATTATCAAGTGAAAAACTTGCTAGCCATAGAGTATCCAAAGGTTTTGTCAAGCAAAGAATTGGTGCAGTTGAGTTGGGTAATTCAACTGGTCCAATCGTAACAGACTGTAGGCCTGATGTGGAAGGTTTGTGGTATACCTCGGCAGGGATCTTTGCGCCCTTAGCTGCTACGTCAGTTGATATCATGATCTGAGTGGAGCGAGGTATAGATATCTGAACGGGTTCTTTCCTGACTGGCGTTACACAAGCAATTCCAATGACCAAAACTTTGTCATCTGAAAGACGTGCAAGATACAAGCGTGGGAACTCTCTATATTCATCAGCAAAGGAAAAGCTGCAGAGGATATTAGCCAATTCTTTACTTTCATACTTGCGGTTAATGTAAGTAGATATGGCCAATAATATTGGTGAGACAAAAGATCCTGAACGAAAGGCAGATATCATACTGTGAGCATTTTCTGTTTGACGACGTTGACAGACTTTCATTTGGTCCCACTTGGACTTTATTATGCCACACACGAAACGATTTAAAGAGTCTGGTAACAATCTGCTGCTTTCATCAAGTTTTGTTATTTCAGGATAGTTATCACTGTCATACACTGTGGATCGTATATTATCACGTATATGATCAGCTGCAATGTCTATGATTGAATCCTTGCTTTTCAAATATTGGATTCTTAAGATGCAATTTCTTTCATTCAAGAATGTGTAAATTCTGGGCTTTCCATGTTCATATCCATTGACGCCACCTAGAAAGATATTCATAAAAGATGTGAGATCCTTAGTGAATGCTGACATTCATCATTTTCATTCACGAATATACATGCAGAGTTCCTTAAATTCTTCATGTTTTGTTGTATCGAGCGGCCGACCTCTTCCATCTGTATTATCCTATATTAGAAATGGCTTACCAGCATAGTAGAAGACCTGACAATCATGATGGTATTCCACCTTTGGTGCTATATAATGAAAGGTAGTTCAGATCCGGAGTTTGACAGCGTCCTCCCACTCGTCAGCTCGAGCTTCTGCTTTCTTGAGTATACTTTGAATAGAATCCTTCGTCATAACCTCGTGTGACTTGACTCTACGATAATTGGGAGTTTTTAAATCAGATTTTCCCTTTGCTATTTCCTTAGTACATTTGAGACAATGTGTTTTGACGTTGACAACAGGAGTATCTGAGCGCAATTTAGAACCTGAGCTTTTAATGTCGGGAGATAGGAGTTCTTTGTGTTTTCTTTTGAATGAATTGATGCTGCTCTCTCTGAAGTAGTGTCTTCTGCATTCGCCATGGACAACAAATGGTAACTTTGCCTTGCTTTCTTCAAAATATGACTGGTAGCCATCTCCTCTCAATATACTTGCTCGGACAATACCATGAAGACCCTTTTCACCAACTTCAACACGATCGGTTGAATGTCTTTTCCGCAGGTTGGCATTCAACATCTCTCCATCATTATGTTGTGTTTTATGTTGTTCTGTCAGTTTTCAGCTCTTACTTCAATAAAGTTCACCCAAATATCACATCTTATCTACTTCTTTTGTTCCATAAAGTCATTGAATTGTTTCAAAATTAAAATTTACTGAAATGTTTTGGAAAAATCATGATGAAATCCATAATTTCTCGTCTCATCGGTGACGGTGTTTTTTCTCAGAGAAATGCACTTACTGTACTGCTTACCAGACAACATATCATACATGCTTATCACCTTCACATGGATTCAATGGTATTTTTTCAAGAAAAAGATGAAAGCATCTATCTTGAGAGGATAGTAATTCTGTTCATCAATAACAGTTGAAAATGTATTAAGTCAACCATAGTAGACATTGCAATAAATTTGACTAAAAGCACAAGCATCAAATGTGTTGTTATCATACCATTTTCTATTATCTTATGTATGTGTGGTGTCCAAAGTAATATATTAAGATTCCCTGTGAGATGAGTTTTCATTTGTCAAATGGCATAATTATTGACAACATATATGTGTGTATAATCATTTTTTTATGGTTTTGGTGGGCCTTCTTGAAATAAGCGGCCATTTTGAAAATGTCAAAATGCATGATATCAATATATTTAGATTCCTTGTGAGATGAGTTTTCATTTGACACATCACATGACATAATTATTGACAAAATCTCTGTGTGTATAATCATTTTAATGATTTTTACGGCCATTTGGAAATTGGCGGCCATCTTGAAAATGCCACAATGTAGAATTTGCAGAACTTTGTACTTTGCACTTGTTCTGATGCTTTCCTGAAAAATTCAGCTTTCTACTATTTTTTTTGTCATATCGAATGCTCCTGGCCTATAAGTCAAGGGCATCATTGGGACAGAAGCGATTTGAAAGAATGCCACAACTGAGTTTACAGGAATCGTAACGCGCTCTGGGAAAGTTCGAAGCAGGAACTTCGCAGAAAGCCGTTGCCAGGCGTTTTAATGTCAACCAATGAACCTTTAGCCGTTGTGTAAGTAGACATCAGCAGACAGGAAGCGTTGTAGACAGTAGAAGGTCAACTTCCATTTACAACGTTTACAAGACGGAGAAATTCGACTGTCGCACCCCCGAGATCGCTTCAGGCGGCAACAGCAACAGCAGCAAACACAACTGGCAGACATTGGAGACGATTCGGACGCTTTACAGTCAGGCGGCGCCTGACACACGCTGATTACGATCCCGGCGCTCCTACCATGGTACCCATGTTGCAGCCCCGACGCCGTCAAGCCTTTTTCGGATGAGTAGAGGTGCTGTGTTTCCTCTGTTGATGGAAGAGAATATTTATCGGCGACACGGTGAACGTTACGCCACTGCAGACGAGTTAGACAGCGAGATCGATTCGCCATAGCCAGTGTGGTGGTTTGTGAAACAATACATACATGTACTCATGGCAATCTGACAGCACAGCGCATTGTGGATGAAAGGCCTGAAGAAGCTCCTTCGCTGCGCCGTCACCTACGACGTCAGCGTCAGTTAATATTCCAGCATGACAACGCACGCCCCATGCCGCACAAGTGACACAAGCTTTCCTTCAGCAAACTAGAACCACTGCGATGGACTGGTCCGCTTACTCACCACACGGAAACCCCCATTGACCACTTGTGGGGCGAACTGGGGAGTTTGCAGACATCAGCCACCGCCAGCCAACGTTGTAGATTTGACCTTGGCGTGGCCTTTTATGGCAAGCATTGGTTCCTGAAGGTCTGTTCTACCCCCGGACCTCCACGGGTTTCGTTCTTTAAAGGGCCGGTCATAACATGTATAGGTACATAAACATGTTAAGGTTTTGATCTGTTTCTTTGAAAATGATTTAATCTGTCCTCACCTTGATTTCATCATGTCAGTATATTTGACATACCATGTGAGTGAAGAGTTTCAGAAACATCCAGAATTTTTCCACTTCTGCTCAGTTTACACGAGCCTAGCTGAAGCAAAGCATTGTGGGTAGTTGATTAAGGTTCAAAGGCTGAAGATAATTTCTTGTCAAGTGAAGACCTATAATGCAATAGTTTGATTGGCAATGGCCAGAACTTCAGCTTGTGTTATACCGGTAAAAACATATAGAGTATGCACATAAACACTCACCGTCACCTTCTGAAACATCTATCAATGTCTTTTGTGATCACTGTCTTACACCAGAAATGCGTCTACAACAACATCAGTGATGTCATACGATAAACACATGTGTCGCAGATAACCCAGATATAGTTGGGTGATAACGTTGGTTGCCTAACCACAGGGCTGACATGTTATGGTGTTAACCGTGAAGTCCCGGGTATGGCTGAGTGCGGCGTGAAAGTAAACTCAGTCACTCTTATGGTGTTTTTTCATGTACATCACCAATACACACCAGCTCTGCGTGATAAATGTATCAGGTTGGTTGGCTGCTGTTTTGTTCTTTACCTCCGCACAAAATAAATAAATTGATAATGTTGTCTTCTGCAGTATTTCATGCTTGCTTGACAAGGGTGTTAAAAGATATACTGAAAGATAACATCCAAGTGGTAAACATGAATAATTGAGTGTTCTGCGAAACCCACTCTGCTTATTTCGAAGCTTTCCAACTACTGTCTGTGATTGATTTTTAACTGAACACGCACTTGACTGTGAACTCAGACGAACATACAGAATGCCTTTCACACATCGCTGACCGTGACATTTCACTGTCTACCATCTCACCATGAGAGGAAGAATGAAGATGTGTGTTTTGATGCTGTTTGTTGTACAAGAAACAACAGAGGCGGGTAAGTTTACCAATTTGCGTAGGTTGTTTTGCTGTTGGGTTGCTATCCAATGGGGTGATGTGCTGTAGAAGATTTACTCTGTGTTGGGGATCGAATATATGACATTTTTGGCCTTAAGGGAAGTATTGTTGTGTTACTGTATATTTTCTCGTGAGTGAATGTTTTTTTCCTGTGTTTTTTTCTTCTTTTCCATGTGGAAAATGAAATATTTCAAGAACAATCATGAAGTAGGAAGGGCTGGTGTTATCAAATCGGTTGCAAAATATCTTTTTTACCCAGAAGATTGTCAATGTTTCAATTCTCTGTTTATGCACTCTTGAAAACAAATGCTAGTTAGTCCACGTATTTTTTCGTTATTTCCAGCGAAATAATAACACTACATAAATACATTTGACATCAGCAGACATGCTTTATAGCGTTCCGTTCTGAGATATATTTATTTTTAGGTCTTCATTCACAGGATAAGCTTTATTGTGTCAGTAAGTTTTCAAATTTCGCCTCCGATCAGACCCATGTGATACACAACGACATACAAATCGACCGAAAGAAGATAGTAATAACCCACAAAATCCTACGTTCGCGATAACTGCTTTTGAAAGTTTGCTCATTCAATTACAAAGATTAGTGTGACTTCATATATACGATAGAAATATTTTGTAGTCATTTATGATTCTGGTAGTTTGAAAAAAAAAAAAAAACAAAAAAAAAAGAAAAAAAAAAGAAAAAAGAAACCCTCGCAAATTGTGGGGTTTTTTGTGCTCGAAGATGTCTGCTATGAATATTTTGTGTTTTTTGTGTCACTTTCATGCTCAAGGATCGACATGTGAACTTGTGTTAACCCACGTTAGATTCACACTAATAGGGAAATTAATGACTGTGTCGTGCTTAAGAAAATAGATATACTATTCGAAGACAGTAACTGTACATGTTGCTGTTTTAAAAGATAATAACATGTTTTGTGGTGTGTTCCGTGAGCACTGTTTAACTGCTGACTTCAAAATATCGAAATCTGTTGGAATTGACTCTAGGCATCGTGACGTCCTTGTCATAAAGTCGGTTCACAAATTCAACATCGCGTGTGTCCACTGTTGTTGATGCAGACTTCACAAAGATAATGCATAGACGACACCAGGCGATTGAAGAAAGCTTGGGGAATGTTGTTCCATGTCTGAACCAACGTTCAGCTAACGTTAATGGCTGGTTCTGGGCTTGACGTAAACGTCGTTCCATTTCGCCCTTCAGTAGGGGACAGGCCCTGAGAAACAGCTGGTCAGGGAAGTACAGGACTGTTCTGCTGTCCCATATGAAACAACATGAACGGGCATTATCTTTTTGAAACGTGAAGTTAAATTTCTGTCCTTGAATGAACGGATGCACATAGGCCCACTGATCTCATTCCAGTATCACGAACCTGTGAGAGTGCCGTTGACAATGTAAAATTGTGTCACAGCATCGGATGCTATACCTCCCCACCTCACCACCACCATAACGCTTTCTCCAAAACAACAACAACAACAACAACAACAACAACAACAACAAAAACCGACGTTGGACAACGCATGCATCAGCATACCGTTCACCTCGCCGTCTGTACACACTTGTACTGACCTCTGAGCTGGTGAAATCTCGACCCGTCTGAGGACAAACCACCATCTCAATGTTGTCAGTCGCAACATACCTGGCATGGTGTACTTGCCGGTGATGATGGCGCAAAAGTGGGACGTATTGCAGACTGTCGGGGCAGTGTGTTGTGTTCCCTCAGTCAGTTCCATACAATAACTGATTGGACGTTAACCAGGAATTGTCCTAGCAGTGAAACCGACAGCCTGCAATCGATTCCTTAGATGGGTCAGTAGAATGTGATTGTCTTGCTGACGTCACGACGTGATGTGTGGGTGGCCGGTTCTCCCACGTTCCCGTTATGTTGAAAACGTCTCCATTGACATGAGAACGTATGTCGATGGACACCTAATGTCTGGCCGCTACATGTTGGTCTTTCCAATCTCTTTAAGCCGTGGCTTGACGTAGCCACTAATTAGATTGAAATTAACATGTTGAGGACAATCAGCTGTTTTTCTAGTTGCATGTGATCTGCTTAGTCATAAAATTTACATGAAAGAATTTCCCAAGTGGGTGAATGGTGGAAGATCGAAATTCATCAACTGATCAGTTTGGCAAGTACATCAAAAGAGCGTCAAAGTAACATTTGAAAAAATGTTAGAATCAGATCCTTTGAGACGTTTCTTCATAGTGGGGATCATGGGCCCATTTATCAGCTGTGCTCTGAGAGGAGATTACTCTCAAAACATCTCCATCAGACAACACATGTCCTGCCATGATTCTGTGGATTGTCATGGTACTGCCCAAAGGGAACCCCATGCGTGTGGCTTATTCTTAATATGGGCATGGTGCATCTTTGCACGCTGCCAAGTTAGGGGAGATAACTCTTGTTCATATAGTATTACTGGACCTTGGAGACCAGGTATGTTGCCCACTACAGCCCTTTTGAGTCAGAAACGGACCGATGAATTGCAAATTGTATCATTGTACTTGCCACATAAATAGTACACATGTTTATCATTTACTCAAAACCTCTACGTCACGCAATCTAAATGTATTTGATCTGGCAACATCTCCTTTGCCATTATTTATATTCACGTGGCTATTTTGTACAATGATAAAATTTGCAATTCATCGGTCCGTTTCTGACTCAAACGGACTGTAAATGCAATTATCTGATAACAGCATGATGTTTGGGTTGTCACTATTTTACCCCCATCCGTTCATATGTAGAGGGTGTTGACCATGTCAGTGGGGCCAGTGTGATGCGATGTGGTAACCAAGAGGTTAAAGCGTTCAATCGTCTCGCCTATGACCTCGGGTTCGATTCCACACATGGATGCATGGAGGGTCTGATGGTTAACGCTTTTACTCGTCACACCGAAGATCCGGATTCGATTCCCTGCATGGATACAGTAAGTGAAGCTCATTGATATCGCTGCGTAAAACCATAATCACTCACTCGATCAGGTGAGGTTTCTTGGGATCGGTTCTAGCCCACGGGAATGGTAAAAACTGAGGATGTTGATATAAATGGTACAACTAACACCAAACTTTACTATTATGCAGATACAAACCATGCTCTAGGGAAGCCAGCAAGTTCCAGTACTGCCGAGAATCAAGGAGCAAGTAGTGCAGTTGATGGAAAGAAGGACACGGACTGGCGTTCTCTTAGTTGTTTTTCTGTAGACTTCGGCGACCGTGATCAATGGTGGCAAGTGGACCTTCAATACCAGGTCTTAGTGAAGAAGATCACTGTGTCCTCGAGGTCGGACTGCTGTCGTAAGTAAAAATATTTTTCACCGTGAAGATCCGGGTTAGAATTGGAATGCTGCACGTACATGCCACCACCAGAGATGCACCCATCACAACATCAGCGATGTCAAACGACAAACACATGTCTCGCAGATAAGTGAATGAGTTTAGACTTACTCCGTATTCATCAATATTCCAGCTATATGGCGGTCTTACAGATAAACCAGATGTAGGTGCTTGATAACGTTGGTTGCCTAATCTTATGGTATTAACCGTGAAGATCCGGGTTAGAACTGATCTTCAGTAACCCATGCTTGTCGTAAGAAGTGACTTGCAGGATCGGGTGGTCAGGCTCACAGACTTGGACGACACATGTCATCGTATCCCAATTGCATAGATCGATACCCATGCTGTTGATCACTGTTTATCACTTGTCTTGTCCAGACGCGATTATTCACAGACCGCCGCTGCATACTTGTAGGTGGACTATTGCTGAGTGCGTTGTAAAACAACCGGATGAGGTTTCAAATAGCACTATTGTATTTTGAAGTTCGATTAATGTCCTTACTTCTGGAACACTGGGACGGTGGGGTAGCCTAGTGGTCAAAACGTTCACTCGTCACGCCGAAGATCCGGGTTCGATTCCCCACATGGGTACAATGTGTGAACCATATTTTCCGGTGTCCCACCCCGTGATATTGCTGGAATATTGCTAAAAGCGGCGTAAAACTAAACTCACTCACTCTGAAACACTTGGTATTGTACACTATATTTCAAATCTGTGGGCTTTGAGATTGTTGTTTGTTTAGTCGTACCCATCAATATTTCGTCTATACGGCGATGGTTTGTAAATAATCGAGTATGAATCAGACATGGTCAACAACATGAGCATTGCTATATGCAACTGGGAGTCAGCACGCTTGGCCACTCGTCAAATCTGCAGGTCTAAAATAAAGTCAATAGTATGGTTATTAGTATGTACGATTATGGTATCAAATTAATACATTGTATGTATGGATGATGTATTTTCAGCTGACAGGTTACACGATTTTTCCGTGGACACTTACGATATGGATCCCTCCGTGAATCCACATGCTACTGCAAAACAATGCTACTTCTACTCGGGCAATGTGACGTCCCCAGGGGTCACGGTCACAGTGACCTGCACAAGGCCGGTCAGTGGCCGGTATCTTCGTCTTACAGGGAAGAACAGAAGAAATAATATTGATGTGCTACAGTTCTGTGAAGTGCAAGTCTTTGGGGATAAGCAAACACACTTCAGTTCATGTGAGTCAGTACAGCCTCTACGTTTGAACAGATACAGGTGCATTAATTAAGCACCACTCAGTTTTTGAAAATTCAGCTTGAATACTGCAAAGTTTTGGCGACTGATGTTTAAAGAGAAAATGGAAAAATGTTATTTTGCAAGCAAAAATGATAACAAAGAAAATTTAGATGTTCCTAAACATTTTTTTCACAATATCAAAAATACGTTTACCTCGTTTTCCCCAATGCAAGTCACAAGAAAATGTTTTTAAAAAATTGAATTCATAGAAATGATTATTTCACGATTTTACACACTCAGCAATAGTTGTTTCTTGTTTCAATAGTTGAAAATGGTGACATTAACGTGCCTATCTTTATCTCAAAGCAGAATTTTATTTCTACCTGTCTTTTGAACATCTAAATCACTGTAAACGGTCTATTTCGATTCAGTCATAAATTAGACAACTTAATTCCTCTAAAAAATGCAATTCATCAAAATATGAATACATTTGAGATCGTTTTACGTGACTTGCATAATGCTGTTTTAGCTTTCTTGCACACTAATGCCTTCCAACAATTCTTTGACTGTTTTTCAGTAATTTATATACTAGGTAGGTAAGAGGGTAACGCTTCCTGTGGCGTTTAGTGTACAAGTTCTAATTATGCATAATTAGGAAGGGTGGGTGCGTGAGTTACGTTTCACGCCGCACTCTGCAATATTCCAGCTAATGGAGTCTGGATCAGACAATCCAGTGATCAACAGCATGAGTATCGATCTGCGCAATTGGGAACCGACGACATATGTCAACCAAATCAGCGAGCCTGACCACTTGATCCCTTTAGTCGCCTCTTATGACAAACATAGTCACCTTTTATGGCTAGCATCATTAGGAAGAACCCGAATATCAGATTCAGACATTTTTTCCAACAATTCAGACTCTCAGCTGACAAAAATTTTCAAAAGCCAAGGGACATTGTTAAGATTTTGGAATAAATCCTTGAAAATGGAAAAACCTGAAAAAGAACTGTTTCAGGTATGGACAATTATTCTAATTAAGGTACATGGTAAGTTCAGAAGTGTTTTTATTGTTGAAATGTTAATTGGTTGCTTTATCCAATTCCAAAGGTCATTTTTCGGAACGTGTTTAGAATTTCATTTTAGGCAAAATTAATACACGCACGCACACACACGCACACACACACACACATATATATATGTGTGTGTATATATTCGTCAAAGGCCACGAGGGGAACCTAATAATTGCGGATACATCAACCCATGGCCCCCTCGTGACCAGTGGACTACTTATAATATACTCTCCCCTAAAAGAAACGCATACGTGTATATTCAATTCAGTCTTCTGTAACGTGAGATAGAACGTGTAATTCTGGATCAGTTGCAGCGACATTTCACAGTATAAGGCTTATTGTATGTTTAGCTTATGAATTCGCCTGTATTGTAGATTCAAGAATCGAACGTTATTGCAGCACTGGACCCGTTTCTTTTCTTTGGAGAGTATATGTTTGGTCCCGGTGAGTGAGTGAATATAGTTTTACACCACTTTTAGCTGCTTTTTAGAAATATCACGGCGCGGATACACCAGAATGGAGATTCATACATTGTACTTATGAATGGAGTCGAAACCCGGTTTTCGTCGTGACACGCGAAAGCATCAACCATATTTGTGATGCGTTAAAGAAGGAACAAAGAAATACACAGACAAACGCCAATTGTGGACAGCGGTAGCTACCCCTGATGACCTACCTATTTTACATCATGTGTAAGAATGATAACGTTGTATTTACAGGCTCAACGCTTAAACGTCAGCGTGGTAAACGGTTCAGGAGTACTTTCCTACAGGATCTACAGTCGGAAGTCACCAACCCTGCAGCTTGTGCCTCGGCTTGTGAAAGGGACATCCGCTGCAGCGGTTTCAACTTTAAGCTGGCGGAAGGTACATGTCAGTTGGTGCTGGACACAGAGATCGGGGCAGCGGTTGCTGATGCTTCTTGGAGTTGTTATCAGTATGAGCCATGCTGGGTGCCTTGTCCAGCAGTCTAGCCACTGACCACTATATACGTGATTCATTATCACATTGGCGTCGATGGGATAGCCAAGTCAAAATATTGATTCCAGAACAGTCTCGTTTCCTGTTTGTAGGGCTCCGTCCTATTGCGCAATTTCGTGCGATAACCAGTCCAAAATTTTAGCCTAATTCATTTACCTGGATACATACATATATATATATATTAATCAGTATTTTTTTATACGTCTTAACACTTGTATATTGCATCAAAAACTAAAGCTAAAAACTTTAGCTGTCTGATGTTAGATCAGTCGCATTGTGCGTTACATGACTACGCTGAATAAGCGGAAAAAAAACCAACAGGTGTAGCCAGTGAGCCAGATGCATAGTGAATATAAAATATAGTAATACGGTGTTATTAAAGTTTAAAATTAAATTTGTTAATACCATTTTGTTTTGAAACAAGGAATTGTAATTCACTGTAACCAGAGTTGTTGTGTCTATTTCCACTTTCACGAGAGAATTCGGATCGGCTGAAAAGTAGGTCATTGTCTGAAAAGGTTAATGAGACGTTCTGATTACAGCGTTCGTTCGTCACGCCGAAGACCGGGTTCGATTCACCATATTTCTGTGAATACTTTTAATGTTTATCATTATAACAACGCATTTAATTATAGAATATATATTCAAGTATTCATACTGAAGTATATTTGTCAGTATTTTAATTATGGAAGCATATTTATTTCTTCAGTATCCATAGAACTACATTACTACAACGGTCATTACAGCAACAAAATCTGTCACAGCGGTAATGACTTGTGTCAGGGATCCGGTCATTTCCCCAACAGGACAAATCCCCATACCTGTTTTGTAACCGGTTTTGTAACCAGTTTTGTAACCGTGCGTGATAATACTGGTACTCCCATGTAGAATGCTAAAAGTAATACATTCTTATGTCTTCAATGATACAAAGTACATCGAGCTAGGAATTGGAAATTTCACTAGCACACGTAGTGTGAAAGTGAAATTATAATTTCATTAGTAAACATAGTAGATGTGATATTGGTATCTTCATCATGATATCCGGAAGTAGGCCATATTTAAAGCTAGCGAAGTCTCGCTATGCGAGATCTCGCGAGGCGAATTACCCATAAACCCTTCCTCATAAGGGCCGAAATTAGAACAGAACAGAGAGTAAAGGCAAAACATTTAATCAGATCATACAGGTGATCTACTGAAACCTTGTCTATCAGTGTGTCTCTGGTGTCTGAAAGTAGGTCTGCGAGCTGAACGTTTCTCAGCATCAAATATCAGTTTGACTTTGGTCTTACGTTTGACCTCCTTACGCATGATGTCATGAAAGGCATCCCCAAAGAGTGTGCACTTAGTCTCTGACAAAACTGTGTCATGCTTGAGAATGAGGCGTTTAGCCTTCTTGACATCCTTAGATAGTTTGGCCAGAACGTTAAGCCTTCTACTGTAATTCATAGAGACATTGGCCTTGCCGATAAGACAGATAGTTTTCTCTACCGATTCAAGCAGTTCAAAAATATCTAAATCGGCAGGAGATTCACCCCTGCGGATCTTGTCACGATTATGCCACAAGTGACATAGTGGCCCATGGAATTCAGAATTCACTTCTGAATAAACTGAAGGGAAGGGATTGATCATATTATTTCTCACAAGACTTTGCCGCATAGAGATCATCTGAAAAGGGATCAAGAGAAGATGTCTGCAGACATTCCTCTGAAGGGACAGGGAAATCTTCCAAAATATTCTCCAGTTTGGAGTCCTATCAGAAGACAGTGAACTTTTTCTGAGAGAGATGATGCAGGAGACTCCATTCTGATGGGTCTTGAGCATCGGTCAATTAGCACGGGACGTAATCATCAACATGGTCACTAGCCACTCGTTTAGATGGAATGATCCCCTTGTCCCTATTCTGACTCGTAGCAGGTTCAATGTAAGCTTCGTCCGAGCAATGATCACTAGAGATGATAGAGTTTGAGTCAGAGTCAGGCTCAAAGTCAGAGTCGGAAGTATATTCGTGCACGTTTGTGCTGTTTTTGATGGCTATCCGCCCCCGAACCTGTTGTTGGCCGACCCCGATGGTTGGAGTTGACGGGGCATGTCCAGACCATCCACGTGGTCCTTCAAAATAACCTTGTCTGCAGATTTAAGATTTATGCGCCTCTGCGGGCACATTATTCTGCTCAGATAAAGCATCTGGGTCTTGTATAAACCCTTTGATGGCAGAATATTGATTCTTGCTAATCTACACAAGGGATAATTCAAAACTTACGTAAAGACTAACTCACACGTCTATTCAATAGAGGCCATGATGAAGAGGGGTTTATGGGTATTTCGGATCGCGAGAACTCACTTAGCGAGACTTCGCTAGCTTTAAATATGGCCTACTTCCGGATATCATGATGAAGATACCAATATCACATCTACTATGTTTATGACGTGAAATTAGAGAACATTACAACAGAAGGATGTAAAAAAATGCTTGCAGTGTCATTACTTTCATTACCTTAAAACTCCAAACACCGAAATCTGTACATTTTGTCTCACAGTGGTATTACAGTTGATGAAAAAAGAATATAGCAGAAACAATTACCATGAATGTGAGAATCCAGTGTAATTGCTGAAACAATACAAATTACCTGGTTAGTTAAGATTTAATATTTTTTTTCAATGCCAAGAAATTGTTAAACTATTGTTAAGTGACTGGGCTGACTGGGAATATATAAAAAGGTTGGTTGCCGTCTGGAGGGCGACACTCAATCATTCCTATTTCCTAGAGTTACATCACTGCCAACCCTAGAAAACCCGTCAACGCCTGAACTACATTATCTACTGTCACACCGATCGCGGTGTTGACATTCTGCATAGTTGATTACCTCTCGTACTGAGACTTTGGTGAGTTTGATATATTATATTTTTGTGACCTACTGACTAAGATTTTGTCTCTCTTGAATTGTATTTGAAATCTGTATTGTGAATATTGACTTCTGACTTTGTACACCTTGCTCTCGTTGGACAATAATACATCATTTGACTTGTCTTTGTTCTGTTTTGCTGGTTCACAAGGGGATTTCTTACATCGTTTGTCACGGTAAATTCTTAATATGAGATCCAAATAATTATACCCGTGAAGGTCCGGGGTAGAATAGGCCTCCAGCAACCCATGCTTGCCATGAAAAGTGACTATGCGTATTGTAAGAGGCGACTGCCGGCATCGGATGGTCAGGCTCGCTGACTTGGTTGACACATGTTATTGTGCAGATCGATGCTCATGCTGTTGAACACTGGATTGTCTGGTACAGACTCGATTACTTACAGACCGCCACGTGCAACATATAGCTGGAATATTGGCGAGTGTCGTAAAAATAAACTCACTCACTCGGTCACCAGTTGTAGGTGTGCCGCGTGTTGTCAACAACATAACAGAGAATTTAGTAGCCAACTGTGGTTACATAGAATAAATTAAGTCACACTGTTTTTGTTCATAAATCTAATGTTTTATAACATCTTGAAGTCAATTCCTTAGAAAGAGATATCGTTCAGCTTAATTCTTAAATTTGTTTACCTCCATGACATTACCAAAACATGTCACAACCGCAACTGCAATGTCATTACCACACCGGGAAGAATTAATTATGATCACACCACTTTGAACCAGTTTAACTTATGGGAAAGTCAAAGGAATTCAATGTTTTATCCTTTTCTTGTAACTGTTATTGATGCCTTAGTTATTATGTTTACATTCTTGCTAAAAACCAAAAAAAAACAAACATAAATACATCGAAACAATTTAGAAGAATGACCATTCCTTGTACAAATATAGTTTTAAATAGCCACATATGTGACGCCTAACAAGTCTTTCTATTTCATAGCTGTTTTGGATCAAAGTTTCAGACTACAAATTCAAAACACAACATTTTTGCCGTCCCTGTATTAATGCCATGTTTATTTAAAGTTGAAAACTCATAACAAATTTTATGGACAATCCAACAGCAAAAGCTGAATCACACATGAATTAACTACTCAGCTTAAACATCATCTTCACAAATAATATGACACAATGGTAATTCATTGTTGTTGTCCAAGTGATTTATAACATGTAGAATACAGTAATTTCATAAAAGATATGCGGTAAAACATTTTTGCAAAAACGCAAACTAGTGACGAACCGTATGCTATTCCACTGCAGTGGAAAGCTACGTTAAACTTCATTTGTTGAAATTAAAAAAAAAAATTATACATGCGTTCTTGTTTACAACCAGCGTTCAAATACTCTCACAGAAGAAAGCTACACGACGACAGTCTGTAAATACTCGAGTCTGGTCCAAACAGTCCAGTGATTGACATCATGAGCATCGATCTACACTGATGGTATACCGAACAAATGTTTTACGTTGTCTTGCATTTGTGAACACAGGTGTTTTGTAAACACCACAGTTGCGGGAACAAATCTGATATTGTTGTGCTGTTGGTTTTGATTGCCTGCTGTGCTACTGTCGAGGCAGGTTCAACCAATGGCTGATAACATGATCACATCCCATGCGCTCTGAGCACCATCACACATAAATTACCACCGCGACAGAAGTTTGACATGAATCCCAATTACAGTCTACAAGCACGAGCTACAGCAACATCGGTTCTAAATCGGAATTCAGGACGATGGGGTAGCCTCGTGGTTAAAGCGTTCGCTCGTTACACCAAAGACCAAGGTTCGATTCTCCACATGGGTACTGTATGTGGGACCCGATTCTGGTGTCTCCCGGGGTGATACTGCTGGAATACTGCTAAAAGCGGTGTAAAACTAACTACTCACACACTAGAGATTCTTACTGAACCATGAGGCAAAGGTGGCCGGTGTTAAATTCCGAAATCATGGGGAAAGGCTATTATGTCGTATATCAATACATTATAGTCATCATCTGTTTTCTTCATTATAGTTTTACAATGTCATTTAAACCTCATCTTATAATATCACAATTAGTATGGTGAGAGACAAAACAAACGTCAAGGAGAGGGGGTGGGTGGGTTAAAGCGTTCGATTTCCCACATGGAAACAATGTGTGAAACCCTCTTCTTGTGTCCGGCGCCGTAATATTGCCGGAAAATTGCTAATAATGACATGAAAGCGTACTCCCTCACACATGGACTAAAGTATACGGAACTGTGTTCAGAGTTTTATTAATACCGTGCAAACAACGTCGCGCTGTTGTAGAACCGAGAAAATGCCCAATTAGTCTGTACCAAAAATGTCCCGGTGGAGCTGTTGATCTGTATCCTTCATATGTTCATCTATACCTGTCACGGAAACACCCACTTCTACACAGAGTGTTGGATCTAAAGGTATATCGAATGGATTTTCGGGGTGTCCTGCTTGCAACATGGTGACGACACAGACTTCGCCGTGGCTTACCACAACGCCCGGTGACCCTGAGGCCCCATGTCTCAGGGAGCAGTGGAACTGAAGAAAGGAAGAGTCTTTTCCAAAACCGTCATATACTTCCAGGTGTTTAGGCAGGATGCCCTTATTCAACAATTCTCTTTTCATCTCCTGAAACGCTTCCCTATCAGTGATAGTGTAGCAGTTGTGTTCTCTGTACAGGATCAGGTCCCCGACATGGCCTAATAAACTGAACCTTCCTTTATAGTCTTTCAGGAACCGAGTGAATGCTTGTGGAAATGGGTTCCCATCTGCAGAAGGTGCTAGTTCGACAATGGCGGTATCTAAATGTACATCAAAAAACCGCAAAGTAGTGAGTTCGAAGCACTTGGTACCATTTCGTCCATGGGTAAAATATGCTTGTAATCCCGCTAAATTTAATTTCTGTTGAACATAATTGAAAAGTGAAGCCCGACCGATCTTCAGAATACTCTGCATCTGTTCCTGTGGTATTCCTGCAGAAAGTTCAACAAAAGAGCATTGCAATAAGCAATTAATACTTCATCAATTAAGAAGAGAATCCGCAAATAAGAAATTACTGTTATTGTTGCCATATTAGGGCAGCAGTTGATATTTACATCTTTTCATCCTGTGTGAAATAGTGAGCGTAAGGTTGTGGTAATTCGGAGCCAGCGTTTTCATTAAAACCTAATATGGTAAATACCGTTTTATTTCAGTATCTTACCAAGGGCTAAGTTGAGCACATGTGCAGCTGTCATAATGCAATTATCTCCCACTCTGAAACCGGTTCCATTGGTGCCAATTGAGCAGACAGATCCAGCAGCTTGGTTGATAAGATCCATATCGCAAGCTTTTTCGACATCCATACCTTGGTTGGCTTTGCCAAGAGAACCTGAAACAATAAAAGTGATATCCAACTATTACAGGAAATTCAAACCTAATCAAATGACGCACATTGAAAGAAGAAGAAGTTGATTTGACTGGATGGTCCAAACGTGGCATTACCTGGAAATAGACCTGCAGGTCTGGCGTTCCATCCATCAGAACCAGGAGGTGCTGCTGAACAAGATTTGGGCGCTTCCACGGGATGTCCCTGCAGACGTGCGAGAGTGAAAAGAAAAGAACGTGTTTACTACCCTCGCTTGTTCAGATTTGTATATTCCGGAAATCCCATTTTCCATACGATTTAGTAGTGTCTGTGTTATTGCCGAAAGAGAAACTTTTGAGATTTCAAACACCATTTACTGGTCTGTCACTGGATGCAACAGAGCCAACACTGATTCAGATTCACTGTATGCAAAACATGTCAGATTTCATCATAACAGATACTTACAGCGTTCTCAGGAACCTTCTGTACAAATCTTCTAGGCATTCTAGAGGCCCCTGCGGAAGCTGAAAACACAGATTGTAACATATGTGCATGTTCAATATTGTCAACATGTATAAATGGATGCATGGCCTCAGCCTTATGTGACAAGCCATTTACACGTAACAGCAAATGTGTTTGTATTTCATAATAATTTCAACCCATCACATTTTATATTAATATATAACTTAAAGACAAGGGGCTAAGAAGTATACGACACCATATCCTTGTGTTCGTCGATATAAACGGGTGAGTGATCAGCAACATTTCGGCTATATGGCGGCGATCTGTAAACAGTCGAGTCTGGACCAGACAATCCAGTGATCAACAACATGGGCATCGATCTTCACAACTGGGAACCGATGACACGTGTCAACCAAGTCAGTGAGCTTGACCATCCGATCCCCTTAGTCGCCTTTCACGAGAAGCATAGTCGCCTTTTATGGCAATCATGGGTTGCTGAAGGCCTATTCTACCCCGCTACCCTCACGGATCTCGTCGATATAAACATGCACACTTTTCTGAGGATAGCACGGTGGTGGTAGTTTCTTAAAGGCAGTGTCTAGTCGAATCTCAGCGTGAATGTATGAAAACATGCTCTGAGAGTTGTCTCATTCAGTCAAGGCAATTCCTTCTGAAAGTTGCACATTCATTGGAAGTTAGATATTTAATTATTTGGCCAAAGTAATTACATTTTATCAAACAAGGCCAGTAGAATTGATCGACATCGATTGCTGCTGGCACTTTGCCATGACTAAAATCCAAACCAGCAGGGTTCGTTATTAAGTCACTGAGTGGAAACTGTAAAAAGACCAACAGAAGCATGCCTTAAACAGTTAGCTACAATCCACGTACCACAGTACTGCACTGCCCGTGTAAACTAACGGTAAATAATGATTATACTCAATAACAAAGATTTTTTTAAATGGTTGATTGTTGCTCTCAGCAATACCGCACCTTCATGGTGGCGATCTGTAAATAATCGTCTCTGAACCAGACATTCCAGTGATCAACAGCATGAGCATCAACCAACGTAACCTGTACGCAATGACACGTGTACCCAAGTCAGCGAGCCTGACCACCAGCATGGGTTCCTGATAACAAATTCTGGCCCGGATCCTCTGGGGTCTCATCCCATATGAAGACTGACACAAAGGGTTTACTACAGAATCACCACTTGAAATGATATTTGACGCCTTACGTACGCTGTATGGTCATTAATAAATCAACATGTGTACCTTTGTAGTCAGGAAGGTCTTGCAAGATATCATTCCGTTCAATCTGAGTCAGAAAGCTCTTCAGTTTTTCTATAAAGTCATCAGGCCTCTGCTGTTCCAAAATTGTCAACAGATCAAAAGCATTTTTGATTTTCCCCCGCTTTTGTTTTCCTATCATGTCTCCAAAATAAAACTTGGCCGTTTCAACTTCATCTGGTGCCAGATTCTGTGCTATCCCAAACAAGACCAGTCTGAAAAAAACAAAAACAAAAAACAAACAATGCCCTGTCTCTTAACTGATCGCGTATCTTTCTTCTACGGCTTCTTCTCATTCAGTGATTCCCCTAGAGCTATATGGCACAGTGGGCTAGATCAGGGTCTACATGATACAATTAGTTTTAGCATTGTAAGTGTCTCAGAACTTCCGTCCCTCTCCGTCTTCCGCCTACTGCAACATCCCCGTCTCACCTGAAGTCTGACACAGTTCCGTCAGGAAACCTCTCTTTATCTCGCATCAGATCTTTGTGGTCAGTCCCTTGAAGGTGTTGTAGAAGGTCGTTGCGGCCAATCCTCAAAAAGGCCTGAGTTAAGAGTGACGTTTTCCCTTGCTGTATCAACCGTTTCTCTTCTAAATGTGTGAACATACTAACAGCATCGTTTATCTTGTTTGGGGCGAGGAGGTCTTTAAACATGTATTTTAGGGATTCCAGATCATCGACGCCAAGGTTTAATGCAATCTTCAGAATCAACGCTTTAAAGTTTGGTTCGGGAACTGCATCTGTCTCTAAAGTGGTCATTGTCGAATTCAACCTGAAATGAAGATGAATATCTATTGTTACTTACCTATAAGAAAGTCACTGTAGGTATATTCCTTTGATGTGAAGATTTCACTTTAACATTATTCTTGTAGTACACACTTGTAGAATATCTCCATAAGGATTAGCCACCGTGTCGTGAATGGATACATTATAGAATACACCTGTATAGCGAGACACTGTAATAACTCAGAGATGACAACGCAAATCCAATTTACCGTTTACCGATATTACTGCAACTAGTCTGTCTATAATTTTGATATAGGCAGTTTGTTTGAGTGGCATTCTAGAAGCTGCTGGGATAGACATGACACAACTTTATGGATGATCAAAGTCTTTATTTTAACAATGGCATGCTTGAAAAGGATACAAGAGCCCATACCGCAACGTCGCCATTGCTGATTATCCATAAAGATGCGACATCTCGATACATGCAATACAACGACAATAACATTGCAATATGTCTTTTATAGCGTTCGTCTGAGGTCCACGGTCTTATGTTACATTGACGAATAGTTGTGTAACAGATAGCATGTCTCCAATCATATACGCGGGACAGTTCTTCAGCGTTTGTAATGTATTTTGAAATGTTTTGCAATCCTTAATTATAGTTATCAACGGTGCCCTCAACTGACCATTGTTAATACTCGCAGCAAATAGTTATAGTCACGTTATTTATAACAATGACTAATAGGGAAACCAGCTGGGGAATTCCCCTTAACCCACTCGATGACTTGACATAACCTGAATTCAGATTTGAATGACTTGTTGAAGTCAAGATTACTGGAATAGCAAGAACTGACAGGACGTTGACCACAGCATGAACGGTCATTATCAGAATGATGAGGATTTAGTATAAAGGGAACTGACAAAATGTAGAGCGAGCCTGTTTGATCATAATGATTAATGTTAAACTGTCAGGCGTGAGCTTACCGTCGTAATGTAGCGACATAAATAGATACAATGTGTAAATGAGCGTGAGGTCGTATAAAAGGTTGTCGTGGAATTACTCACACAAATGCTGTTTCATATATATTCAAATATACTACTCTCCACACTCTAGCGGTATACATCCACTATAACATTCTCTACGATTATACCCGGAAGTAGTTGCATAATAGTTTCCTTAAGGCGAGTTATAATCGTATTTTGCTTTGGGCTTGGGCGTCCTTTTAACTGATCGTCCGATTATGACAAATATTCAGATTACATTATATTTAATTATGTATTTTTGCATTTGTTATGCACGTGAACGCCATTGATGTCAACGTGCGTTTTAATCAGAGGTATTATTTAGTGACTTCACTTTAGCATAAAACATTTCCACAGATTTTATTTAGTAAAGAAAAAACTCTCCTTGATAAATGTGACTCGATGACTGACTGAACCCCTTTGTCAGATAGTTTGTATCTAGAAGCGATGTTATCATTCTGGTACAAACTTATACTCTTAAGAACAGAAGGGGAACCTTAAGTTTCAAATTGGATAGGAAGTATAAGCGTTAGCAAACTGTTGAAAGACAGAGACAGATATTTTATGAACGCGCCACCATTTCTCTTTATTGCCATCGTAAACACATCGCATGGGATGCACGTGCACAACGGAGTAGTCTCATACACGTGCATGGGGTGTCATTCTTAATTTTGACGGTTTGCAAGAAGGTCGATAAATCACTGTCGACATTTAATTGGGCCAATCATCACACAGTTTTTCAGTGTTTGTTTCAAGCCCATTTTGTATGAAAATGAAAATCGTACACATGCAAATTTCACGTCATACACAAGTCATCTTTCAAGATCGATCCTGTACAAAACTACAGTCATAAGAAGGGCAAGTGGTGATACACTCTCAAATCTCAAACCATTCATTATTGTCATATCAACACTGACTGGCTCCGATATATCTCCTAATGTTTCAATCGTAAATTTAAATTGAACTCCCACTAGAGTCTATATCATGTGTGAATAATAATAAATTTAACGTAATTATTCGTAACCTACTTCATCAGATGTTAAGCACAAACAGCTACTGATTCAAACAGATTAAAGGCACTAAGGATATTTGATCATTGTGTATTGAGATATGTGTATATGGTTAAATCAAAGTTGTTTATCCCAGTAGTATACACGTTGGTTCTACTGCCGCGAAAAGTAAAATAATAATACAATAAGTAGGAAAAAGGAGAAGGTGTGCATTCATGCATATGAGCATATAGAGACACGTTTGTTCCTCTTCCTTGTTCTTCTCCCCAAGTACTAGTAGACCCAGCAACAAGACGGGTATTTGGAAAACAAAATGAGGTCCAGCGCAGAAAAACAACAGTACGTTGATGGGGGTTTGTTGTTCGTGTTGTTTGTATGCCCTCCCAAACTGGACCTTCCTCCAAGGGAAACCACCAGCGAAGGTGCACTCAAATTAGAGACATACAGGTACATAGATATAGAACACAGCAATGGCAGGAGCCAAGCTATCCTAAACCTATGCCGAGATCCGACCGGCGTGCTTGTGTCTTCGGAAGGCGAAGAGGAAGTACCACATATCGCAGGCCAGATATGCACGAATCTGAGACATCTCTGAGACACACAACTTCCATCATAACAGAGTTCTTCGAAATCCTGCTGGAGAAGTGTCCCCACATCTTGCTTTCAGACAGAGAAATCCCGGAGCGATCGGCACACACCTACGAGCGGTACGAGATCCCTCGACAGTTTCTCGAACCGTAGGTGTTGTGCTTTCGTCAGTTCGAAGAAGACGGCAAAATGGTCACCTGTATCTATGTCTACCCACCCAACCAGCTTCCACCTGCAGCGGGGAAACTTCGAATTGACAGACAGACAGACAGTCAGACATTTTTATTCAGTAAAGGGGCCTCAGGCCAAACATCATTAGATTTCACTTCCTGAGTATATTTTAAGTTCATCTTCTTCTCTGCATGATAAAGGGAATTTCCAACATTACAAAGAATACTTGTGTTTGAATCTTTAAAAATATCAACAACAGACATATGGTTGTACGTTTTCTTTAAAGTATCAATAAGTATTTGTTTCTAATATCTGCATCTAACAGTGCACATTCCAGAAAAATGTGATATTCATCCTCAATAGTATTTACATTATTCTTTTTACAGTGGCTTCACAGCCTTAGACGTTTTCAGCAGTAGTATATCTTCCTGTTTTTATGTCAATTTTAAAATTTGAGCTTCTAAATCTGGAGGTCTAAAATGTAAACGTAAATCACAACATAAATACTTTTCAACATCCAAAAAACATTTGGAGGCTTTGTAAAGATAACATTTAGGTGAAGATTCCACAGAAGAGTACCAAGACTGCTGAATATTATCACATAGCCTCTATGTCACAGACCACTACATTGGCAGCAAGAAAAGTGTTCTTTGGAAAACAGTGAGATAGACTATACACAACAGGAGCGACTCCCGCTCGAGGTTCCCAAAGAATTCACGAATGGCTGTACAACTGTATCTCCATGTTGTATTATATAACTGAGACAGCGATTCAACGTGATACAACTGATTTTTGTTTTCGTTTTTCGTTGAGTGCTTTGGATTGTCCCCAGTACACTGTTCACTACAGAGGCTCAAGCCCCTGGGATCTGCCACTTAATGACACGTCGATGATTCTCTTACCCAGTATGACCTCCACAGCACTGCGACTTTGGAAGAGTGGGACGGATCCATCAGAGCAAGCAAATATACTTCCTTTAAAACAATTAGACTCACTCGTGTAGATATAGCCACTTACTTCAGGGGACTGTTCTAAACTAAATTTTCTATACTCTTAAAACGCACTGTTTACAAATGAACTCATGTATTGTAAAACAAATTCGCAACGTTCAAAGAGATTATTGTCACGAGTTCAATGAATTGTAAGAATCAGTAAAAAATGGCGAATTCTGATCAAAATTATACATCCATGTTTACATGAACGATCCTCGTCTGGATAAAGTTTGCAGTTGGTTCCCCCGTGTTAGTGGAGATTCCACTGTACGATGTAACCATATATACATGTATACATAAATAACACGTAGTGAGTGTCTTAAGTGAGTCTAAACTTTTGATGGGTAGTATATTTCGCTCATCAGGGTCTGGGAAACGCTTGCACCGCCCTACAGAATAGCCATGTTCCACCTACTTGGTCGCCTCCAAGATAATTCGAAGCGCTGTAATCACATACAGACTTTCCTGGGATGGGACATACTCTGCTCACCTTAGGCTAGTCATATCAGAATAAAGCAATTTCGTAACAGACAAAGATACGAAGTGAAGTGCTTAAGAAATTTCTTAACTTCTCTAACAACTGAGTTCTCTCGGTATCCACGAGTAAACTAGAAGAGACTGAAGTGTGTCGTTATTATACTCTGTAGAGACTCTGGGTCAGTTCATTAAATAAATGAACATGGCTCTACTAAATTAGTGGTCTCATTAAGTTTGTCTTATGGGAGGTCTGTCTTTTGGGAGTATGGCGTTGATAATAGAGAATTTGTAGTTTGCAGACCAGCTCCCTGAAGAATGGATGAAGATGAAATACACAATGAAAACAGTTTAGGCGTAACGCTGAAAGTAAATCGCACTGCATCTGCGATTTGTTTGGAGTGTAAAAGGTTTTCTGGTGAACAGTGGACTAGATTTAGCATGTGTTTATGACGGGTGTCACCGGTGGGGCAGGATACGCTCACCTTTTTCACGAACACCTGGTATCATCACTATGTCACAGTGATTCATAAACACAGGCTCAGTCTTCGTATCGCATAGTGACAATCACTGAATTGTTACAAACAAGATAGTACAGCTGAAATACTGCTGAAGTAAACACACACATGCACACGCACGCACGGGCGCACGCGCGCGTGTGTGTATGTGTGTTAATGATATAGTCACTTTTGTACAATGAATAGATTTCCTAAGGATCTGGAAAGGGTTTTGACGCTTCCGTTTGAATTGACGACCCTCCACTTGCCCGGTCAACCGTTGGAAAAAAATACGGTTATGCATTATACTGGCCTAAGTTAAAAGCATCTGCGTTAGATAGGCTTTTGTACGCAGAATGCTGAAGGTTCAAAGTCTTGAACGAATAGTGTAGTTTCATGAGATTAGCCTTCAGGCCTCTGCAGTTCCACTGATTCACACACAAATAAACTATTTCTTCGGAGGGTTTATTGGGAATCTACCCCTTCCTTTCCTTGAGGCGATACATCCATGCCCTCTAGGGATCCGAACTTATGGGAAAGTTGGATATTATTTTTCGAACCTTTGGGAACACTGCCATATTGACATTTGATAATGGACGGACGTTTTGATAAGGAAAGTGATGATGATGATGATGATGATGATGATGATGATGATGATGAGGAGGAGGAGGAGGAGGAGGAGGAGGAGGAGGAAGAGGAGGACAAAGACGACGACGACAACGACGATGATGATGACAAAGATGCCAACCCTAGTTTGGGCCTAAGTATAATACTGGACATCAGAAAGTGTAATGTAGACCCCAGAAGTGTAACACTTGTCTTCCAGTCGCTTTGATATAGTGCACGTTGTCACAAGAGGAATATTCTTGACATTGACAAATACACGTCACCAATCATTATGAAACACCATGAATCAAAAAATATTGGTCAGGTGACACAAGATACTTTAATTCCTTACAAATTAATTGGAATGAGCATGATTCTAAGAATAAGTAATTTCTATCGGTGTAAGGCCATTTCTTAACCCCTACACGTGTGCTACGAAACACTTCCTTGTGAAATAATATCCACTTTAGTCATTTTCCTAAAACCAGTAGAAAAACGTAATTTTTGCACATTAAGTGTAACGTAATTGGTCAAAATCGTAATAATTACGCCAAAGCGTGAAGGTTGACATCTCTGTGATTCATCATCCGAGTTCCCAGCCCTCCATGGAGTAACATGAAGACAGCTGAAACATGTGGGTCTCCAACTCGCAGGACCAAGATGATTTAGTCCAGAAGAAAATACCTATTCTGCTCCTGATCCACACGAGGGAAGAGCTAATAGCCTTACCTGGCATTCGCCACCACGAAGCTGCTCTTCAAGAGAGCTTCAAGTTATAAAAGGATTGTTTCTTTTATCAAATAACGCATCGTGTGATCCTACAATCTTATACACGATGATATGGAATTAAACTTGTGTAAAGACACGTTTAATTACGCGATATGCATGACATATTCTCTTAAAACACTACTGGAAAACAAGGCAAGGTTGAGCACCAACCTAATATTTGACCTGTATTATCACGTGTGAGTGCCGTTTACTGGCGTTTGCCATTGTGAGCGAATGGGCCCCAGGCTGTCCACAATGGATGAGAGTCTTAAGCACGGCGTGTGCAGCTACGCGAGGAATCAATTTCATCGTCATGTGCTGCATGTGCACTAGCTTCCATTTGCTTACATTTCATCAGGGACAATAGATGACGCTGTAGAGAATCTCTGTTTTCACAAATCAAAATGGGTTTGCTAATTGCCGTGCACCCCCTGTTTCTTGTAAAAGCGCTCTCCGCGCTGGCCTAACTTATCATTGTTTGCTATTAGTGTGCAGTATAGGCATATTGTCCATCCAGAACACTTTTGCCAGAAAATCAGCAAATTTCCACAACTATTGTATACGTTTTGCGCACGTATGTGCATTCATCCACAGAAATAGCATGTTATGTTCATCTCTGTTGAACTTAATGCTGTCATCATAAGTGATGACATTGTAGTGGTATTGTGGGTGTATTGTCAGATGCGGTATGTATAGACTACGTCTCACGTCCATAGTGAACTTAGAATCCTTGAAGACAAAGTGTTGGCCACCTCTTCCAATGGAAATACACCTGACAGTCACTTGGGTTTGTTAGCCAACGTGCCAGAATGTGTTCTCACACTATTACATACAGTATTGTTCACGTTCTCTGTATAAAAAAAATCCCAATGAAATTCAATTATGAAACTACAGTGGAAGCTGTCAAAACCGGCATCTGTCCAATCCAGCAAGTTGTCTACACCAGCATAAAATCTCAGTTCCATCCACGACTTGTACATTTATCATCCCTCTACAATCTACATTTCTTCAGTCTCAATGAGTGAAAGTTTAGACAGCTTCCACTGTATCAATGAACACAGATCAAGGTGTGGCGTTGAAGCGGTATCCATTCTAATTTCACATTCAGCAGTATAATCATCTACCTGTCCTGATCCATCTTAAGCTGTCCAGACCAATGAGTTGACTATGGGAGTTGATGTTAGCAGGTGTAACACATGCTTCTCAATCTTTTCAGTGCTAGTTTCGAAACTGCAACATTCCATTCCAGCTTGATGATTACATAAACACTCTATAAAAAACAACCACTCATAATGCCGGTGCTGCAATATTTTGCAGGATTTCAGATAAAGGGCGCAAAGATCTAACTTTGAGCTTGCATAGTTAAGGTGCAAGGTGTGTCTGTATATACCATAACAGATAAATCATCTTATGTCAATTTGATTCAGATAATATTAACAACATATCTTTTAATAAATAGGTGAACAAAGCATATTTTCCACAAAATTCTTTCTCTTTGATTGGCAAACACAGTAATGAAAAGGAAGACATATTATTGAAAGATAAACTGATTTATTCATGACATAAAAGATACAGAAAAGAACATAATTTTCAAAATCATCCAGTCGTGATCAGCATCCACATTATATTTAATATATTATAACAAAATATTATACAGTCATAATTTAGTTTTCAATAACATGGTGAGCAATGCATTAGGCTGCACTTTGTCTTTCTTCTACATATCTTTGGTGGATTTTCTTCTCCAAGCCGTCTTCATATTGAAGAAGCACCTTGTCTGAAACAATGAGAGAGAGTAAAGAAAACCAAAGAATGTGAGCGCTGGAAATGAAATATGTACATGAATGTTATTGAAACAAATACACAATGTCATATGTTAAAAAAATTCTAGGTTTTAAGGGACGTGTAAAATTGACACCAGGTGCAATGAAATTGATTAGCGTGTCCAAAGTGACACAGAAAATGTCCAAATACGTTTTGTAAAAAGTTTTGGTCAATTAACAATAAATTATCACTAATTCTGCTACTAGCTGGGTTATAGTATCACTCACAATTTGATTACTGTAACAGTGTGATGATCACGATACACAATACAATACAATAACTGAATTACAACATTACAACATAGTACACCCCCTGAAAATTGTGAGTATGAATCCCAGGGACCCTCAAATACAGGACTCAAGGTAAGTCCATGTTCAAATGTACCTGTTGAATGTTTAATTAATTCAGTTTATTGTATTCACAGCCACAGGACCATGTAAAAAAACCATAATGGTGTAGATATCCAATATCTAGCTGACATTGAATGTCTCCAGTTCTTAGCAAGGCTAAGTATCATTTCAATTTCGACACTGAAAATCTGTTCTGGAAAAATACTGTTTATCTAAGGAATAACTGTTGTATCTTGTACTCTCAGTTTTACCTGAATGATACTCTTGTACAGAAACATCTTTAAGTCTCATCTTCATCTCATTTAAAAATACCTGGCAATGTCCAAGTTCTTGATATATCCCTGCCTATCCGAGACCAAGTTTAAACAAGAAGATAAAGTCATCAATATCCTCCACAACAGCAAAATGCTCTTCATGAATGTGTCTACTAATTATGTTCACAGTATGTCAATGTTTTGGTGTGAATATGGCAGAGTGGAAGGAGACAGTTGTAAGGTTTTAGAGTTCTGCTCCGATGAAGAACACTACCACTAAATTCAGTCGAGGTCAACCTTGTTGCCATGGAAATGCAAAAATAAACATTTTATTCAGAAATCTAACCCTACCATAAGGCACAACTATAACACCAGACCTATCTATATGCCAAGTTTGATGAAGAAATAGTGAGTGGTTTTAAAGTTCTGCCCTGGAAAAGAGCACTACCAACAAATTAAAAGTCAAACTTCTTGTCATCATGGTCATGGAAACCACAAAAAATAAATTTCACACACTGGTGTAACCCCCAAAAGGCACATCTAGGGATCATGGTGAACATGGAGAACATGTGTACCAAGTTTCAAAAGGCAAAAGGTTTGGGAGATCTGCTCCGGACAAGATAACATCCTCAAAGCCACAGCCCAAGTCATCTTTCCATGGAAACCACAAAAAAATAAATTCATATCTGGGTCTTATCCTCAAAAGCCACATCTAGGGATCATGCTTGATATGTGTACCAAGTTTTATGAAGTTTCCATGTATAGTTTGGAAGATCTGCTCCTGACAAGATGACATTCTCATCATGTCACAGTCATAGCCAAAGTCATGTTTCCATGGAAAGTGCAAAAAATAGAATTCATTTGTACCCCAAAAAGGTACATCTAGGGATCATGATTAACATGTGTAACAGGTCTGATTAAAGCTATCACATATAGTTTTGGAGATCTGATTCACACAAAATTTGCAGACCCATGGATGGATGGGACGCACCTGGTTTCTATATACCCTGCAACTTCATTGTTGCAGAGGATAATAATGATTAGAAATCCTAAATTGAGCATATCTAATGTTAGTACATTCTGGTAAACCTACTAGTAATGTAGACATACCTCCGTCCACGGCCACAACTATGGCTGGATATGTTGTCCCGTTCGATATGTTGTAGCGGGCACTAACCTTGTCCCCTTGTGAAAACTGAAATGCAGATTTGTGAATTATATTGCTCAAGCCCTGTCTACCAATACAAGTCGTACACAAAAGCTGGAATTGTGTTGAAAAATATGTTCTTTGACATCATCAGTGGGGACTATTGAGGGGAGTCAGCTATTGTGATAGTGATAGTCTATTGCAACATACTATTGTGATAGTGATAGTCTATTGCAACCAACTACTGAAGTACTAGATCTATTGTTTTTCTCCTTGAATTGTCCCATATGAAGATATTTCCCGATTGAATATATAGCTCATATGAAATAAAAACAAGCTGAAGTAGTTTCAGTCACTTTTAAAGCAAACTGAACGAATGTGGTTCTTCCTATATTTTGCAATGTGCATTTATCAACCTTAGTCAATGATTAAACTGTCGATAGTCTTAGATACTATAGATGTATCGTTTCTACCATCCATTGATTGCTATCGGAGACTCAACAATTGCAATCCATTGATTGTTCGATGTATTGTTACTATCATCATCATACTAACCTTTGACTTGAGGGGTCTGAGGAGACTTTGCTCTATCCAGGAATCATATGACTTAGAATAACTCATCCAGTGAACCTTCACACGAGAATTTCTTTCCTCCATAATTTTCACCTTGAACCTGATTAGAACATAATATGAGGAACTAGTAAAACCTACATATTTTTGTTATTTGTTTTCTTATCCTGCATTGCTCCTTTATGCATTTACTGCTTTACTTTTGACAAGATGAAGCTTTGCGATGGAAACGTCAAAGAGAAGTTGTTCCAACCATGCGAGTCACCATAGTGCCATCGCACTGCACCCACATGACCTCATAAGCGCAGATGTCATGTATCCTCATATTACTGCATAAACAAAACCTCTGAAGAAACGATAGTGGGAAGGTAGCACAGCAATTGGCGGGCGAAAAAGCTGAGTTATGCAGGATAGCTGTGCTGCCAAGGGACCAAAAATAAGCCATGTCCCTCAAATAGTGACTGGCGAAAACCATGTCACATTTTGAAAAACCATCCTTCCATGATGGATCTAATGGAGCAATTACTATGGAGGGCCATCTTGAAGGCTACATCTATAACTTCATGAGGGTTATTAGCCCGAGGAGGGTCCAAGTTGGCAGCCAACAGCAAGGTGTTACAACTCACTTACACCTTACATGTCTTAGAAACAGGAAGAAAAAGTCATTTCACTTCATCCTCAGTCGAAGAGAGAGATGGAATCGTAAATGATCTGTTCGTCTGTCCTGGGAGCTGATTTTCGCAATTGAGTCTGAGCACAGTCCCAAGTGAATGGCTCCATGGCAGTCTAGTCAAAACAAAAACAGGTGACATCAAGGGCATGCAGCTCACTCACCCTAGCTGTCGTGGCCAAAGCATGGAGAAAAAAAGTCTAACAACATCTAAAAGTGGTTCAAATGGCACCTCCAGCAACATACAAAACACCACATTCAGATCCCAAGCAGGCGGTCTGAACTTGGGCCTCTGATCCCCAAGACGGAAAGAATGCAACAAACCTTGCTATTCCGGAATCTTT
Source organism: Haliotis asinina (assembly GCF_037392515.1). Taxonomy (NCBI): domain Eukaryota; kingdom Metazoa; phylum Mollusca; class Gastropoda; order Lepetellida; family Haliotidae; genus Haliotis; species Haliotis asinina. The sequence continues at coordinate 73,990,913 of NC_090280.1, forward strand.
CTGTCCTTAGGGACAGCTAACACTGAATTCACAGCTACCAAATACATCTTAATGGTGCTGACCCCAAGGTGTCTGCAATTATCCAAAAACAAGAAACTCCGCTAAGAATTGAGGTGATGCAGTCATCGGATCCAGATGTTTGTCCTTACAAAAACTCTCAATAGACCTAAATTTATCGTCATATAACCCCCGAGTATAGGGTCTGTGTGCCCGAGTGATAGCACTTGCAGCTCTAGCAGAAAATCCCTTTGTATGTAAAGCCCTCTGCAAATAAACTAAGTGTGCAGATGAAATTGACCTGGAGTTGGGCGCAGCATTCCTCTGATGTAGATAAGCTGCAATAGGCTTGGTTATTCATGTGAAAAGCCACGGAGCCAAAGAAATTCCAGTTGGTTATGGATACCATTGAAAATGAACCTGAGGAAACACCTGTCTCTGGGGTGGACTGGCACATGCAGATACGTGTCCTGTAGACTGATCAGGTAGTCATGACCAAGTGAGTTAATATTTAACGTCACATTGGCAATATTTCAGCCATATCGTCACGATCAGGTAGTCCTGAGGTTTGCTTCTGGTCCTTAGCAGACCCAACATGTCATTTGAAAGTGAGGCGGGGGTTCTAGGTAATGTTCATTGAACCAAGATACATTGTGGATCATTCTGAACTTGTCAGTCCTTTTTGTGGATTAGAAACACTGGGGAGTAAGACCCTGGTGTCAGCGTTGGAGCATGTACTATGTCTATGACTTTCTTGTGTAACCTAATGTTTATATTGTCTAAAAAGATTTGCTGTTGATTGGAGGAATAAACCTAGTGCTAACACTAAGAGCAGAGTATTGTCTATCAGTGACAGTCGATAACCATACGTGCCATGTTGATGACAAGCTTGTCTCCTATTTGCCTGTTCCTCCAATATCGACCCAGTCTCCCACCTACTGAAGTGTCTGTGACTGGAATGACTGAGGGTGGGAGTTCCAAGTCGGTACGGTCCAACCTTTCATTGTTTACCCCTCTGGGATTTCTGTCTACTGGAACTCCTCTCCCACCAAGGTTGGTAGTTCCCAACGTGTTTACCTCTCTCACAACCTCTACACTGAAAGGACTGACTACACTAGGGCGGGCTGGAGGAACGCCTAGGTTCATAATTCCCTGTCCTAGAAACCATAAGTACTGAATTCTTCGACACTTGTTTCAAAGCTTTCAGAGCCATCTCATCACGACCCTGAGCAGATACCCGAGAGTGAACACTGGACACTTCACCATTAAACAGGAAGGCAGCTGACCAATGTTGCCTAGTAACCTCTGTTTAATCTCTGAGTCCCAATCCGATAATGCCAAGTGCCCCAAATGATGTGTGAATGTGACTTCAACTAATGCCGCCTTTAGATGGTTACTCACGTGTTCCATTTGTCTCTGTTGAAAAGTCATCATGGTTTGTAGGTGATCAATGCCGTTCAGATTGTTCTCCAACAAGTCCTGAGCAATTGCCCACAAATCAGAAACTAGTGCCAATAGAGATTTAAGAGAACGACGAATTTCCATTTCAACAAAGGCTCAGTGAGTGTCTGGCATACACAGCATCACAGGCTTAAAGTGAGATAATCTGCAACCTCCAAAACAAGGACAGGAAAATCATCCTTCCTAAAACGTTGCGCTTTAATGGAACGGGTGAGGGATAACTTAGCAAAATACCCTATCCAACACTGATATCAAGTCTTTTTAGTTTCCAGAGAGGAGTCCTCCTATACTAGAATAAAATCGCCATCCGTTGAATCCAACTGATAGTTATAAGATCTATGGACAGGCAAATGACTCCTAGACCTACATCTTGGCTTGACAGATGTCCCACTCTCGTTCTTCAGACGTTGCGTTCAGGCAGTAATGTGAGTATACGTGACATAAGCACTTATGGGGTCACATGGGCACAGTATGATGGCAATATGGCGACTCGAAATGGTTTGAACAACCTCTCTTCAATGGTTCCATCGCACAGCTTCATCTTGTGAAAAGGAAAGCAGTAAATGCATAAAGAGTAATGCAGGATAAGGTAAAGATCAGGCTAACAGAAGTCCATGTTATATATTATCTTACATATGTAATCTCTTGTCTCATGAGGAACGTTTAAGCGAAAAGAATTTCTTTGCCTTGACAATTTCATCATGGGTAACTGCTTATATATTTGAACAAACGAGTTCTGAATTGTCTGCACTGCATGACCTTTTAGCCAACCATTGGAAAATATTTAATCAATGTAGTAACTTATACGTCGATGACAACAGATCCTGGTTAGAAAGATTCTTACCACATTCCTGTTTCTTCATCCTTCCCCTCCATCATTTTCCCAATCATCTGAAATGTAACCAAATGAGAAAAATAACTGCAGGTAGAGCCAATATTCTTATGTCACTCCTCGGATCATACTGCCACATGGTATGATTTGGGTCCTTTGATAATAAATTGCTGACTCGATGCATAAGTTCTGAGAAGAGATCAGCCTGACAACATATACATGTACAATGAATTAAAAGCCCTAAAGCAAAGACTGCTTGACGGGCATTTAGAAGATGCTATTTGACGAACACAAAGAATTTCTGGATTCTTGCACCAGATGAGGTATATCTTCTTATATCAGGTGAGTGAATAGGATAAAAAGAAGATGAAATCCAGAAAATTCTTTACGTTCAAAGACACACAGCATTTGCATCTTTTGTCTGTCATTGCTTTCCAATAAAATGATGAACCTACATGGAAACAGTGGAAAACATCAATATATTCAAAATGCTTTTTAGAAAGTCAAATTAACCATGACTCATCCCATTAAGGAACCAGGATCCATAACGATTTGTGTGTGTAAGCTCATTATTCATAATTCTATCTTTATATGTCAGAATCTGTACAGTACTCCATATGCACATTTCTACACTGACATGTACTTAGATGTTCCATCAAAACTTTGTTTAATAACATATAATGTAGTGAGTTCTGTGAAAAACCCAAGTCTTACATACCATACTCTTATCCTCTTTGTGTCCATGGATCAAGTCATCCGAGACAGTATCCTGTAAGTACAGATAATGTTCGGAGTTGAAATTTGGGTACTTATCAAAAAATGATTCTCTTCGAAAGTTTTAGACTCCCTTTAAACACTCAGTGTGTTACACATATATGGTTTCATCAAAGACTGATTTCTCCACTAACTTAATGCAGCTGAATTGCATGAGGATCAGGCATAAAGTTGCTGAAGTGCATGTGCAAATATCACGTATGTGAACAGATGCATCGTGGTGTAACGTTTCGCGAAGAATTCTCCGAGTTTCACTGATTATCATAATTTTCCGAACTCATGACCAATAAACATTTCAACAGTACGAATTTGTTTTACGCTACATCATTTCATGTGTAAACAGTACCTTATAACAGTATGGAACACTTTGCAAAATTTAGTTGAGAACAGCTGACCGAAGTAAGTGGCTATATTTACACTAGTGAGTCTAAACTTTTGATCCTCGTATATTGTAGTATATGGTATCCTTGCTATAAAATCTGCCGTCATGATAATCAAGATCTGCACCAGGTGAAGCAGTCAGTGTATGTGAATACATGGATGTTGCTGTACTTACCCCAAAAAATATATTGAGACAAACAAATAAACGAACACAGGAAAATTCTAGTTCTTTTAATATTTTCCAGCTTTCAAGATCAGCTTTGATTAGACAGAGGAAATCTAAACAGAACACTGCCATGAAGAGAATTGAAACTTCAGACATAAATATTAGTGTAAATAATCTCTACAACAAGAAATATTACACATGACTTTGTACACCATGCCACTCTTTTTTCACCCATGACTTGGTGTGAATTTTGTGTGATAAATTTGTAGGAGTGTGAAGTCTATATTGCATCATTGAGAATCTCTTCAATGTAACCAATGATACATTTTGGCTTGCTGCTGCTGTGGTGATATGGATGGGTGCAGGTCTTTCACATTTGACCAGAGTCTAACAACAATTTATCATGGATGCCATTTTGGTTGACTCTAGGATGTGTGATCTAGACCAGTTGTCGAACGACCACCTAGGTCCTTTTCAGAAGTCTCAGATACTAAGAGGATTAGAGTTCTGACACTGTATGCTTGGGATTTAAAGTCTGATGCCAAGACTAATGTTTCAACGATTTGTTTTACGTAAGTATGTTTAAACCTAAAACTGCCTCCATTACACAACATATCTCTCCAATAAGGACGGAACAGGAGGCCAGTATCTTTCATTTATTGGTGATCTAGCTTCGTATATTGGCGACTTTAGCGCATATATTGGAGCCCCACTTTCACATACTGGCGCCCTATTACTGACCCTGTCCTAACGCAAAAATCAGAACAATAATACCCCTGTTATTGATATACAGAAACAAAAACGCAATGTTTTCATCCACTAATTACACGTCAAATGTCACTCTAGCACCGTCACGTTCCACAACAAAGTGTACAGATCTAGCAGCAGTATAACGGGGATCACAACCCACTGATCTGCAGTCAAGTTGTACATTCATTGCACACAAGTTGCACTGTAGCCGTCGTCATGTTACGAAACTAGAGCGCCAGTATGCATGATTTTAGGTTTAAGCGCAATAAACTCCTCAGAATCGCCAATATTCGCGCGCCTGGGTTGGTCCTCGACCTAATGACCTCGGACTCAACCAGCCGCGCGAATATTGGCGAGTCTTCAGAGTTTATTTCTTACGTAAAGACATATCTATCATTTATTTAAAGATGTGAAAGTTCTGCTTGCTTGGAGACAAAAACAGTTCAATAATGAGTTGACATATTCTGTGTAGTTGTGCACAGTACTTACATCACTAGATTCCACCACTTCCATTTCTGATGGGCCATCATCTTGAGATGCCTGAAATAACAATTTAACGACATTACACAATGTCTACCACAAAAACACAGCACAATGAACATGTTAAGCATAGATATATGAACATAAGTTTCAACTGAGTATCAACATTCCAGAGATTGGTGCCAACCCAAAGTGTTGCAGATAGTAGTTTCATGCATCAAAATTGGTAGTTTGAACATAAAACTAGTAATCCACTAAATACTTTAAATCATGATGGATTCTGAGAAAGCTAATATGACACTTGTCAAGGGTGAAGCTTTAATTTAACACACCTCTACAAGCAGATTTCCAAATTATCACCTATACATTTATTCTTGTCTCTTTCTCGTGAAAATGTATTCAATTGTGTAAAAGACATGTTTTGTCTATATATCCAAATAATAATGAATTTTCTTCAAATTTCATAGAATTTCTAGTGCAATTGTACACTCAAATTTGTAGCTATTACGATAAATTTGTACATCATGGCATCTTTTATATTTTACCAACCTTAAGAGTCCTTAGTTCTGCTTCTAAAGTAGCTATCCTCTTCTCTTGACTCTCAATAATGGCTTGCTGCCTTTTCAGTTCTTGTCTCAACTTTTCATTTTCCCTTTTCCATGACAATTCGTCTTTTTGCTGTAATGAAAAATGTTGCAATCTTTAATCAAGTTGTTGTGTAGGTCTGTCTGACTGCAATATACATGTAATATATAGTGTGCAGGCAACATACAGAAATCCCAAACGTAGCATATGTTGGATATACTACCTTAAGAAAATGGGGCTGTAACGATTCATCAAGAATTGAATCTGACACCGTAGTTTCAATTTTTGATAACCATTATTACTATTTTAATTCAGTACTTGAATACCTATTTGAATTATTGCCACACAGCAAGAACATAATTTTGGGCACTGAAATAAGGTGTTAAATGATTGGTTGATGTTATGAAATGAGAATTGTTGCTTGTAGACATCGCTATGTTGAGGATGGATTTTGAAAGTTAAAAAGCCGACTATGAGACTGTTAAATGAAATCTGATGTTTTCACTCATATGAAGAATTGAAATGAAAATAATCAAACCTTTCCCTGTTTCATTATCTTTAGAGTCCTGTTAAACTTTTCTTTTCCAATCTTTCCATCACTAAAATCTAGCAATGCTTGGTACAAGGCTTCTTCATCTCTGGTTCCTGGGACTTCTTTGAACAGCGCCCTGTTGACAATCGTGGATTTCTGTTTTGGATGTTGGTTGAGTCGATACTGTTTCATGATGCTTGACGCAGTATCATAACATCTTTGAGACATCACGGAAACTGCCAAATGTTCCTTGTAGGCACCCCCAAAGTAGGTCTGAAATAGAATAACACACTTAATATCATTATTATTACTTATTATTATTAATCTATTTAGATAGTGCCGAGTTCCAGCTAGGCTGCTCAGAGGCGCTTTGTTTTTCCCTCCATTGCTGGATGTCAGTCTCAACATTACGTTATTATCAATCTCTACTCCCTGGGGATCATACAGCCACTAGGTGCACCAAGTTAAATATAGCTTACCCATCCTTACTAGATACCCATTCATAACTGGGTGGACTGGGACACATAGTCTTAGTACTTTGAGCAAGTTTCATGACAAGTGAGTCTTTGCATATATTCATGTGGCAAACATCTGCTCATTCACTAAAGCATTCTAGGGTTCTTTTAAGTACACAGGGTTGTGTAGTGCACACTAGGGTTTGTGACAACAATGAAAGAGTCTTAACTTATCCATATGAATAACGGACATGCTCTATATCCATGCTCCGATCATGAGTTATTGCTATAAAAAAATTGATGGGAGATAAGTAATCCTTCTGAATAAGTACCTGATTGTAACTAAAATATAGTGACAAACTACTGCCATGAACTGACCATTTTTGATATGCACATACCTTCTCCGATTCCAAACCCAAAACTGCCATGCATTTAGCCCTCCATTCTTTAAGTTTGGAGTCTAGCACTCGTGTAGGGTCACATTGGCGTTTAGATGGGTGGAGTCTTCTAAATGTCTGAAATGATTAAGTAGTAACAATAATTATATTGAACATGATCAAAGACTTTGATTTGGTATTTTTTGTATACCAGCATGTTGTTTTTCATGCATACCTACATGTTGTTTTAACTTCATAGCTATTGATGTATGTAAGTCTTTCTTATACTTCATTCTTGATTGACAAAGGTGTAAGAATTGATACTGAAATGTCACATCACATAATAAACAAGTTGTTGATCTATAAAGCATCATATTTTTGTATTTTTGGTTTTGAGAGATAGATGTATGAGGCTTTCTGGCCACTTTTGTTCTCAGTGCCTTTGGAGACTCTCATCTTGCTCATAAACTTGGGGGGCGTGGTGGGCAAGTTGTCCAAGTGTTTTAGCAAACTTTGAGGTGCCGGGATCGAGCCCACCTGTGACCAGGTGTAAACACCTTGGAGTCAACTTTGTGTGCAGACTCTTTCAGTGTTGTCACAACCTATATTGTACAGTACACAATCCTGTGTGCTTAAGTTAAGATTGGTTATACGGAGTGCTTTTGAGATTGACATACTGTAATCGAAGGAAAAAAAATGAAGCACCTGTGAACAGCCTAGCTGGAAATCGGCACAGTATCAATAGATAATACATGTATATATAATGAAAAGGTTTTTTAGTGGTCTAATTACCTCTACGATAGCCTGAAAGTCGTTGGTGTTCAACACCTGGCCTTTGATGTCAGATGTGTCCTCCAAACAAACTGGTTCAGGAGAAACTGCAATGCTTGTCGGGGATTGTTCTGTGTATTTTCAAAACAAACAGTGTTCAAATACATGTCAAACTATAAACAATTAAACAGTTCCACATAGCTTATATGCATTGCTTCTCCTCTGTGTTACTACCCACAATATGGCAATGTTGATATGACGTTCCTATTAATCATTTATAACTTTATAACGTTGGCGGTATTCTGGTGTGTCAGTTGCCTAGACATTATCTTCCAGGTACCTAAGGAAACTGTCTGTATTCATGAACCTGACATTCCTTCTTTTCAGAAGGCGACTCAGCTTGTCGCAAGAGGCGACTAACGGGATCGGGTAGTCAGACTCGCTGACTTGCTTGACACGTCATCGGTTCCCAATTGCGCAGATCAATGCTCATGTTGTTGATCACTTGATTGTCTGGTCCAGACTCGATTATTTACAGACCGCCGCCATATAGCTGGAATATTGCTGAGAGCGGCGTAAAACTCAACTCACTCACTCACTCACTCACTACAAATTGGTGCATCTAGGGACTAAGCTGCCATTTTTCAGAAATTCAACGCCATTTTTTTTCAAATTCAATGCCAAGTATACTGGACCTAGCAGTCTTGTATATATTAGCAAGATATGTTAATAGTTATGAAAACTTGTAGGAGATGATTCAAAGAATGTTATGTTATCACAAGTCCACCCTCATACCTCTTATTTTTCAGGTGATTGTTACAGTCTTCAAGAACATTCTGTGTACTTGATTGAGATAGACAGACCCTAATTTATTACAAAATAATTGCCAAATACACACCTACATGAAAGAAGAAGAGGTCACTTCCAATATTCCACGACTGGATTGCATTGCATGTTCTTTAACGTCTCACTCAGCACTATTCCAGCTATATGGCGGTGGGCGGTAAATAATGGAGTTTGAGCCAGCCAATCCAGTGATCAACAGCATTAGCATTGATCTTAGCAGTTGGGATACAATGACACGTGTCAACATACCTTCCGGACGTACTTTTTCAACATTAAGAAAACAAAAACCAAAAAAATAAATAAATTAAATTTCCCTCTTAAAAACATAAATTCTTGACATTTTCAGTGGCCAAAAATGTACACTTACAAGAAACCTTTTCTGAGTTTATGTTTTTGCCCAATAAATTGCCAGAAGTAAAACACTTTTGATATTTAGAAGGAACATTAATTTGACTGGTGGTTTCACTTTCAGTTTTTTCTCTTCCTGCCTTCAAGTCTTCAAACAAAAATCTGTACAACAACAAACAAAATTGGTCTTGCCTAACATTGTTGAAAAAGGTTTCTGCAATAACTACATGAGACTGTGACTTCTCATATGGTCCTTCAGCTCACGACCCGTGAAGGTCCTGGGGTAGGATAGGCCTTCAGCAACCCAAGCTTGCCACAAAAGGCAACTATGCTTGTCGTAAGAGGTGACAATCAGGATCAGGTGGTAAGGTTTGCTGACTTGGTTGACACATGTCATCAGTTCCCAATGGCACAGATCGATGCTCATGCAGTTGATCACTGGATTGTCTGGTCCAGACTCGATTATTTACAGACTGCCGCCATATAGCTGGAATATTGCTCAGTGTTTTGTAAACTAAACTCACTCACTCACCCTTCAGTTCACTTGACTGTGTGAATGTCTCCTCGCTCTGGCTGCACGAGAAAGGTTTTTCTTCCTTGTGAGTCCTCATATGTCGGTTAAGGTTTCTTTGGATTGAAAATGTTTTCCCACACCCTCTGTGCTTGCACGAATAAAGTTTTTCTTTACTGTGAACACTCATGTGTTTTTTAAGGTCACTTGGCTGTTGAAACATTTTCCCGCACTCATCACATGGAAAAGGGTTGGCTTTTCTGAGGCACCTGTGTGTCCTCTGTTCACCTTTAGTCTTGAATTCCTTTCCACATTTAGTAGACTTTGTGACTTTCTTGTCTTGATTCTGTCCATGTTTCTCTGACCTAGTGGTTTCTGTTGATGTCCCCTCACCTCTGTTGTTTCTGTCTTCATTGATGCCATTGTCCTGGATGTTAACTTCAGGACAGTCTTTGCTCTGTTCGTGGCTACTTGTCTCCTCAACAATGTAATGCATGTTAATGTCCTTTCTGTCCATGTTCCCCATCTTAGTCCCTATCTCCCCAATAAATTCACATGTGTTAATGTCCTTTGTGCCTGCGTCCTCTACCTGGGTCCTAATCTCTGTGCAAAAGTCATGTGTGTTAATGTCCTTTGTATCTGTGTCCTCTACCTTGGTCTCTACCTCCCCAAATATGCCATGGGTGTTAATGTCCTTTGTGTCTGTGTCCTCTATCTCCTCCAAAATGTCATGGGTGTTAACGTCCTTTGTGTCTGCATCTTCTGTCTCAGTCTCTAGTTCCCTAGTGATGTCATGCATGTTAATGTCCTTTGTGTCTTCATCCTCTTCTTGGGGTTCTATCTTCCCAATAATGTCACATGTGTTAATGTCTTCACTGTTCTGGTTTCCTACGTCCTCAACAGTATCATGACTATCAGCACCATGAGAGTTCACCCTGTTCCCCAACTGAACTGTGAGTGTTCCCCCATGCATGTTCTCGATATGTTTCCACAAGGACATGATGGATGAGAACTCAAGGTCACAACTGTCACACGGGTGGCTATCTGCAAAGGTGTTCATGAAAACAATATGAACAACTGGTACAGTCATGTGCATCAACCTTTCACATGGCTATATATACACCTATAAATATAACAAAATGTATTGGGGTCATTTAGGTTACCAAAAACCATGACTAAACTAATGTCAAACAAATACTGATCTTTTACCCAAGAATCATATTTTGAGGTCTGTGGAAAGAAATAATGGCATTGATGTCTTCACATGTGGTTGATATATACCAGAGTGAATGAGTTGAACTCTACCCTGCTTTTAGCAATATTCCAGCAATATCATGGCGTGGACACCAAACATGGACTTCACACATTCCGGGAATCAAACATTTGTCTTCCAAGTGATGAGCAAACCACGTACCTCACTACCTCTGATGAATACCATTGAGGGTGTGAAGCACCTTACACCATAACGATCAATGTTGTGACTAGAATAAAGAGACAATAAGCATTTCCTTTTCTTCAATGGTTTCCATGTTACTTACAATCGTCATCTGACAGCGTACTGTCCAGACAGTCATTCTTTGGTCTGTTGCACTCTGGAGAGGAAGGACAATCTTCAGATGGTTCTTGTACCACCTGAAATTGGAAAACCATGACACTGATAATGAATGATCTGCTATGTGACAAGGAGTCACTTGAGTATAATAGATACACTACAAAGTATATATTGCTCAATATGAAAGTAGTATAGGGAATGATAGTTTTAAAACACTTTCATAAAACCCCTCTACAAAGCCTTATTTACTAAATAAGGCTTTGGTTGGGCTATTAGCTCTTGCTACTATTACCCCTACTATAAAAAAGTTGGCGGTAATTACTGTGCCTTGGTAGGAGGTAATACTGTGCCGTACGGTACGATCAATAATTCTTCTCTTACAAATCCCCTACCCGGCCCATCCCTCAAGTAGTATAAGTTAGGTTCGTCGGCTTTCATATCCACTTTATCTATGTTGTAAGTTTTGACTGACCATATAGGATCGGTGGCTCGCTTACGGCTATCGCCCTCGTGTTCCCCCGGCTGGTATAGATACCTCACTAAGGCCCTATCTGGTATCTGTTTCTCCTTCCCACGCAATGGAGCGGCCGACTCTGCAACTATTGATTTTAGTTTGATAGCGTCTGCCGGTTTCTTACCGGTGAGACGGGTGACTTCATGGTTGATTGCCGACACCACCTTGGGTAACCTCGTGACCCATTCAGTCGATCGTTTTCCAGGGGTGGCCATCTCCCTAGCATACTGATAGCCGAACAAGCGCTCAGCCAAAGTCCTATTAAATCTCTCAACTATGGCTTGGCTGCGATGGGCTCCGGCCGTGCCACGCCTGACCTTTGTATCGTGTTTGGCTAGCAGTTGTGACACGGCACCCATGAACTCCCGTCCGGGGTCAACTTGCAGCTCTGTTGGCCACGTCAGCGGACTGCGTTTGTATATGCGTTCGAATCCTCTGGCTACCTGGGCCGAATCTTTCGTGGCCAAGGGTTCGGCTTCCTTGTAACGACTGGCTACGTCCACTACGGTTAAGGCATACTTGTACCTCTTGTCGTGGGGTAGGAACAGTAGGTCTGCCTGGTGAACGCTATTAGGTATGTTAATACCGAACCTCCTTCTAGGCACGTAGCGTGGTGCCGGCAAATAGATCTGCCACAGGGCTTGTTTTTCAAGCCACGTTTTGGCTTCCTCCGGGGGTACTCGCGCTATTTTAGCTAGCTTATCTACTGCGCTAGCTCCTTTCCAGTACCCACGCGGGCTGTAGTAAATAGCCTCAAATTTTTTCATGTCCATACGCGTATGTGTTTATTCCATCAATAGCTATCCAACGTTTCGTGTCCATAGGCGACAGGGACGTCTTGTTTATAGTCAGTCCGTATATCTTATGTCCATCACTTCTAAGTGTGTTCATTTTATGTCTAAAGGTACGGGTCTTGAACAGGGCTTCCTTGAATCTGGCGTGTTTGATGTGTTGTTTCACCACATACTTCTTAACCCCCTTAGCCTTCCGGATCTCACTATTGTCGGCTTTCAGTATGGAGTACATCTTAGGTCTCAAACCTATGTACTCGGCTATGGGCGTGCCAGCACACTCGTCCTTCATCTTACCTAGGACCTTTTTATTTACCGTACTGTGTAGGGTATGGGTCTTAGGGTAGTCGCTGGTGTCGTATAAATCGAGGTGTTTTTTCATGTCCTCGTACACGTCCTCGGTTCGAATCTCCATTAGTAGGGAATCCGTGTCAGTGTACAGTACTTCACACCTGTCGCCGTACTGTTTCTTGAGCTCGTTGTAGTAAAAGTCGTACATCAGGTGTTTGGATAAATCGAGGATGCTCATCCCCACGTAAACAGGCCGGTTAAATTTTATGTGGCTTTTCTTCATGTGTAGGGCAACCAGGTTGTCTGTGAATATCTTACTACGGTTGAAAGCCGGACTGGCTATCAATTTCCTGAGCTTGTCTTCCTCACTAGATCTAACCAGCTTCACGGTCACGCGTTTCCTCAGGTTTTCCATAGTCTTACCAAACACCGAGTTATTCATGAGCTTGTAGAGATTTTTCTCAAAATCACTGGTGGCTTTTTTTCGTAGGTCTGTGTTCATTCTGATGTAGGGCTCCATCCATGGGCTCTGGTCGAACATGAGCACCCTGTGTATTTTGGTCAGCCTCATACCCAACGACAGGTACAGCTGTAGGTTGCGATAGTGAACGATGTACTTGGTCTTATTCATTAAGTTAGGAACGAGTTTTTCAACGTCTGTCACACGTCCACCTGACAAGTTATGTTGGTACTCAGACATCCAGTCTGTGTTAACCCTCATACGTTCGGGTGCAAGGGGATAGCTGTTGTGCGATGTGTGTAATTCCTTGGGATACTCTAAGTCAACTTCGAGGATATACCCTTTGTTCGAATCTGGTGCAACCCCCATAACATCAACGTGGGGTACCCATTCGAATCCCCCTGTAGGTAGATACTGACTCATGGCCCAGCCGTACAGGTTGTTTGCGTCGAGGTAGAGAATGTGATTGGTTGGTTTGTTAGGATCGTAACCTTTCACGTATTGATTATTTGCTTTCGCGTATCGTTTGGATGCCATGGAAATCCCACCTCGCAAGCCTTTCTCAATGAATAGGTGCATGTCGTAATCTGTGAGCAATTCCAAATTAACTCCGGTCTTTTTAAGCAAGGCGTCCCACGACAGACCTGGGCTGGTGTAATACCATGCGGGGTCGAGTTTATACTGCTTTAAACAGGTCCGCCGAAACGTTTCAAACACGTCGGCTAACAGCAGTACATCTGTCCTCAAGTACAGGTCGTGATAATCACCCAGGTTCTTACAACCCAGTTTATTCCATACGTTAGTCGCGTGCGAGTAATCATCTCGTGAGACGGACGCCTCATTCAGCTTGCTATAAAAGCAGTCAATAGGGGGTAGTCTGGTCTCGGTGAACTTGGCCCAACTATCCATGTACTCATAGGGGTACACACCCTTCCTCATAAGCAGGGGTCTAGTCTCGGCGTCTGTGTATCGATCGGTGATAGGGAAGGTATTGTTGGCCTTGACCAGACTGTCGAGTGACGACAGGAGGAACTGAAACGAGTCAATGAACCTAAGTCCGTTTAAGCTGAAGGAGATGTATCTTTCCATGTTGTTGGGGATGCACGTTATATTACCATCGATTTTCGCGATGGCCTGCATGATCAAGTGTGAGTCGTACCCTCTCAAGTTGTGAAAGACAACGGGGATGTTTATTGTCTTAGGGTTGATTTTAAGCTTGAGGTTGCACGCGTTGTGAGCGGCGCCTCTATACTTACCAGTTATGTGACAGTGATCTCTCACCGAATCACCGCTAAGTGGTGAGTCGCACACGTGACAGTTAGTGCTACTAGCGTGAGCTAGCCTGTCGGCTCGGGTCATACGCATGGGAGCGATTCTATACAATGCATTCCTAATAATTTTTTCTTCCTCCTGCAAACACTTTAGAAACCTTTCAGCCGCGTCAGGGCCCCTATACACTACCGGAGCTTTCGTTTCCCCGTCACAACGGACGACAATGTATCCAAACGAACAGGCTTTATGCTCTTGTGTCTTGTGGGTAAAGGTACCGGCGGCACCACTGGGGGTATCCCCCACAACTAAGGCTTTGAAGTCGGCGTATATGATATATAAGGTACAGACATTTGGTTCTTGTGGTTACTGAATTTTAGGATATTTTCACCTTCCTTAGGCATGTCGACTCGTATGGCCGTCTGCCCCACACCTTGACAATCATCCCGGTGGGATTCTAATAAATCAGCTCGACTGAAACCGTGTAGACATCGTACACAAAAGTGTTTTTCCCCAACGTGTTTCGACTGGTCGTGCAACAACCGGCTGAGATGTTTTATCCACGTGTAGTGATACTTTTCACCTCGCTGGATCATGAATATATTGATAACTTGGCGATCCTTCACCGGGCTGACCCTGTGTACTATTGTTGTGTTACCTTCGTGCCCAAAGACATTTATAGCCAGATTATTCTGTTTTTCTACTTTAGTGATCTGGGATATTGGGGTTGGTTCATCTATACCATCCCAATTAAGCCCATCGTCTTGGGGATAATTAGAAGGCCTGTTTGGATTAGTGTCAGCTGGAAATAAGGCTGACCTGATAGCTAACCTCAGGCAATCGTTTCCTCTATTCTTAACGTTTACTATGGCATGTTTGTTTCTATAGTAGGGAGGCAAGGCTAGGTATGACCCGCCTCTGAACGGCACGTAGTTAGCTATGTCTAGATAGACATTATCGATTTTATCTACAGCCCACCCGGACCCCAAGTGTGTGTAGCGTTCTAGGTATTCTCGTATCTGCTGAAAACTTGTATCGATTGATGCATCAATGGTCTCTGCATGTGTGACGACCTCTTGTTGACCTCGGAAGTAAGGCTGAACATACTCAGTGGTACTCCCAACCTGCTTATCGAGCGACATTTTCACTGTGATCTGAAACTTGATACTTCCTAGATTATTTAGTTCCTGGTTGACCTTATCAGCTATCAGAGGCTTGATATCTATAATGTCTATGTTTCTATCAACGTGCATGCGCCAACCTCTCAAATAGTTACCTACAGCGCGCTCAGTGCTCACGAACTGTAGGTCAATAGCTCTATTCTGTCGTAATAATTCTACAAGCTGTGGTTTTCTCATACGAGAATACCCGCCTAAACCCAAATCGTGTGCCTCGGCTTTCAGTTGTTTTACAGTGGGAGGTTTTGCTACGGGGGCATGTGATAACAATGCGGTTAACCCGGCTCTCCCCAGGTTTGAATAACCCGTGTATCCAAGCTGTTTTGCTTGAGCTTTTAATTGTTTTACCGTAGGAGGGGCTTCTAAACCTAGTAATCTCAACAATGCTGACTTCCGCATTCTAGAATACCCGATCACACCTCTCTGTTTTGCGACCCGCTTGAGCTCGCTTACAGTAGACATCGTGTTTACACCTAAGAGAACTAATGTCTAATTGGTTCACAGTAAGGGGAGGTAACCCTTAAGTGGCTATCTTGAGCAGTCGCCTACGTTCTTTTATGTAGCCTTTTTTATTCTCGTATATGAGTTGATGTCTGACTACGTTCGCTCCGTGAGCTTTACATAAACAGTAGTGCCCTTTAACCCCGATACCACACACAGAACACGTGTAGTTAGGACTTCCCATATGGAAACAACAGAACCCCTGATTCCTGCATTTCCTACCACAGGCCTCGGTCTTCCCCATAAGTATGTATTCGCATCGGTATGGAGCGGGTCTCATGTTTACTTATATAGGTATTTTAGTTTAATTGCTTTGCAACCAACGCAGTAGCTGCTATACCCAACACTATGAAGCCCAGTTCACGATTCATTTGTCCCTTGGATGGTGTGTAGTACTGAGCGAGTGTGGGTTTATTGAGCGGTTCCAATTGTTTACCAGTTAATAGATAGTATTCTTTCATTGCTTCATCAACATCGTTGAATGTTTGAACGGCATGGTTTTCACGCGTGAGTTGTTCGTTAATAAAATCGATCCTCTGGAGGCGTTTTTTAGCGTACTCGGCCTGTGCTCTTTGTAATTTCTCAGTAGCGAGATCGTGTCGCTTCCTTTCTTCCTGTATTTCAGCCGCGTGATCATCTCGTAGTTTAGAGAAGAGGAAATTACTCCCGGAAAATGCCAGGGCATTCACTAACGCCCCACCAACCATCATAGCTATCGTGGCCATCCCTATATTTATTTCATTATATTATCAGGTATTATTCCTTGTTTTACTAGGATGTCTTTTGTGGCCATCGCCATACCAAGGTTCATTATGAGCATACCCATATCCTGCAGGTTGAAATCTAGCTTGATAGTTGGTTGTTTAAGCACCATTTTAGTCAACCGAGCGTACCCTACGGCTAGACTGGCTACCACTGTGGCGTGGTATGCGTCGTTGACGAACGTTTTCCCCTCAGACATTATGTATATGATATAAAAATATTAAAATTATAACATGATATGCGGGTCGACGGTGGGGGTACCCCCCACACCCCCAACAGTGGGGGTTACCACCTCAGGTACCACCTCACGGTGAGGGTTTCCCTCACGTGTATATAACCATGAGATAGCCAAGGCAGCAGTTACACCTACAGCCAACAACAGTCGGGTTGGGTTGGTCACTTTATGTTGGTTACACCACCGTTTTTTACCGGCAGCTACTCTCTTAGGATTCTTCTGCCTGGTTACTGTTGGAGGTACCTCCACTGTGGGGGGTACCACCACTGGGGTTTCCTGTGCAGCATCCATCTATACTATTATTATTATTCTTTCTCTCAAATTGACAATGTTTTGCCGTGATAATCGCCGCCGTCACTGGAGCCAACAACATACCATATTTGTGGTACAGCCCGCAGCTGATAGAGCTCACGGTGTGTTCGATAAAAGGGTCTTTCTCGAGGTCCTCCCACAGGTAAAGTCGGCGCTCTGGTGGAATGGGAAGGAAATGTGACACAATACCGGTGTATATCTGGGTCATAGCCGATCCTATTGTCTTTGTCATTTCTGCTCCTAGCCGGGACTCGTATCTAGCGTACAGCTTATCGATTTCTTCGGCTGACATTTTGTTAATTTTATCCGGAGTGTAGTCTCCAAAGTAATGTTTGGCTTTGCCGCCAACAGCCAACGCCACCAGTTTCTCTCGCTTGTCATCAGTGGGGCCTGCGGGCGAACCCTCCAACGACAATTGTTCGAGTAATTCCTCACACTCCATCTTATAATATAACAAGTAAGATTTAGTTTTAACTATATAATACCCGATGCAGACAAAACACAGAGAAATGAAGGTTAAGTTGCACACGACAAATACTTCAAATATCATAGCTATGCTTAGCATTTGCTTAGCTTTGCTTAGCTTTGCTTAGCTTTGCTTAGCAAACTATATATGCTACTGGTTGGTCGGTCTTTAGAACGAGCTTAGCGTGTTTAGTTTCAGCGAGCTGTTTCTTCACCCGTTCCCGTTCTAATTTACTCATCACATCGTTCTCTCTCAAACACTCCTCGAACGAATCCCTATCCTTGCAGTGAAATAAGGCCACCCATCGCGTCTGCTCCCTGAGGTCTTTCAACACCGAGTTGAACTTCTGCGTTAGCACCCAGACGCTGTGATTTGCATGCCGGCCGGAGAAGGCCAGGTACGATAGCATGTCTCTCTTTTTTGTTATCTCGCGATTAGCGCTGCAGTCGTCCAGTATGAACAGCGTCGGTTCCCCTTTAAATTTCTCGTGAAGAGCTTTCAACCAGTCCTGCAGGCGTGTTCCAGGGTCGATTTTGTGTACGTCAGGGTCCGTCATTACCCAAGGTCGCGCGTACGTTTTATTCATGCCTAGAGTAGGGCACATGATAACGATGTTATCGAACACATCCTTGTAGTAACCCTCCAACATATCCAACACGAAAACGGTCTTCCCACAGCCAGTCTGCCCGCATATGATAGCGCAGTGTGGGTCAGTGGGTAACCCCAGGGGGGTGTGGGGGTCTCCCCCACTAGTAGATGGCTTGCACGAATCTCCCATTGTCTATATTAAGTTGCGCGTCCATAATAACGTACAGATATAATTTCAACTTACCAGCGGTTTGAGCCTTCTTAGTAATCTGGATGGTTATCCCTTCGCTGCCGTTATCTATACGGCGCCCGCTACCGTGCAGTTTATCATCATCCGTGGATCGCATGTCCAACCATAGGGCGTACTTGGTGGTCAGGTATTCACCGATCTGCACGGAGCTTAGGTCCAGGTCCTTTGTTATGTAATCCCCCACTGGTAGCTTTTTTATCTCATCCCACTGCTGGTGTGGCCTCATACCATGACTGAACAGCTGGTTGGGCACGCCCTCGATGGTCACTTCCACCTTTTCAATCTCGGGGTTGAAAAACTTCTCGCTGTCCCTCTGGAATGGCTCGTAATCCTCCACTGGGACGACCAGGATACCTTTCATCGATCTCGCCGGCACGTTCAGGTTGATATTCCACACAGTGTCGCTCTTATCTCGCACGACTGATCTATGCCTCAATACGCGATCGTACAGGATAGCCATCTTCCCAGAGTACTGGCTTCGAACCTGCCTGGCCAGCTCCGGGCTAGTGACCATGTCGAACTCCAGAGAGATGTTGTCTATGGCATAACTGGCCTCGTCACCGTTCGGCGTACGCACTACTTTGCTATAGTCGTTAAACGTGAGCTCGTATTCGAGCCTATCACCCAGCGCGGCCTGGTAAAACGGCGCGTGTCCCGTGAGCAACTCGAAGTCGAGCGGCACGCAGAATCGATTTCCGTATGCTAGAGCGATGGCCTTTTCACCGTCCGATAGCTTGTCTTGCTGGTCTGTCGTGAAGACGTATCCTATGCGCGCCCGGGTTGATTTGCTGATACCCTGGTACACATCATTGACTCGTTCTCCCTCGCTTTTCCAGAGATCCTTGTAGCAGTGAAACACGTCGCTGTCGTCGATGCTCAGCACCTCGTTACCGCTGATCTTGACGGTCGTTTTCTTGATGATAGCTCGACCCACGTTCCGCACTAGCTCGCGTTTGTCGTTGTCGGAGGTCAACGTGATATTGAACGCCAGTCGAACAGTGCCTGGTACAATGAGGTCATTCTCACCAAGGTTTGGAAATCTAACCAGCAGAGTTTGATTCTGGTCTATCTTGCTGGGATTATTGGTGATGGTCACCGACTGTCGCACGGCTCTGGCTCCTAATGGCTCTCTCAATTTTCTGAAAGGATCTAATTTTCTACCGTACATTGTTATATAAAAGAAATATATTTTTAATACTAATGGATGAAGACATACCTATGGATGAGATGCCGGGCGCTAGTGCCCAGGCATTCGATGATGAGCAGGAGACCTCATTTACTAGTTCACCATTGAACCAAGAACTCTTGGAAACAACGGTAAATGATTATTTCGAAAGTTTAAGAAGAGATAAAAACTACGTTGAACCACAGGGTCGATACCATAAGGATTTTTTTATTGATACAAAGGGTGTTCTACGCCTTAAGTCTGACCCAGGGGTTGACCTCTTTAACAAGAGCAATAAAAAACCACTGGCCTTGTCAACTCTAGCCAGCCGCTATGGTGTTGAATTTATCCGTAAAAATCTAAACATGAATGATTACGGTGGTGCAATACCTAAGGCCGTTAAAGAAGATCTGCAAGCTACCAGATCCCACCTCACCACTAGAGATGAAATGACACCACAGCGTGCTACAGAAGCCTCGGACAGCATAGAAAAACTGTTGAGCACCTACTGGGACAAACCGTTACCGGGGTTTGACTTTCCGGTAAGGGAACTGCGCGGCTTAGACGAAGCCGTGAAACGCGTGCGTGGAGAACTCGTGAACAACATGGGGAAACTGAACGAAATCGACGAGCACATCGCTAGGGAAAAAACCAAACTCAACGAAACTGAAAACGATGATATGAAGCGCCGTATCAATGAACGACTACGCGATTTAGAAGACGAGAGACGTACACGATTGGAATCCGCTTCCTCGAATCGTGAACAGCTTCGATCCCAGATCAGTCGTATTCGGGAAACAATCGATAGAATACTGAACGAGGATACAACTTTAGCCAACAGGATTCGGATATTGTTCCGGGAGCAAGGGATCACCATCGCCAGCATTCTGACTGCATTGGGTTTCATTATATCAACCCTCGTGGTGTCACTGACGGGGGGAACCCCCACACCTGCCGGCGGGGGAACTCCCAGCGGTGGTGTTAAAGACTGGATTAAAAAACTCGGGGAAGGCCTAGCTAAACTGGCTGGTAAAGCCGCCGAAGCCCTTCCCGGCATCCTGGGTAGCATCGTCTCGTGGTTGTTGAGCGCTCTGTCTAAAACTGCCATGTGGCTCAGTCAAAACCTGTGGGCAGCCATCGCCGCCGTGGCGGGTCTGGTGTACGTAGCGGCTAAGAAATCTTTAACCAAATAAGGCCCAAAGTTACCCCACCAACCACTAGGGCCGTTTTACTATCAATATGCTGCTGAGCCTGAATATGAGAGTGTGTGGGGGGTACCCCCACATGAACTTTAGGCTCCGGGGGCGACGCAACTATACCCTTTTCACGTGGTGGGATGTGTGGGATATAGGTGGTGTTAATATCGGGGTTGATACCCAACTTTTGATTCTTCGTGGCTATGACTATTTCGTTGTTATAACCCACCACTTTTTTTACTCTCAGTTGCATATCACTCGGAGCCATGTACAACCCCACGCCGAACACGTAGTCGACTTTCGACCTGGCGTATTCTAACACGTTTTGGTAGCGTTCGATAGCCCGCGGGAGATCAACTGGAGAATTGATAGCATCCTCAACGTTGGAAACGAATTGTGTCTGAGCGTCGTAAGCAGTTCCCTTACCGATGATGTTGGAACGCGTCATCGACTGCGCACCCAACAGCGCCCACACGTACGTTCGAATCGAGTCGTTCAACCTGACTACCCCGGCACGAGTGAATCCTTTCGACGTGTCCAGCATGAACATTTTCCACCCGTCTGTGGTTGACTGCTCCACTTTCTGGATTGTGAAACCAACACCACCTTTTTTAAAGTCCATACGATCATCCCTCCATTCATTACTCGACAAAGCAAAGTCCTGCCTAAGTATACCTAGTGTCAGTAAATCATCACTGGCATCTTTCACTGGTTTTGGTCCAGATTTGTTAGGTTTAGGAACAAGATCAGCTAATGCATGGGAAAAACGTTCCGTACTAAACATTTTTCGTTGCATAAATTTTATTAGTATATGTTTGTCAAATGCCTTTGGCGAGAGCCCATGAGCGTAAGGAATACCCAACCCGTGGTTCAGCCCCGGCAAACGCCAATCCGTCTTCGGGTCTATTTCGAATTCGTTGCAAATACGTTCGTAGACCCGTCTATCGTACGGGTTGTTTGTTGCGTCCCACGCTTTGTCCTGTGGGAGGGGGGCGCTGATCTCTTTAAGGATACGTCTGACCTGGTAGTACACGTGGAACTTGAACACAGACTGACTCAGCGGCCCACGCCGAGTGTCGGTCAATGTCACACCACACCCCGTTGTAGCGCACCACACGGCAAAGTTGAATTGGTTCTGCCAGAACTGCATAGGGTTGTTGAACCAAGCGTGGACTGCCTCAATGTTAGTCACCGAAAGCTTATACTTATCAGGCATATCTATAAACTTGGCATTGAAATACAACCCAGGAGCAACCACGATCTTCATGGTGGAGAAATCTACGTCCAGTTTAGGGTACAACACACCAGGGGAATACATTTTAAAACTATTATATAATAAATATATATGTAATATGTACATAACACTTCCAGGAATAACGAGCGGTGAGGCCGTTCAGCTGACGCACGCGATCGATAACACGTCAGGTCAACTCGAAGTCGCACTCTGCGATATCACCTACCTACCGCAATGGACTAACATTAATATCAGCAACAATAAGCTGTTCGTTAGTGGAACTCGCAGCCAGATAACTGACGGCTACTACAGCGTGTGCTCTCTAAACGACGAGGTCTTCAAACCCCTGGGAGCCGAACTCAAGATGAACGACTCAAACGGTACAGTGGTGTTAATCAACAATGGAATAAACCCTTTGAGGCTCGGCCGACCATTAGCAAGGATGCTCGGTATGTCTCCTGACGAGATAAAACCAACAACAACCGTCACAGGCACGAAGTTACCCGACCTAGTACCGTACCGAGAGCTGTACATTCATCTCGATCAGGTGAGCACAACGTACAACATTCAAGGAGGCCACCCTTCCACTATACTGAGAGCAGTGCCGGTGAAAACTGAGAAATTCAACGACGGTAGAACCGAGTCGTTTTCACCACGGCAGTATAAGAGATTAACCCAGGGAAACATACCTGAGCTGACAATATCGGTGTTAGATATAAATCATAATCCTGTAAATATAGGATACCTCAGCTTAACGCTTCACGTAACATGACCAGCGCACAAGGGCCCGGAGTGAAAAAATGCGTCAATATCGGGATCTCCGACCTCGGAGACACACGCGGTTTCGACGCTCCCGGAGTAGATGGTAAATCGTATGCCTTGCAACTGAAAAACAACATTTACAAACGCGTTGAAATCCCCTCCGGTGGAACCCTAAGTGATATGATAGATACCACAAGAGCAACAGTAAACACTAAGTACTCCCTTGTCAACATCGGTGATAATAATTGGGTAATATACCCATCGTTCGGAGGTAAACTGTTCGACTTAGACGATGTTGAGAGCACTACCGTCGCCAAAAACAAACCATATATGCTCGTCTTCACCGAAGATGACAAGTGGGTGTTGTTACCCGATAACAAATGGTTTCTCAATATTAAACTCGTCTCCCCTTACGTGTTCACGGATAACAAAGACAACCACCTAAATAAAGTCGTGAACAATGGAACCCTGCTCGTGGCTTACATCCCAACTCAGAGACGTAGTATAGTCGTCAGCCCAGTCAACACTATAGCAGCCCACGTGCTATCGAGTAAACCGGCCATGCAAAACGTGAAATTGCAGTTGGTGTCTGAATTCGAAGGCGTGGTCAAGATACTAGAGGATCTACCGGCAAACTCAACATTGTTCATCAAAGTCTACCTAGGGGAACCATCGGTGAATGATGTCGAGATCGTGAAGGGGATCAAACTCGGGTGGGTGAAACGACACCAGTTTCAAGTTTGCAACGTTTACGTGCGGGTGGGTGTCGACTCCAAGACCAGTCTGCAGGGGGTCAACGTGATCGTGGAAAACAAGATATCATTAATCAATATATTCCTGCCTGACAACATACACTTCATGGGTATTAAGTTAACCCCTGAATTATTATCAGAAAACCAGTTGGAAATTATATAATAATATTATAATAATGACCAGTCATCATCCCAACACTACGCTTAACGACCTGGGAGATACAGAGGGATTCGACCAGCCTGGTGAGGAAGATGAATTATACATCCTGCACTTCAAAGACAACGTGTACAGACGGGTGCCGTTACCAGATTTAAAAGAGCCCAAATGGCTGATCAACTTAACATTCACCTCACCTTATATAACATTAAATAATGGGGTTGTCTCTAAGATTAAGAACAATGGTATCTGGGCAGGGGATTTCATTCCGGAGAGGGAATTAGTACACAGACAATCTGCTGGTTACGATAAAAAGGGGTTATTTGCTTATCCAAACAATAAATTAACATTTAGCAGTAATCTTGATAGAATATCCTCCCCTTTCACCCTCATCATAGAAGTCTTCTTTACGAGTTTATCCGATGGAGACCCAATAATACACCAAATTTTACCCGAGGTGTATATAAGCTGGATTAGAGAACACCAAGATAAATATTGCCGTATTGTTATACAACAGGATACCACGGGTCCTATAAACCACTTAACAAGCCTCAGTAGGGTTTTTATTGCAACAGGAAATTCTATTAACCTCTCACCTATTACCCTGACTAATAGTCTAGAACTTGTAGACTTCAAATACATTGATAGAATATTAACTGAACCCCAATTAAAATATCTTTCAAAATATACATTATAGGATGGGCCTGTACCCAGTTGTAGAGGAAGTAGCGAAGACATTGGAAACCGTAGATGGGTTCCGCTTGAGGCAGTTATGTGATGTGAAACGCCAACTAGAACAAGACCGTGACACGCGGAAAGCACTATGTAAAAAATATAATAGAGCTTTCAATATCGTGGACGGGGCTGACACTACCCTTATGGCAACCAGCATGGGACTAGGGGCGGCAGGCGTTGGGTTGTTAACCACCATCGTGGCTGCACCTATAGTGCTAGGTATTGAAATAACGGCTGGGGTGACAGGGTTGGTAGGGTTGGCGCTTAAGTTAGTATCACGCAGACTTAATCGTAAGGCATTGAAACACGACGAGATCAGGGTTCTGGCCGAAGCAAAGCTGAACACAGTGAGTGAGCGAATTTCCACGGCACTCTCTGACAGTAAGATCTCAGAAGAGGAGTTTCGTTCAATCCTCTCTGAACTCAAAAAATATAACGGAATGAAACAAGATATTCGATCCAAGTCTCGTAAGTCTGCTATCAGCGAGGACGAGAAAAAAAAGTACATAGAACAGGGAATACAAAAAGCCCAGCAAGCCTTTATTATGAACACCAAAGAGATCGTAGGCGGTTCACGTTAAACTGTTTCCTCGATATAAACATGACATAGGGGCGATAGCCGTAAGCGAGCCACCGATCCTATATGGTCAGTCAAAACTTACAACATAGATAAAGTGGATATGAAAGCCGACGAACCTAACTTATACTACTTGAGGGATGGGCCGGGTAGGGGATTTGTAAGAGAAGAATTATTGATCGTACCGTACGGCACAGTATTACCTCCTACCAAGGCACAGTAATTACCGCCAACTTTTTTATAGTAGGGGTAATAGTAGCAAAAGCTAATGACCCAACCAAAGCCTTATTTAGTAAATAAGGCTTTGTAGAGGGGTTTTATGAAAGTGTTTTAAAACTATCATTCCCTATACTACTATGAAGATGGCCATCAGTCTCACAGATAAAATACAATAGACGTTATTCTCATAAATCTCAAACTGCAACAACAGATATAGTTCTCATAGGTGCTGAAATAGCAGTGCTTGTTGTTACAGTCATTTCAATAATGTACTTCTATTTCTAAAACAAACAAACTAAATAATTAATTTTTATACCTTGTGGCTTAAGACTCGCATTTTGAAAGTCTAAAACAAAACTGAACTTTCCATTTCACAAGGACAGACTGCTGGAGTAAGTGAGTTCTGTGACGCTTTTAGAAATATTCCCACAATATCACAGCATGGAGCACCATAAATGGGCTTTACACATTGTACCCATCAGGGGAATTGAACCTGGGTCTTTTGTGTGAAGAGCAAACGCTTTAACCACTAGGCTACCCAACCACACTATGGATAGCTCGAATATTGATGAGCACTAAATACAGCAACAAACTTGTGAACGCTAACTCAGATAGGTCTGATTAAACATCCCACTTCTATGTGAATTACACATGGGGTTTACAATATCACCGCCAGCTCTCAATGACTTGTGATCACATCATACCATATTTGCTTGTCACCAGTCATGGGTTTGTCAGGAGCGTGCACACCTGCATTTGTAATTGTATTATGTTTTGTGTATGAACGTAAGGTAATACTTTAGTTCTGCAAGAAAACAAGCTAGAGAAAGAACGAGCATCAGACCTCTTCACCCATGTTCAATTTACTTTTTGTATTATTTCTTTGTGGTCGCATTTCACTCCTCCAGAGTGATTGGGGTTTGACAGTAATAAAAATTGACTGTTTTAATATGAACTTTATATTTTTGTGGTTGCTTACTGTAATGTCCATCTCTAGATCCTTGTAAACACAGAAGGCCATTTTCCTTCCTTGTATTCTGAAGAACAGAAGAAATTCAAACACATGTACCAATGTTGACACGTATGCTGCTTCACATCCAGGGGCGTGGGAGACATGGATTCTGAATTTCACATAGATAAACATCCCCACCCTACTGCCTCGAATACAAGGCACTTATTCAGGCTAAATATTACTTGCGCTATAATCAGGCTGTTTTGAAATTACGCCATTTACCATTTTGTTCTACAGCAGTTTCAAGATGTAACCGTAACAGATGCTATATATCTTTTGCTGCAGGGTGACAGCAACAACATAATGGCCGAATTTATCAATAACTTTAAACAAATGTATTTGTTACAAAATCCCAAGAGAAAAGTTGAGTGTTAACAGTGCGTGAGTCCAGTTTTACCCCGCAATATTCCAGCTGAATGGCACACGTCTGTAAATAATCGAGTCTGGACCAGACAATCCAGTGTTCAACAGCATGAGCATCGATCTTCACAATTGGGAACCGATGGCATGTGTCAAACAAGTCAGTGAGCCTGAAACTAGCCTCCCGATTCCGTTAGTCGCCTCTTGCGACAAGCAGAGTTGCCTTTTATGGCGAGCATGGGCTACTGAAAGCCGGTAAACTGCAATCTAGTCAAAGCCTGTTCTACCCCGGATCTACCTGCAATCTGGCCATGGCCTGCTCTACCCCGGACCCACCCGGGTCGAGTTTTAATAGACCAAATGTATCGATATATAGCAAATATCATTGCATGATTATCACTTACTCTGCCTCTGACTTCACTCTCGCACAGATCGGCTAGATCGACGATCAAAACATGGACGTGCATTTACACAATGCATCTGAGCCATCTTAATCGCGTCATATATAAATGCATCAGTACATACAATGATACTTGACTGGCTGTTGGAAGCGCACATCTGTATTGTGCATCTTACCACTTTGGGAGACGAGTTAACGAAAATGGAGTTTGTGTGGTCTTGTGTGGACTGAGCCCGAAACTGCCAAAATACAAAACGGCAATTTACAGCTGGAGTCAAAACGGTAATATTAACTTTTGAACGCTGGAATGTTTCATTTTGCGATTGTAATTTGGGTTATTAATTTCTTCAAAGCAATTTTGGCATATGTAAAAGTAAAAGTAAAATTAGGACTCAGAATGTGTTAATATTAGCCTATATGTGTGTGTGTGAGAGAGAGAGAGAGAGAGAGAGAGAGAGAGAGAGAGAGAGAGAGAGAGAGAGAGAGAGAGAGAGAGAGAGAGAGAGAGAGAGAGAGAGAGAGAGAGAGAGAGAGAGAGAGAGAGAGAGAGATTTTATAGTACCAGGAACAGTTTACATTTTGCTTTCCTGATCTAGAGGTAAGAACGGATACATGATCTCATGCACTGTATGGCATAGAACACAGTGCAAACACTGTTAGGATCACTAGCTATCAGAGACATCGCAGTAACTTGTGTGTGGCTTGTACAAACCAAGAGGCCTTTCTGTCCCCTGTGTGCCTGTACATGAGGCAGAAGCGATGGATCACCTGTCATTGTTATCGCATTGAATGTGTTCATATTAACTGTTGTAAGTAAAGGAACTATATTTCTCTCAATAGCACCATGAACACATAACATCAACCCCCTGGGTCAGTCATTAATAATTATTGATCCACTGGGGAACAAGTGACTCGGTGTGAAGCTTTTACAAGTCAAGGAACCTTTGTGTGCCCGATGCATCTATACAAGTGAGATGGGGGTAGCCTGATGGTTGGACCGTCCGCTCATTACTCTGAAGACCCGGGTTCGATTCCACAAATGGGTACAATGTATGAATCCCATTTCTGGTGTCCACTGTCATGATATTGCTTAAACTGGGGCATAACCAGGCTCACTCACTCCAAATGAGGCTATACCTTTGGTGCTTAGGTGTTGCCAACGTTATTCGGTGAACAGATCTTGTAAATTATCGATTACAGTTACAATGTTCTGAACATAACATCATAAAGTTCTCGTATCGGTCATTTTATTCAGGGTTTTCCAAAGTAAACTCAAGTAGTGACTGAATTGCGGTTTGGGTGGGGTGGGTGGTGGTGCGTGCGTACCCCTGCACTCTGTCTCTGGGTAGGCCGATGGGATAGCGTTTAGTCATAAAACAAGAATGTCATTGCCTTTTGCGGTAAATTCCGAAAGTCATGTCAAATAGGTTTTTTGTCGTTGTGTCGTCTTTTAAAGACGTTCTGAAAACCCTGATGTACACATTGTGAATGGACCCGGAAAGGTCCCGGGGTAGAATAGGCCTTCAGCAACCCAAGCTGCCATAAAAGGCGACTCAGCTTGTCGTAAGAGGCGACTAACGGGATCGGGTGGTAAGGCTCGCTGACTTGGTTGACACATGTCATCGGTCCCAATTGCGCAGGTCGATGCTCATGTTGTTGGTCACTGGATTGTCTGGTCCAGACTCGATTATTTACAGACCGCCTCCATATAGCTGGAATATTGCTGAGTGCGGCGTAAAACTAAACTCACTCACTCACACTTACTCACATTGTGAATGAGAACGTTAGGCTACAGAGTGCTTCGACAGGTTCGCACCACGTGTACATGCTATCCATAGCTTTAAGATACTGTGTGAAACACGTGCTTTAAATGTGCATTCCTGTGTACTGGCGTATGATTGCCTGTTTCAAAACTATAACCTTGTATATAGGTGCTGCAGAATTAATGCTCGAGTGTATAAGTTACCTCCACACCACACGTCTGTTCTGGTGATCTGTTTTGCCAGAAAGTGGACGGTAATTTGTTGACTGTTTTCACAAAACATCAGCCTAGGTTATTGAGACAACAATCTTGCAGTCTGTGTGTGTGTGTAACTTTTAAACTTAGAGCATTGGCCGTGTAATCAACACATCTAACACATTACCAATTTTATATATACTCTACATTCCAAGTCAAACTTCTTACATGCAAATCATCAAATCGAACACCTTATCTCACTAAGAAAGTGATGATATATCAATAAAACAACGTGGAATGGAATGTTTATATCGAATCATTACAATTATCCTTGTAACATCTAAGAAAGTAACGCATATTTTACACCAACTTGTTTAACTTTGATATTTTCACTAGCCGAAGTGCTTACTGCTTAATTCACCATCACGTAATATTAAATTTCATGTAATTGATGGTAGCCTGTAAATATTTGCGCGTTGATAATCCAGTGGTCGATAATGTGAGCCAAAACGAATAATGTCCAGGGCTGAAGAAACCAAGACACTGCGTTTGATCTTCTAAACTATCTCATTTTCAGGACATATTCAACCCAGAATCTCCATGAAGGCCAAGTACGAAAGAGTGAGAGAATGACTCAATATGGTTTGGGCAATATTTTAGCAATATTACAGCACTATCATGGCAGGGACACCAGAAATTGGCTTCCCATAATGTACCCATGTAAGGGATCAAACACGGGTCTTCGGTGTGACGAGCCAACGCTTTAACCCCTTTAACTGCTAGGCTAGGCCACCATGGCTCATACTATAAGTACTTCAGGAGTTCAGATCTCATTGTGGCACCTCAGGTGGCCAATTTCTGCTGTTCCCAGGTGATAAGTTGCTAGAATATTGCTAAAAGCTGCGTAAAATCAACTCACTCACTCAAGTGGAAATGACGGTTTGCAAAGACTCTTACAATGTCATCTCAGAAGGCTGACCCCACCTCAGGAGGTTATGAGGTTAGTTCAATGTCCAAATCTTCTTCCACAACCTATACACAGTTAAGGTCAAATGGCTCTTGGATAACACAAGGTGTACTTTGCGGCTATCCAAAGTTCCTTGCTTACCCAAATCACTTCACTTAAGAGCCTTGAGTATGTGTAAAATATGTGACTGCATCCATGTGAGGAAACATCTTCCATCTTTACACTCTCTTCAGGTTCGATGCCAGTGAGCTTTGTCTGATTTTGAAAATGTCACCCAAATCCAGATCATGGTTTTACAAGCAATGAACAAATTAAACTCACAATGTGCCTCTGCAGGTAATTTATTTACTCATTATATTTGATTACAGCGTGAGATATGCTTCAGCAGCTGACTAAATTATTGTGGTCCTTGTTAACTGACACACTCAATCATATTCAAACTACATAATGCTGGTTGGGGTGGACCAGATAGTCCATCAATTGACATGAGCATGCATATCTTAAAATGTGTTCCTGGATCGATCAGTGATCGTTGTTTAACATAGCAACATTCCAGCTATATGGCAGCAGTCCGAAAATAATTGACTCTGGATCATACAATCTAGTGATCAAAAGCATGAGCACATGACTATGCTATTCGGGTACGTTGACATGAATGTGTCAACCAAGTCAGCAGGTCTAGCCACTCAATCCTAGTTGCCTTGTAAAACATTCATGGGTCCAATTCCAATTCTAACACGGATCCTCTTGGGTATGTTCCAAGGACGTCCTTGGAGGGAAAAGGCACACATCCTTCTTTGCCAAACTGGTATGGTAGCGGGACTCTCACTTCCTGTAAAGCTTCCTCACATTCATTGTACAAATTAGGATGAGTCAGGTGTTGTGGGGTAGCCTAGTGGTTAAAGTGTTTGCCCGCCTTGCTGATGGGTACACTGAGTGGAGTCCATTTCTGGTGTCCCCAGCTATATTACTGGATTATTGCAAAAGCAGGTTAAAACCAAACTCATTCACTCACAAGGGCCAGTCAACATCATGAGTAGCCAAGTGTTTTTTTCGTTGAAGTGGCCGTGCAAATTCTTTCTCACACAGGAAACAAGGATATGGCATGACTTCAATGTGCACTGCTGCATGCTGCTTCATACGATGAACATTTGTAAATGTTTTCCCACAGTCTGTACATGAACAACGTTTTTTTCGTTTTTTTTCCTTGTGTGTCAGCATGTGTTTCGTCAATTCTGCTTGCGTTGGAAATGTTTCCCCACACTCTGTACAAGGTCTTCTTGGAAGATGAATTTTCATATGCATCTTCAGGTCAGATGACCGTGGAAATGTTTCCCAACATTCTCCGCAGGAATATGCTTTTCGTTCAAGATGAACCTTCATGTGTTTCCTCTTTGAATAAAGTTGTGTGAATCTAGCTCCACACAAGTTACAAAAAGTGGAATAAGGTTGTCGCTCAGCGTGAACTAGCATGTGTTCTTGAAGGTCACTTGGACGTGTAAATACTTTCTCACACCGATTACATGTAAAAGACTTGGGCTTTCTGAGGCACCTATGTGCCTTCCTTTCACGCTTTGTACTAAAATCCTTTCCACATTTACGACAGTGACGGACTTTTCTAACTTTATTCTGTTTCGGGGTGTTATTGGTTTCTATTGATGTCCCCTCACCTCCCTTGTTCCTGTCTTCATTGATGCCATTGTCTTGGATATTGACTTCAGAACAACCTCTGTTCTGTTCGTGGTTCCCTCTCTCCCCTAAAATACTAGACATGTTACTGCTCTGAGCATCAGTGTTCATGTTTGGGGCCTCCGTCTCCACAACAGTGTCACAGGTGTTAATGTTCTGGGTGTCAGTGTTCTGGTTCATTGTTTTCTCAACAATGACGCAGGTGTTGATGTTCTGTGTTTCCGTGGTCTTGCTTGGGGCCTCTGTCTCCCCAACAATGTCACAGATGTTAATATTCTGGGTGTCAGTGTTTTGGTTCATTGTCTCCACAACAGTGTTAAAGGTATTAATGTTCTGGGTGTCAGTGTTCTGGTTCATTGCTTTCTCAACAGTGTCAAAGGTGTTAATGATCTGGCTGTGAGAGTTTTGGTTCATTGTCTTCTCAACAATATCACAAGTGTAAATGGTCTGTGTGTCAGTGCTCTGGTTCATTTCTCCTCAACAATATCACTGGAGTTACTGTTCTGTGTTTCAGTGTTCTGATCCTGACTTTCTGTTTACCCAATAATGTTGAGGGTGTTAGTACCATTTTCCATGTTCCTCAACTGAGCTGACAGATGTCCTCCGGGTTGTGTACTCCTGAAAAATCATACTCACTCTCTCACTAATAATAATAAGAACAATTCTAATATCCAGTAATACTAATTCTAGTAGAAAAACACCTAGTATCCAACTGACTAGTTACTCACTGGACTCTGTAATCAGAATTTAATTGTTATTACCCTGGATATCCCAAGCTGCCTTTTAGGCACTAGAAGGTCATAGTCGAAGGACTTTATCTCACCACTTCTGCTGGGTGAACAAAGGCAACTTAGAACAAACTCACTTGCCTAAGGTGATACCACATGTGTCACATGTGCTTCATTGTGGGGCAGAACTGAAGTCCAAGAAACTCTCAGGAGTCAAGCTGCCAAGCATGGTCACCCATCCAAGGACTGTCCGAGCTTGATGATGCTTGATGAGGTCACATGCAACGTAAAACACAACTTTGCATATTCTGATACCTTTCAGTATGCACTTATCAAACCAAATCATCAAAAATGCCAATTCAACCTATGAAGTTGAAAAAAAACTGTGATGTAAAGCTCGTGAAATCTAAGTTTAAACGATTCACTAATTTCCCCACAGCTCTGGGTGAAAACGTTTTTTTAACAGCTGTGCTGCACTGCGCCCATAACGCATACACAGTGAATTGGATGGCAGAGGGGGAAACAGTATGCATGCCCAGAGTATGACGTTGTGAGCAGTAGTCTAATCATGGTTGTGTACACAAACAAGTAAATGATCTACTTGTAGCCTAAAGAATATGCTGACTGTGACAAGCAGCCTCGGTCACACGGAAATGTCAATGTCTGGTATATTGACACCTCCATGTCTGCCTGCCTGTCTGCCAATGACAATATGCAGTGCTCAACTTCAATCATTGACCACATGCAATTTGAAATTAACACCTATTGTTATGTCGTGAACAGAGAACCTGCTCTGGTTGTTTAACTTCAATCATTGACCACATGCAATTTGAAATTAACACCTATTGTTATGTCGTGAACAGAGAGCCTGCTAAGTTTATCAGCCAATGAGCCAGCCAATGAAAAGATTTTGTTACAATTGAGTGCACACACAACGGCTCTGACTGGGTTTGGTATCTGTTTGGGTTTGGTATTAACTGTTTTAATCACTAAGCTACCCAAGTGGCCCCCTATGATGCAATGGACACATTAACACAAAATCAAATCTCAAAGAACATGCTAATTTCAGTGTTAATTACACTTGGAGGAGGCAGACTGCAGCTTTTTGAATGTTGATGATTGCATTGCCCTCCATTACTTACACAAAATTGGGGCTGTAAGGAAGCCTGGTGGTAAAAGCATTTGCATATCACATCAAAGTATTGGGTTCGATTCCTTACATGGGTACATTGTGTAAAGTCCATCTCTAGTTTTCCCTGCAGTGAAATTGCTGGAATGTTGCTAATGACTCACATAGAGAACTTGAAAAAGTGCATATTGTGCAGTGACTATGGTTTTGTGACACTTTCAGCAATTAATATTCTAGTATCTTCATGGGCTTCATGCACTGTACTCATATGGGGAGTTGAAAATTGAACCTGTGTCTTCTGTGTGATTAACTAACTCTCTCTCTCTCTATGTATGTATATATGTATGTATGTATGTATGTATGTATGTATGTATGTATGTATGTATGTATGTATGTATGTATGTATGTATGTATGTATGTATCTTTTGTGGTTATGTATCTCCAGATTGTTACACACACATCACCCTTCCCTGTAAGTTGTAACTGATGAACAGAATAACCTCAAGTTCAATATGGACCCAGCATCGTAACAAAATCATCACAATACCAGATAGGGGTAAATAAAATGTAGTGGTTGTTGCTAAAGTCAGTGTGGATATGCGGTATCAATCAAAGATTATCATCACATGATCATGACTGGATTTCCCACTCAGGCAGAGCAGGCGATTTCATTATTTATCCCCTTAAGTCAACTATGAGTGTTCCAAGACATGACGTGTGCCCTCGACTAACAACTAGTCCCTGAAATGAACACACTGAACTGAAAAAAATAATGATTTACAGTCACTGAAACTGTGGAAATCTAGACATGTCACATATTCTAGACCTGCATCAGCCTCGATACGTCTAGGGCATACATTCCAAAAAGTCTCCACTATACCCTGGATGCATCTACGGCTCAGCTCAATGAATTTATCACCTCCTTTGGCTGGCTTTTCATCCTCACAGGTGTCTACGCTGAGAAGTTAAAGGTCACATGCAACCAAAAAATCAAACATAATTAAAACACATTTATCACTTATTCATGACATATAATATACATTGCTGCTTTTAAAAAAACCCAAATAAACAAGATTATAAGCGTACAATCGCGATTCAAAAGTGCAATATTTTGTACTTGGGCTTACTTCCCCCGAAACGAAGCCCTCGGGAGACCGCACCCAGTCATAGCGGGTGGATATGCACTCAAGTGTAACGACGGCTACCGTTTGGCTGTTTCATTTGCGGATATGCTGAGGGTTCATTGTGTGTACAGAAAGATGATCTGTTTGATGGGCATTTTAGAAGTATAGCCAGTCACAAGACAAGTAAGATTCTTTTTGTGTTCTTGATGCATCGTTTCAGTGTGGATTCATATACTGTTGTCAAACAAAATCATATACACTAAAAGAAGTCGTTATCCATGACGAATGTATATAGAGATGTTGGGTTTGGAAAATACATGTTCTCTGAATTTGCGCTCGATCCAATCAAAAATAATCTCAGTAGAGATGGTAAACTACTGCGTGGCTGGAATCTGTCATTCGTCCAAGTACAAAGCAAGACTTGAAACTGACAAGAGTTTGCACCAGTTTCCGTCAGATCCAGTCATCCGAAAAAAAATGAATGTAGTTTGTTTGCAACCCACAGACATAAAAACATGTCATGTGTATCACACGTGCCTAATTACATAATGTGGCAGACACGGGACTCGGGTGCACGAGTCATAAATCAACTTATTTTCTTTATGTCGTATAGTCTGATAGGTGTTAAGTTCAAATTGCACGTGGTCAATGATTGAAGCTGTGTATTGCATGTTGTCTTTAGCAGACAGGCAGACAGACATATAGGTGTGAATAAACCAGACAATGAGCTTTCTCTGTGACAGAGACTGCTTACCACAATCAACAAGTTGTTTTATGTAACGAGTAGATTATTTACTTGTTTGTGTAGACAACCAAGATTAGACTACTGCTCACGATCTCAGACGCTGGGCATACATACTGTGTCAAGCTCCGTGAACCTATTCACTGCGCATGCGTTATGGACGCAGCGCAGCACAGCTGTTGAAACCAGTTTCCCCCCAGCGCTGGGGGGATTTAGCGAAACGTTTGAACTCCGATTTCGCGGGCTTTTTTTCATCGCGTTTTTTTCAACTTTATAGGTTGAATTGGCATTTTTTATGATTTGTTTCGGTAAGTGCATACCGATAGGTACCAGAATCTGCAAAGTTCTGTTTTACGTTGCATGTGACCTTTAAGCAGTCCAATCACTACTCACTTTTGCTGTTAAATTGTCTAACCGATTATACTTGGCAAAACAAACCATGCAGAGGTTCCATGAAACAATTAGGAGTTCTTGCACGTATTTTTCGGACCTATCAATTTGTTTGTATCATTTCCCCCCCAATCTGAGTCGCACTGCCAAAAACCTTTGCAGCTGTGACTGCTATCCTTGTTGGCACTAACAAACTGGGGTTGTAATGGCGGTTTTGCTAATTGGCGACTGTCAGAATGTGGAGCCAGCAAAGGGAGGTAATGAAATCATTTGGGGCGACCCGGAGATGCATCCAGGGTATGGTGGTGTTCCATCAGAAAATATAGACTGGAGATATCGAGGATGGACCTGCATGGACGTTCTTGGATATATTTGTACCAGGGTCTGTGTGACAGGCTGCCTGTGTCCAAGCAACAGAGACTATGAGGCTATGAATACTGAAGGCTATATATTACTCAACCTTTATTACTCAACCTAACAATCTTCAATGACAATTTCAATTACAAGCTCTGTGTTACATTCATGTAAAAAAATTCTTTTCACAATGAGATCAATCTTCAACGTTGTATAAAGCCCACTCCTGAATATCTGTTTCAAACATGACCTGAACCAGAGACCACAAATCTATTATATGGTCTCTGATTGAACTTTTCCCCTAAATGAAAGGACTGGTATTGCACCACAGTCATGCTGTTTTGAAATTACCTCACATATGCGACTTCAGTTTCCGCCACGTTGGAACAAGACAATTTTGTAAGCTGAATGTTAGCACAGAACTCTGCTGTGAAACTGATTACACGCAAAGTGATGCACTGACCATGTACTCCAGTTCTGGAATTTCTCCACTGGTTGCCAGTTCAACAGTGTATCTTCTTTAAAATGCTGTTACTGACTCACCAAGCCCTCTACAGGGAAAAGAGCCCTCTGCCTTAAGGAGCTTATCTATATGTAAAAGCCATCAAGTCTTCTCTCCTCTGATCAGTCCTTGTTGTCCTAACAAGTATCCACAAGCAAAATGGGTGGCAGAGCCTTCTCCACTGTTGCACCTCAATTATGGAACATTTTACCATCAGAACTCAGTCAAAGCCACCATCTGTGAATCCACTTTTAAAAGTCAACTCAAAACCCTTCTGTACAGAACTGCTTAAAATATTTAATCATTTTCCCCTTTCATTCTCCTACATACGCCCAAGTGAGCAACTAGACAGATGGATAACAGATATGTTTCAGCTGCAACTGTGTATAGGGACATTATGAAACTTTAAGTTCAACCTGAATATGACGCTAAGGTATTACAACATGTCCAAGGGAAAATTGCTTTAAGCCACATCTTTCACTTATGTCAGTAATGAACAAACATGACCAATTATATCATCACAATGTGACAATGGAACGAAAGCGGATCCGCACGGATTCGCAGGTCGGGAAGACCGTTTTGCACGATATGGGCACGTGCACCTTAATGTGCATCATACTACGTAGGTATGATTTAATGTTGCGAATAAAAGTTACAATACCTGCTCAAAACGGATCTGTATTGTCCGTTGTGTGTAAAATTGCCTTCGGTACACATGTAAACAAATGGGAGAGCGCTCGCCGATTGAGTTGAAGCCGAAACTGCCAAAACACAAAACAACAATTTCAAGCTGTGGCAAAAACGGCCATATTAGTGGACTGTCTGATATTCTGTACGTTCAAAAGTTGATATATTTTCACAAAGCGATTTTGACATGTTTACATATTTTTGTGCAAGTCTATGGAACCTTGGCATAAAATGATGATTAGTTTGATAAACAGTCTATTACAGTTTCCAGCCCAACAAAAGGTGTTTAAATCAACAGTCGTGAAGACATAGAAAATTTCACCAAGTGTCGATTGATATGAATTTTATCAATACGAGTTGATAAACATGCAAATATCCGTGTCTTGCCAAGGATGGTTTTACTTGTATGAGCCTGTGTTGATATTACTGATATCAGTATACACGGGGGTGAGATGCTGCTTATCATGAACAATCATTCATTAGTTTTCAACAAAAATGTACTTCTCCGAACACGAACGTCAATGAGTTCAGTGAGTTAATTTTACACTGCACTTAGCAATATTCTAGCGATATAGACTGCAAGTCCTGGCAAAATCGCTTTGTGAAAATGCGAACATGAGTTGTCCACACATACTTTGAGTTCCGTTCTTGGCCTTACAGAGGGCGGTGTAAACGTGGTGGGCCCTTATTCTCCAAACGTTCGAAGCTCTAAGAATTCGTACCTTTGATCGTAGCCAATGTCTTAAGAATGGGCTTACCAAGTTTGTAATGTTACGAACGTTTCGAGAATAGCCTGGATGGATATTAGAACGAAGTTTATCATCAAAAACTGTGTTGGACTGGAAATAGTGCTTGTGTGTCATTTTGTATGACAGTAGATTATGTACAATGCCCTGACTCACAATGCTATGACGTCATATACGTGATGACGTCGCAAAGCTATGTACTCTCCAATTTTGTAGAATATATTATTTTTTTAACCAGTTAGAACCTACTGAACTCCTCCATCCCATCCGCCCCTACTACGATCCACCAACTCCGATCCACCAATGAGTACCATTGCACGTGCATTTTGTGTAGAGTGCGTTTTACCGATTCTCTACAGACGTAATTGTAACGTTACGTTTTGTTCAACGGTTCTTTCTCTCAAACATTCTGTCATCGGCAGCCATTCCCCCGCATGTTTTGATGCAGCATGCACTGATTTGTGTCAAATATTTTCATAAAGTTCAACATTTTCAAGTGTCAAGTTTCTGTTTTTGAATGGTGTATACCGTAGGTAGTGTCATGTTTAACCTTGCACGAAGCATAGCCACCGGAGTGTAAATACGTTTTCATAAGAGAGTCGGCAAAATGGAATGTACACAAAGGATGACGAGGAAGGCGAGACAGACTGAGGATGGCAGCAGAGTCCTTTGATAAGTGAGTGAGTGAGTGAGTGAGTTTAGTTTTACGCCGCAATATTACAGCTATATGGCGGCGGTCTGTAAATAATCGAGTCTGAACCAGACAATCCAGTGATCAACAACATGAGCATCGATCTGCGCAATTGGGAACCGATGACATGTGTCAACCAAGTCAGCGAGTCTGACCACCCGATCCCGTTAGTCGCCTCTTGCGACAAGCACAGTCGCCTTTTATGGCAAGCATGGGTTGCTGAAGGCCTATTCTACCCCGGGACCTTCACGGGTCCCTTTGATAAGTACTTGCGTGTATTCCTGATACTTCTCAGATGAAAGAATATACGTATAGTTGAGTGACAGAGTGAGCGAATATGGTTTTACGTCGCTTTTAGCAATGTTTCAGCAATGGCGAGATGAGCTTAACAAATTGTGCCAATATGTGTAAGAGGTCTAATCAGAAGGCATACTTTATAAACATCCATGTGTTGACATCTTCAAAACAATCTGGCATATACTGGAGTGTGATGTTAGTGTCCTGGTAAGAATTAGAAACTGTTTGTAATCAGCATGTTGATGACACTGGACATTGTGGTCATCGTTTCACATACAATGCAAAATGAAAATTAAAGGCCCTATCACATTACCCTGCGAGACTCCACACTTGACCATGACTTCCTTCAAGTACGATCCATCAATGAAGACGGATTGTTACCAAGAAGTGATATAGGATTGCAACCACCTTAAGGCGGTCTCTGCAATACCTAGCTTGTGATGTCTTTTAGCGTCATTTAGAAGTTGTCGTAGATAATCAAGATAGTCTATGGATTATCTTGTTTAATCTTTTCCACACAACGTTTCGAGATCATTACAGATCCCTTCGTCATGTGAGCTGACCTTGTGGAAATTCATCAGGTGAACTGATGAAGGGATCTACCGTTGTGTGGAAAGGATTAAAGATTACTCCATAAGATATCTTGGCCAGTACCAAACTTGATCCTCAGGGAATTTGCAGTGATCAACAGTGATCAAGCAGCACTAAAAGCACCCTGTCGTCAACCTTCAGTCGCAGATCACTGGGCATCTTGAGGAGAGCTGTTTCGGTGCAGTGACGATAATTTTTCAGCTGATCTGAATCCAACGTTGATTCCTTCAACAGAGGTTTCACGGCTGCTAAATTTAAGGCAGCAGGAACAATATGCAGGTGAAAAGGCTGATGTACCACCATATGTTATGACTGACACTTGTTGTGAAATGTATATTAATTCCAGACTGCAATTAGGAGATAAACCTACTGTATTTTAGAATTACAGACAGTTCACAGGAATTGTAATAACTTTTATTTAATTCGAATGCGTCAGCATGTTTAAATTTACTAGGCTGCTGACGAAAAGTTGCATTTGGGCGGGGAAATTTCCATGAGGATGCAACAGAACAAGAGAGTGTATTGTTGTCATTAGTACGGTAAGGTAATCAACTGTACTTCCATTATACTACTTCAGGTCAAGCAGTGTTAATGGATAGGCGATACACATGTGTTGGGCAATTTCCTGGCGTTATTGTGTATTTGAAGGACGAGAGTTCATTTCACCGAGATGGCGTTAGCCAGTCGGAGATTTTGGGTGTACAATGTAATCGTGACTGGGCTAAATATTAGCCCAGAAATTTTACTTTTGAGAATGTTACTTTCCACTAAACAGATAGGGTTTATGAAAATTTTACAGCTTCTGTAATTGTACTCTACTACCGCTAAATTTGAAACAGCACACCACAGACCATATAATAGATCTAGTATCTGAGAAAACGTATGTCATAAAAATATAATTTTGTTTTAACTGTTTATGTATCTGGACAGGTTTTCCTTCATCGTTTAATGTTAATTCATCTTCCGCTACAGTGTCAGTGAACATGGCGTCATCGAAATAGTGTAAATCATTGTATGACCTCTTCAAACAGGGACAGTCTTAGTCTGTGACTTCATAGACATGTGGTATATAGAAATAGGACCGTGTGTGTTGTAAACGCTTACAAAATAGTGTGTAAATACCATTTTCTTATGAAACGGAACTGGTATTTGGTGTAACCTTAGTTGTTTGTAGTGTCTCTTTTCACTTTCACAGAGAAAAGTCGGATTGGCTGAAAAGTTTGTTAATGTCTGAATTGGTTAATGAGTCTCATGTTTCGGTTTGATGCATTGTATCCATGTGGAGAACTGATAGCGGGCCTTGGCGTGATCAACGCTTTTGCCATTAAGCTACCCCGCGTGGCTGTGTGTATGAGATGATAAAAATAACTTGACAAGCATATCATGTGTACTGATGTCTTAATTTTATTGTACCAAACTCCACATCAAAATATTTCTCAAATGCTAACTTGTAATGGGTCTGATGAAAAAAACATTGTTGACTTGTGTACCATGATCTTACACCAACAATAACAAACAGTAGTTTCTTACTACCTCTACAGACCCGTGAAGGTCCCGGGGTAGAATAGGCCTTCAGCAACCCAGCAACCCATGCTTGTCATAAAGGGCGACTCAGCTTGTCGTAAGAGGCGACTAACGGGATCGCTTCTGAGAACCCTTCGTTAGACATTTTGAACCATGCAATCAAACAATGAATGGTTCCTTGAAGCAACCAGATTTCAGATTTCTGAACCAGTTATTCTACCACTTTCATACCTTCTGCAACTCTTTTGTAACGTGATGCCACAGTTCTCACAAAAGACCTAACATCATTTTTAAGACTTAAATAAGATATGTTTATCTGAATACTGTGCTCAATTGTACTGAGAGTTTTGAAAGAAGAATTGGTGCATATTTGAGAGTTGAACTGATCAAACTTACTTCAGAATTGTTCTGAGATCCAGAAGCAAAGGCATCATGTGCCAGATGATTTGATTTCAACATGATTGTAAAACCTTACATGGGGATACTCTGTGCAGAGCACATAAGTAAACACACAGAATAGAATCTGATTAACTGGGCCTGCCTTGTCTTTAAGCTACAAAAGAACACTAAGCTGCCACCAATGTTTACCAACGTGTTTGTTTCTTGTTTCAATCCTGCTCCATAACTGCTATATGATGGCAGCTTGTAAATAATTGAATCTGGACCAGACAATCCAGTGACCAACACTGTTCTATCCAAGTGGGATATGATGACCAAGTCAGTGGGCCTGACCTCCCGATGATGTTATTCACTTCTTGTGACCAGTATAGATTTCTGTAGAACCAATTCTAACCCAGAGCTTCATGAGTCCATGAGTGGTTGAAGGGAACATAAACGTGGCTATTATTATCAACCCAACATATACACAAGAGCTGGGAAAAGTACCATGAGGGTACCTGATCTCATGAGTTGCCTGAGGACCAATTCTAAACCAGATCTTCAAAGATCACTTCCCCTCATGTCTTGTGGCTGTAGACTTTATGACCTTCAACACCTACTGCAACAGTAAGTCCCAACTCAGCTCCATCAACTGTGAGAGCGCATGTGTGTTTGAAGATTTCCAGACTGAGTAAAAGCCTTTCCACATTGACTACACTGATATGGCCGATCTCCACTGTGAGATCTCATGTGTACATGCAGGTGACTTGACGTTGTGAAAGCCTTCTCACAAACACTGCACTGATGAGGCCGAACACCAGTGTGGCATCTCAAATGTTTCTGCAGACCACCAGACTCTGAAAAAGCCTTCTCACATACAGTACACTGGTATGGTTTTTCACCACTGTGACACCTCATGTGTCTCTGCAGGTCTCCAGAGGTTGTGAATGCCTTTTCACACTCACTGCACTGGTAAGGCTTGACTCCATTGTGACACCTGATGTGTCTTTGAAGGTCACTGGACTTAGAGAATGCCTTCCCACACTCGTTACATGGGAAAGGCTTGACACCAGTGTGGCTCCTTAAGTGCGTTTGTAGGTTACCTGACTGTCTAAATGATTTACCACACACTGTACATCGATAGGGCCAGACACTAGAATGACACATCATGTGTTTCTGAAGGTAACTTGACAATGGAAACGCCTTTCCACACTGACTACATTCAAAAGGCTTGGCTCCACTGTGGCAACTCATGTGTGCTTGAAGGTTACTTGGTCTCGTGAACGTCTTGTCACATTCACTACATTGATGAGGCTTGATGTCACTATGACACCTCATGTGAGAGGTCAGGTCGCTTGATGTTATAAACGTTTTACCACATTCACCACACAGATAAGGTCTGACGGCAGTATGACTCTTCATGTGAGTCTTTAAGTCACTTGTTTCAGCAAATGCTATTCCACACTCACTACACTTATACGGCTTGACGCCTATGTGACAACGCAAGTGCTTTTGCAAGTAACTTGATCGGGTAAACGTCTTGTCACACTCACTGCAGGGGTAAGGTCTCGCTCCACTGTGAAGTAACATGTGTCGCTGAAGGTCGCTGGATTGTGTGAACGCTTTTCCACACTCGCCACATGGAAAAGGCTTAACTCCACTATGGTATTTCATGTGCATCT
Source organism: Haliotis asinina (assembly GCF_037392515.1). NCBI lineage: Eukaryota > Metazoa > Mollusca > Gastropoda > Lepetellida > Haliotidae > Haliotis > Haliotis asinina. The sequence goes on from NC_090280.1 coordinate 74,034,095, forward strand.
TCAGGTGACTTAATTGTTTGAATTCCTTCCCACACTGCCCACACTGGTAGCGCCGGATTCCAGGGGAACCATTGTCCTGTTTCATTGGCACCATCGATGCCCCATCGCCCCCAGCACTATTGGCACTTTCAGTGTTGCCACGGTTACTGTTCTGGTTCTCCAGTTCCTTTCCAAGGTCGGAGCTGTTAATGCCCTGAGTGTTCACTATGAACCTCAACTGAGCTGTCAGTTTTCCTTTGTGCATTTTCTTTAAGTGTTTCCATAAGAACAACACAGTTGAGAACCCGAGGTCACAGTTGTCACATGGGTAGCTTTCTGGAAAGAGATTCGCAAAACATATAAGAATGCATAAGAATGGCGAAAACAGGTAATAAACTACTAGTATAAATGAAGTCGCTTACTTCAGTCAACTGTTCTAAATTAGATTTTGCCGAATATTCCATACTGGTTCAAGATACGGTTTACACATGACCTGATGTATTGTAAAACAAATTTGTATGTCTTGATAATCAAAACACAATGAAAATTGGTGAACAAAACTTTACACCAAAAGTGAGTGAGTGAGTGAGTGAGTGAGTGAGTGAGTGAGTGAGTGAGTGAGTGAGTGAGTGAGTGAGTGAGTGAGTGAGTGAGTGAGTGAGTGAGTGAGTGTGGAGCTTATCCTCTTCATTATATTCACAGATTTATGGCAATGCCAGAATCTGGACTCACTGACAACAAATCCACACATATTATAAAACACTTTCAAATTTAGCTCATTTATAACATCCTCATGCTATTTTATAAAAAATCTACTGGCAACTTGAAGTTCACCACCATCAGGGCCAAAACTAAATGTGGACACTTTTCACTTCAAAAGAGACTGAGAGAACAATTTACAGCAATTTCACAGACAGCTTTCACTTTTCCTGACAGGCTACCCAAGATAACAGATTTTTTTCCGTAAGTGGGCATGGTGGGGTAGGTGGTTATGGTGTTCACTCGTCATGCCAAATGCTGAGTTCGATTCCCCAGTGCTCCTGCCGTGACATTACTGGAATATTGCTGAAAGTGGCACAAAACAATACTCAGTCACTCACTCTTTGTGTAAGTGGGTTACCTTGACTTGGTGGCAGTTTGAGCTGTCTCTCAATACCGAGTTCCTTCCCATACTTGTGTCCGTACCATACAAGCAGCTCGGAACCAACACCAATCTTCTTGTACACTCTGTAGTAGATATGACCTTTGTATTGAAAGGCTATCAGATTCTGTTCCTCCTCTGTACGAGCACAGTTGACATATCTCATCCAGTTGGCGGTGCTGCAGTTGTGGCCGTCCACAAAGTGGGAAGGTTGTCCATCAGTGTGTATCTGAATGAAAATGAATGTAAAATTGTATCACAACATTGCACAGAGAAGTAAATGTTACATAACGTTTGCTTCTGAAAACATTTCTTACCATGTCTCTAGAGACAACCATACATCAATTTTTGTACAGGTGAATGACCTTAGACATGTAATGATAATGAAAATATCCCCAGTACTTTCAGTATCTAAACATGATGTTCCAAAAATTCAACTTCCTTTACCAGAGAGACAGGCTCGCTGAGTTGGTTGACACGTGTCATCGGTTCCCAATTGATCAGATCAATGCTTATACTGTCAATCACTGGATTGTCTGGTCCAGACTTGATATAATATTTACAGGCTGCCACCATATAGCAGAAATACTGGTGAGTGCAGCGTAAAACTAAACCCACTCACTCACTCACTTTATCAGAGAGACCTGTGAAGATCTGGGTTAGAATTGGTCTTCAGTAACCCATGCTTGTCATAAGAGGTGACAAACAGGATCAAGTGGTCTGGGCTGATGGTTGATACATGTCATTAGACCCCAGTTGTGTGGATTGATGCTCATGTTGGTGACCACTGGATTGTCTGGTCCAGACTTGATTATATACAAACAGTTACAGCTAGACTATATTCGCAGAGTCAGTCAGTAGTCACTCTTTTATCGGTTTCCATACTGGGCATGTTGCTACTGTATCAGGTGTGGAGTAGACTCAAGTCATGCAACTCTGTGAGTCTTAGATGTTTCCAGGTTTGCTAAACCACAAGAATGGTTTAGCTCAAAATTGACCATACCCACGAAGATGTGGCTTAGAACTGATAATCAACAACCCATGCTTGTCATAAAAGGCGACTAATGTGATCGGGTGGTCAGGCTTGCTGACTTGGTTGATACGAGCCATCAAATCCCAGTTGTGTAGATCAATGATCTTGGTGTCAATCACTGGATTATCTGGTCCAGTCTTGATTTAGCTGGAATATTGTTGAGTGTGGTGTTTAACAACAAACCAACTGGGAAAATTGTCTGGACAAAGTCACAAGTGTTTCCTTCTTTGTTGAATATGGGTATTGCCTTGTCTAGAATATCCTTGATATCTCCAGGGTATACATTCTGATAAATCACCACTGCACCCTTGGCGGATCTACTGCTAGATTTTTATTACCTCCCTTTGCTGGCTCCGCATTCTCACAGTAGCCCCCATTACAACTAAGCTTGCTCACAGTGCAACTCAGATTTGAAGGAAATCATAGAGACAAACTGTCAGGTCTGAAACTTTAAAAAAATATATGCAAGACTTCCTTCTGCCTCTTTCAGAGTTCCTCTGCATGAATTGTGTTTCCAAGTTTAATTGCTTAGAAAATTTAAAAAGTGACACTGTGTTGTGATTGGTATGCTCAACTTCGCATCGTAAGCACCTGATTGGATAAAAAGCCAGCCAAGGGAGGTAATAAAATTATTGGGCCGAGCCATAGATGCATCCAGAGAATAGTGGATATTTATCGGAACATATACATTGCAGATATTGAGGATGTGTCAAGAAACATGGCCAGTCAAAATCTTGACTTGATTTTGACAAAAGGTCACAAGTCTCTGTTACACCAAGGGAAGCAACTCTGCACCTGAAGAGGGCTAACCAGGCTTTGTAACTCTGCGAACTAAGTGTAACATTGCAACAATGACTGTGAGACAAACTCTTTAAACAGGGTTACAATACATTTTGCAGTACAAGGCTGACAACAGGATTGTCCACACAAATGTATTGTTCATTATGGTTTATTCATAGTACGAACTGTACTGTTATCCAGACAGGTTATTAGGTTTCAGTTTGTGTACTTGCGAACAGTTTGCAAAAACAAACCTGACATTAGCGACACCTTACTTTGCTCAAGAATGAAAAAGGCATGTGGTTTCACCAAGTGCGGGGTTCAAAGTGAAATTGTAGTTAGTTTGTTCCGATATGTTGGTTAGGCCTTGAGATTAGTGTCATTTGGGTGTTAGATTGTTTGACAGAGGTTTAGTGTAAAAGAAAGTTAGGAAGGTAAGATATTGTATAATACAATAAAACGTAAATTAAAAAATATTAAGTTCTGATCTTGTGGGTTCATTTTTATATCACAACTTGTACAAAACATACCGACCACAAGGCCTTTGGTTTAGTGTATGAAAATTTACTTCCATGATGGCTGTCTAGCAGAGAAATGCATAGACTTTTGACAAAACGATTTGATTTCTAGACATTTGAAGAAAGATTTAAAAGGGTTAGTAATATGACATTACAAAACAGAAAATACCAAATTTTGGAGCTGCATCATGGTATGCCAAACCGAAGGCAGATTACTGCAGTTCTACTAATACCAAAGGGTACTGTTTTACCGCTACCATTAAACAACCTTTCTGTACAACATCTTACTTGCCAGCTGTATCCTGATCGTTTAGGAGGCTCTTCATTGCTGATGATGTCTCCCTCATATGGACCGAAACAGGTTCGTGGAACAAAGTCCTGGTATGTCCAAACTCCAAGACCAGCTCCTGGAATACCCGATTCCTCAATCTCCAGACCAACAGGCAAAGTTTTCCAAGCCCTGTCTACACTTCCTGGTCTTTCCTGGAATATTCAAGGGACAAGTATTGATTCATGTCAAATACATGACAAACTATCAAATCAGCACTAGTTAATCATCATTTGAAAGAAATATTTGGACAATTGAAAATGGAGCTAAAGTACTGATGGAAATAAAAAAAAACACACTTTTTTTACGAATGTATGTCTCCAATTTATGTAGTTATTGTGTGAAAGTGTGAGATATCTGTTAAACAATGTTCGGCCGAACTACAGTCTCAGAGGTAGGGAGATAGGACACATATAGAAAGGACTTTACTAAGGAGAGATTAGTGCAGAAATGAAAATGCAGTCCAAAGCGACTTATCTGGAAGAAACCATGACTTTTTGCAAATTAGTGTGCAATGCTTTTCATTACAAAGGACACTTTTCAAACGCCCATTTTGAAATCAAGACATATCAGTTGAGATAAGATAATCCTATAGGCAAAGAAACTGGGGACGAAAACAGCATGTCATAACAGTTTACAAATAATATCCAGAATTGTAGAGGGGTCATGCCACCTATATATTTTCAGACATTTAGTAAGAAGGCTGATTTCAGCTTTTGTGTGGGTATCATACTTTATCAAACTTTGTGAAAGAAAAGCATATAAGATGTTAACCAATAGAGCAGACATATTCAACACACATGAAAAAGCATAAAATATCTTTGAGATGACCCTTTGTGAATGCAGGCAGCACATGCAATTTCATGCTAGTTGAGTCGACGGCTGTCGCCAGACCTGGTTGAGCAACATGATTGGAATCTATAGTCCAATCTACTGTTTTTAGCAGCTATTCGTGATTTTTCTAAGTTTTGCCTGAATTTACAAGCTTAAGTAACCATGTTTTTCTGGATCCAATGACACATCACACTGAAATCCCACTCAGGCTGATGTGGGTTATTTCGAAATATGCTATTTGCAATTGTGTAATGTTTAGGGGATACCGAAAATAGCCTAAAAACAGTTTGGTCTTTTTCCTATTTCTGACAGTACTTTAATGATAAACTTCAGTCTCAACAGATTAGAATTCATTTTCACTTTAGGCAGTCACAATATCATCAATAATTATAAACTTTAAAAAAATAAAATCCCTTTTACAAAACTTTGACATAATATAGTAATAGTGAGTTATTCTATTTAAGTTTCAGATAGTCGATCAAACAGGTTTAAAAGGCAAAAATAATCATGATAGATGAATTCAACCAGAGGCTTAACTTACACTAACCTTAACCTACTGTTGATTTCTTGAGAAAATACTGTTACCCAAACTGATTATTTGACAGCAGGTTATAACTTGTCATTTCTTCATGTAGATTATAATGTTGTATTTGTAGATGAACGTTTCTTTCACACAGTAGAATCATCTATGTAAAAGTAAATGACATAGATATGACCATAGACAAATTTTATCTTTTCCACTGAGTCACAAATGTAATTCCACAGAATATGATCAAATCCTCTAAGGAATTTCAACTATTAACATGATGAAGATGTATACCTTTACGTCTGTAACCATGATGAGAGGTCCATGCGCAGAACAGTCCCCTTCGTACTCAAGGTTGCAGTCCTCACAATCTGAGGAACACAAAAACACTATTGAGTGAGAGAGTGAGTGAGTTTAGTTTTATGCTGCACTCAGCAGTATTCCAGCTACATGGCTGTGATCTGGAAATAATCAAGTCTGGACCAGACAATCCAGTGATCAACAGCTTGAGCATCAGTCTGCACAATGGGGAACTGATGACATGTGGCAACCTAGTCAGCAAACCTGACCACCTGATCCTGTTAATCGCCTTGTGCGACAAGAATGGTCGCCTTTAGTGGCAAGCATGGATTGCTGAAGACCTACTCTACCCCAGATCTTCACAGGTCAACAGGTCAAAAACACTAGTGACGATCTGACTGAGCAAGAAATAGTAAAAGACAGACACAGATGAATTGCAAAAGACAGACACAGATGAATTGCAGTCTAGTTTGAAAACTAATAAACATAACACAGAGAAAGGGACAGCCAGGTGTGAGAGAAAGCATGGAGACAGCACAGCACAGGTTAATGAATAAACTACTTTCTCAGCACTTGTGCATGTGCTTCTCAAACACCTGGCTGTGCCTTTCTCTGCACTTCTCCCTCGAATAAACAGTGAACTGTGTCAATATTTTAATGACAGTTTGTTAAACAGCTGTTTTATTTTTAGGACAAAAACTATGCAAAAACCTTTTGATGTTTTGATCATGATCAGCATTTCGAGTTACACTGCAATTCATTGGTCTGCTTTTGAGTCAAACTATAGAAAGACTACTTACATAAAAGACTGTCGTCAGTCGGCACCTCCACAACCATGTAGTTACTCCAGAGTCTCTTGCACTCTCCTGGATGTGAGCTTTCTACATATGGCTCCTGTTTCAGCAGAAATTCAAGACACTGCAGGAAAACCTATTTGATCTCAAGTTACCAGATTTTTATACATGCCCTTCCTCAACAATCTCCAGGGTATGTACGTTCTGATAAATCTCCAAAAGTACCCTGGATGAAGTACCCTCAATAATTGTATTGCCTCCCTTTGCTAGTTTCATTTTCTCACAGTAGCCAATGGTACACTCATCTTCTCAGCGTACACACCTGATTGGATAAAAAGCCAGCAGATGGAGGTAATATAATATATCGGGCTCAGCTGTAGATGCATCCAAGGTACTTAGGACTAGTGATCCAGTGATCAACAGCAGGAGCACCTATCTACACAACTGGGATATGATGACGTGTCAACCAAATCATCGATCCTGGTAGTCACCTCTCATGACAAACTGGTTACTGAAGATCAATTCTAACTCAGATTGTCAGTTTACATCTGTCTTGGTAGGGTAAAGTGGATTTGAAGGTTCTAAGTGATTTCAGTGTCCACATAACATGACCTAACAAGGGTTTGTCAGATCTTGTAAAAAGGTATTACCTGTAGTAAAGATCTGTAGTATTTCAATGAGACAGTGACTACAGAGACCTAATCATCCCTCTAATAATCAACAGTGATTAGGGTTTGAACTTGAAACATGGGGGCCTAATTATTAGTTTTAAGGGTCCTAACAAGCAATATGAGGGTCCTGTGAAGTAACAGTGTACATTTTGATAATTTCTGGAATGCATCATTGATCATGTGGATTGATGAATGATATAATACACGTAACTGCTCTGAAAGAAACAACTAAACACTTAGCAAAGTAATAGAATGAATGAATGAGTTTAGTTTAATGCTGTTTTAAGCAGTGAAAAGTCATAGATGTCTTGTGGGTATTATGAATAATACTGTACATCCCTCTGTACACAGTGAATTGTTTTTTTCTGGCCGTTCTCTACATTTCTGACTACTGAATGAACATTTGAATGTCGTGTAAGACCCTGATTTGTCAAGTCTGAATGCCTTAGATGAAACTGACACATCAGCAACACTGACTGCAAGCACTTCTTTTGTAACTTGTAGGGTGGGCGATAATACCTGTTAACCGATATACTGCAATTTGAGCTTCACAATATGATATATTGTGGTACATTTTTCGCGATCTGGTTCAACATATATGATCATCAATTTCCATGACAGTAATTAGTAATTTTTGTGATGGACTTAAAAATACTAATTAAATTTGTATTATATTATTATACAATAATAGACTTAAGAATGTTTCGTGCTCATATAATTGCATTTACATGACTCTTCAACCATTTGAATAAAACAAAATAGAATAGATTAGAATACAAATATAGACTTTTAGTACATCAGCTTGGGGCAAATGAATTAAGATGAGAGTTGGAACTGCAAATGTTTCGTTTCAGTATGAACTTGGGAGAAATAACTGAAATAGATTATTTGATTCTACCCTGCTTATACACAGTAGCACTGTCCGGACTCACAATATACAAAATATAAAGTCACTTACATGGCCATCCATCTTCAGAGTCCCTGCAACAGTAGCGAACAGCTATTTGTAGACCTGAAAGAAAAGTAATTATACAGAATAATACAGAAAATTTGGCCATGGTGGGCGAGATGGCTAAGGCGCCAGGCTAGTGATCCAGCGAGGTTGAGGTTTCAGGATTGAGCCCACCGGTGACCGGATGTAAAAACCTTGGAGTCAACTTTTTGTGCAGACTCTTTCAGTCTTGTCACAACCCGTTAGGATGAGAGAGCCATACTAAACTCGATGTGCCTAGTGGCAGCAAGAGTTGTATACTCCCCAGGGAGTTGAGATTGAAATACGAAGTGCTGCTGACATTGACATCCAGTGATCGAGGGAAAAATACCAGCGCCTTGAGCATGCACTAGTGGGTGGTTATGTGCGTTATATAAATATCCATCCTATCTATCTATCTATCTATCTATCTATCTATCTATCTATCTATCTATCTATCTATCTATGTTCTATTTACTGTTATAGATATTTATCAATATACATTGTTCACACAGGCTGAGGGTCAGTGGGAAGTCTGGTGGTTAAAATGTTTGCTTGTCATGCAGAAGAGTTCAAGACCTGGGTTCAATTTTACAAATGGGTACAAAGTGTGAACCCTTTTTGGGTGTCCTCGTTCTAATATTGCTGGAATATTGTTAAAAGCGGTGTAAATCAATACTCAGTCACTATCCCACCACAACCTCTGGGTGAAGATCAAAAGACACATCCATAGAATGCACTCACAGCCATCGACTTTCAAATCTAGTTAGAGATGAGTGAAGTTTGGGCTGATGAGATGATATTTCAATTATAAAAAAATAAACACAATGCACGACAAACATTTACTTTCCCGTGATCAACAACATGAGCATCAATCTACACAGTTAGAATAGGATCACATGTGTGCAACTACAGGACTGACCACCCGATCTTGTTTGTCACCTCTTATGACAAGCATGGGTTGCTGAAGATCATTAAAAGGTGACTATGCTTGTCGTAGGTCAGACTCACTGACTTGTTTGACACATATCATTGTTTCACAATTGCGCAGATTGATGCTCATGCTGTTGATCACTGGATTGTCTGGTCCAGACTTGATTATGTACAGACCACAGGCATATAGGTGGAATATTGCTGAGTGCGGTGTAAAACTAAACTCACTCACTCACTCCAATGATACAGACATACTTACGACAAATGAGAAAGTTTGTTTCTCAGTGTCACATACCGATTACACACATTCTCTTGAGACCTGTGAAGGTCCCGGGGTAGAATAGGCCTTCAGCAACCCATGCTTGCCATAAAAGGCGACTATGATTGGTGTAAGAGGTGACTATGGGGATTGGGTGGTCAGGCTTGCTGACTTGGTTGACAGTCATCAGTTCCCAATTGCACAGATTGATGCTCATGTTGCTTATCACTGGATTGTCTGATTCAGGCTCAATTATTTACAGACCGCCGCCATATAGATGCAATATTGCTGAGTGAGTGAGTAAAACTAAACTCACTCACTCATTCTCTTGAACACATGAAACGTCGACAAACACTAGAGTTATCTCCCTTACAATAATTAGCGCTTGATTTGCCCAAAAAAACCATAAAAGAGTCGCCTATACAGTTAAGTCCACTCTTTGAGGGTGGTATGATAGTGCATTCAATGATGGTGTCTTATGCAGCCAGCAGGTGAGCATGCCAAGTGTATATCTTAACGTTGGGACTAACAATCAAGAAAGTCACACAATGCAGGTCCTGCAATGTGACATATCTCATACACGTTATCAATATCTGATCAACCAACAGACTTGTCAACAACGCGATATATGGCTTTAAGAGAGACCTGATCTGTGAAGGAACATACTGTCAGGATTTGTTTCCCATCGCAGTGCTTTTCCCTTGTTGTTTGCATTATTTCATCGCTGTGTCAACAAATGTCTTCTGTGCGTTGATGTCTCAGCCTTTGCACAGTCGAAGTCACTTTGTGTCGAATCCTCTTCCGGTACTGACGTTGTCAAGAGTTCAAACCTTTTAGCCATCTGCTGATCACTGTATGGAGCTTACACAAACTCACCTAGACTGGTTCCGGCAAATCGACCTTTCTCTTATTGACAGCTAGATGTGCTGGGTCAGAGTGACCTCTTACAGATTAGCAGAGCTCCAGATAAGGCCGTATCTCCGAATAAAAAATATGCACGATACGGTAGGAAAACAAAATCAGAAAACGTAGCTCACACGCACCACAGCAATGGTGTACGGTCTAAGAATCATTTACGGACGTGTTTATCTAAAAAAACGTATTTTATCTGAAAAAAAGGTATTAATTGCTTTATTGTTTATTGACCTGTTTACACGAGAGTAGCGATGTTGTGGTCCATATATTAAACGAAACACGAGATTACTTACACGCCATTAAATTACATTCAGAACTCAAACTTTTCCCAGTACTCTTGCATTGAAAATATAGGGCGTACATATACTTCTCATGTTGAAAAATTATCTGGAGTCATGGATTAGACTTACGCAGACGTATTTTTCCAAACCACAAAGCAGACAAACCATAGTTCTGTATGATTTATGTCTGCCCACTAGTGTTTTGTATCTGATTGAGTCAGATGTCATAATTGTTCTACATTTTGTTACTCAGAGTGAGAGGAGTGAAGGTCAAGAGGTCATTATTAATGTGAATTTATTCTCCTACCCTCATCCCCCCTACCGCTACCTACAATTAATTACATTTGTTTTTAACCGATTTAACTTTTTTTGGTGCATTTTGTCCGTGATGGGTTCTACTGTTGAGTGTAAACAGCTTATAACACTCATCGTAAACGGAGGAGGTGTCTACATAATCGTACGTATAGTTTCTATGTAAAAGAACTACTTTAAGTGTAAATGTGTGTTTTACTGGCTGTTTATTGTAATCGTTCTTAATTTCCTATACGACGACTATGTCCCTCGACAAAACAGATCTTGATATTTGCGAACCACGAATCGCAACAATCAATAGAAAACTGTCTTAAAGTTTCCTCTTATGGACGATCGATCTATATATTACCTATTTATGCTCAATATCTGGGCGCATTTGTGTCGACACCCTTGTTGTGTTGTTCTTTTGCATTTTGTATAATGTCACAACCACTTTGAAATGATTACACAATGTCATTTAGAAAGTGGTCAGTTGCAACATATGTCATATTTGGGATTTCACTTCTTTAGTAAAGTACAAATTCCCATCCAGGATTCGAACCCGCACCCTAAGAGTCAAGTACCTAATCGTCAGCACACAAAGGGATGGACTCAACCCCAAACGTTCTAGAATTTGTACCTTTAAAGTGAGTGAGTTTAGTTTTACGCCGCTCTCAGCAATATTCCAGCTATATGGCGGCGGTCTGTAAATAGTCGAGTCTGTATCACACAATCCAGTGATCAACAACATGAGCATGGATCTGTGCAATTGTGAACCGATGAGATGTGTCAATCAAGTCAGTCAGCCTGACCATCCGATCCCGTTAGTCGCCTCTAAGGACAAGCACAGTCGCCTTTCATGGCAAGCATGGTTCAGCGCTGAAGGTCTATTCTACCCCGGCACCTTCAAGGATCTGTACTTTTAAAGCATCGTTAATGATGTAATGCACTGACTAAAGGATTTTTATGGTTATACATACAAAAGCAGTTCCCATTGACCTCTGTAACACGTGACTGTGTGAATTAAAGCATTAAAGCAACGTTTGTGTTCTTATTACCCGATACTCCTTTTTGAGATACTCTCTCAAAAAAGAAACGCACGAGTGAATTGTATTTTTTCAACGCACCTTCATCCAAGTCGGTATACAGTATTTCATATGCAACTTTCGTGTGTTGGGTCTCTCTCTCTTCCTCTCTCTCTCTCCCTGTCTCTATCTCTCTCCTTCTCCCTAACGGTAACGGAGTGCATCTATGCAATGTATATACATTTGAACGCTTGAGTTTGTGGATGGTAAGTATACTTGAAATATGAAGATACTCACATCAAGTTTGGCCAGAACGCTCGAGATTCAAGTTTGGGGAGGTCAGATACATGGTGTTGATTCGAGCTGAAACAGTTCCTTTCGTCCTTCTGGTCAAAAGGCGAATTTATGTTTATTATTACACAACGAGTGGAAAGGTATTTGGCAATATCGTCTGACTTGACATCTGGAGCTATTCCACAAAGGAAACACGCGTACTGACGCGCACTTTGTCTACACCTGAATTTATTATCACTGTTCTTGATTTCATTTATATCTGGATCCTGTAGCAATAGGCCGGATTCCTCAGCTGACACTGTGAAGACCTCGCACTGTTGACTGTCTTATGAAATGTAGATGGTGCTTTACGCGGACATGTAAAGATGTTATCAAATTCTTTAGAATCATTCTCTTCAGATCCAGGATTGACAGTGTCATCTTGTGACCTTGGCAACAAAGCTTGTGCCTCCTCGTGAACGTTTGCAGTGCATGGGCTCTGGGCATGTTTTGCTTGAGTTTACCGTTACTGTTGTGTTTGTCACACTGATGTAAAACTCGATGGCGTTGGCTGTTTACTGAATATTCATTTACTGTAGCCACATTCTTGTGAGAAGTTGTAGATCTTTGCTTGCCTTTATCAATGTGGCCCATTGTGACGGGTATGCCCTGTGAAGGGGGAGGGTTGTTTAGTTCTGCAATTTCTGCATTAGCAATGCTATTTTTTGCTTCGTGAGGTGAGGGGCAAAAGGTTAAAAACATTTGGCCATGCGCTTAGTCAAGTTTGACGTATTAAAAAACGTTGTATTGCTTTAGCACAAATCCTTACCAGATTTTTTAAGGTTTTGAAATTTTGACTCAAGGCTGGTAAAGTTGCGTTCATTACTGATATATCTTCTGATATTTACCGTTGATTTTCTTCAAGTGTTCTGGAGACCTCCTTCAGGGAGGTGACGGCACTCTTGAATTCTGTTATTTCACGGGCACTATCGTCTCGCACGCCGTATTTATTGATCTCAACGTCATACATGTCCCTTTTTAACTGTATGATTAAACTAGCTTGAGAGGTATTGCACGTGTCACTATTGTCTTCAAAAAGTAAGGCTGACTTACGTCATTGTCTACGTACACTGAGCTGCTAGTTTGTGGACATAACTTCATGCTCCTGGACACCTCCTCCTCCAAGTTAATGGAGTCATTGACATTTTCTCGAAAGAGGTAACCTCATGCGACCTGTTGTCCGCCATCTTCAACGAGTGTTGCTTTTGGAGAGTCTGCGGTTTGGGAGAATTTCATTTCTTCCCATTATGACTACTCCTAGTTTGACTACTCGTGAACATAAACCTATAATGGAGCGACCCTGCACTTAATAATGAACTGTACCTCTGTAGCCGATTAGTCCCAGTTTGTCTACTCTAAATCTGTAAACCTATAAAGGAGACTCCCCGGGACTACCTATAATGATTAGAAGCCAAGTGAATCGGGAATCTTGAGATCATTCATTGTTTGATTTTTGGAGATGACTCCACTAACTTGTATTGTAAACTTATAGTACAGGTTGATTGTTTTGAAATTTGGACATGAATCCTCCAACTTCCCTTCAAACTATTAACTGCTGAGCGCAAAAATATTCTCAATCATTTTACTTGGGAGACTGTAACAGTTGACTGTTGTTGAATATCCCTGATTTTACTGAGCGCGATTATGCCGTAGACTTCGTTGCCCTGTGGGGCTGTAAAGGCCATTCCCTGAATCAGTTTAAAACCATGATAAACCTAACAGACACTCACAATTACTTGATTTAAAATTTTGGGACTAGATTTTGTCAAATCATCCATTGTCACCTCAAGGTCGCCTGTACTGATCTAAACGCAGACAGATACAATCGACACATACTCCCCATCAAACGTTTATATTCGCTTGTGTAAATATAACCACTTTCTTCAGACAACTGTTATAAACTAAAATTTGCAAAATACTAGTATTACATACTGTTTACAGCTACTTTTAAACATGAACCGATGTATTGCAAAACAAATTTGAAGCGTTCGAAAGATCATTGTCATGAATTCAATAAATGATAAAAATCAGCGAAAAATGCCCAAACATCCACGTGCTCATGATAAAAAATGATCCCACAATTTGATACATGGTTTATGAGAATTGGAGATGTGAGAAAGTTTTTCCTTACTTCCTGGAGTTTCCATTGTATACTATTCAAAGACATAAACCGTTACAGATATCAGAAAGTATGGTTAGAATTAGAAGACTGATTGGTATTAATCCTGTCTTACATAGCAATGCAGGTCTCTCATTTACGGAAAGTATCTTTTTTGAAATGTGTACATATCTATATCTCTCAAACAAACGTTTTCTCAGTTAAATTCTGTTGTACATATCGTAGTTTTGGAAGACGACCTTTCCATGTCGGATAACCTGTGCACAACAATTTTCTTGAATGAATAAAATATGTTTCAATCAGTTAAAACAATCAAAACCCCTGTTTTCAAATTCGAAAGTAATTCCCAGAGAAACAGGTTATCATTTAATTACAACGAAGTTCTGTTTTCAAAAAGACTTCTCAATAATGTGTTTCAGTCTCACTCGAACTGTCAAGGCAGTGGACTGTTCCATTTTATACCCGTAAGTGTTACCCTAATTAACCTCCTAGTTTAGGGTCTGTCAAATGGATGTCTGTCAAATGGGTGTATGTCGTTTGGGATATAATCTGGTATACCTGTCGATAATTATGCGTTTAGTCAATGTCACCAGTAGTGGAAACCTGTTTCACAACAGCGAGTTCAGCAGCCAGTATTAACCATTGCGCAACACCACTGTTGCTCCACCCCGACATTTCGAAACCCCCTATCCCCCTGTATCTGTTTGGCTTTTACAATATGTAACTCTGACCTAGTTAACGTGTCCGGACGTATCAGTGCTGTGGGCGAGTGTAAACACCGTCTTGTGTGACGGGATAGACGTACAGTGTACGCTGCAGACGGTGAACAACGGTAAACTAGCTGAACGTGCACCTTTCGACTTGTATCCTACTTTAGGGCCATTCTACAACATTGCTGTTAAATTGGTTGTCTCATCAAGGTGACAATGTCCAAGTTAGAAGAGGTCAAGAAAGAAATAGCCAAGTACGACTATGTCCGGCTGTCGCTTTGCGACCTGAACGGCACTTATCGAGGCCAGCTGGTTTCGGGACGCCATGCAGCGAGTTACTTGGATAACGGGCTCAATTTGTTTGAAGGTAAAACAGCTTACCACCCACTTTATACACCTGGCTTTACTGTCGTTAACGTTGGTGTAGTGTGTTCACCGCTGAACCTGGCGTTGTAATGGTGAGAAAAAGTTATGGTATTTGCTGTCGAGGTTGTGAAGTTGGGTATATGAAATAATGCCGTTGGATGTCGAGAGTGTGATGTCGGGTATATGTAATATTGGTGTTGGATGTTAAGATTATGAAGTCGGGTATATGACACGGTGCAGTTGGATATCGAGGTTGTGAAGTCGTTTATGTGAAAATGCTGTTGGATGTCAAGACTGTGAAGTCACTATGAGTGAGTGAGTTAGTCTTACGGCACACTCCAGCTATATAGTGGCGATCTGTAAATAATCGAGTCTGGACCAGACAATCAAGTGATCAACATCACGAGCATCGACCTACACATCTACAATACGATGACATGTGCCAACCAAGTCAGCGAGCCAGACCACCCGATCCTGTTAGTTGCCTAATACAAGCAATCCGTGAATATGCGGGATAGAATAGACCTTCAGCAACCCATGCTTGACCATGCGTCAACCCATGCGTCAATACTTGTCGTAAGAGGCGACCAACGGGATCGGGAGGCTAGTTTCGCTGACTTAGTTAACACATGTCGTCGGTTCCTAGGTGCACAGATCAATACTCATGCTCTTGGTTACTGGACTGTCTGGTCCAGACTAAATTATTTACAGACCGGTGCCATATAGCTGGAACATTGCTGCGTACGGCGTAAAACTAAACTCACTCGCACTCACTCCTAAGACAAGCATGGGCTACAGAAGATCAATTTTAAATCGGGTCCTCACACGTCTCACTGTTCAGAACATGATAATGAAGATGCACAGACCATCATCCCGGTGCGTCTAAGCAGTGATGTCCGCTGTCGAGGGCTTGATGCCGTTGTAATGATGCACACTGTAAGGGCCTTGAAGTGGAACGTGTTAATGAGGATGGAGAGTCAGAGAATGAGTGTAATTCTAAGCCGCTTTTAGCAATATTCCAGCAATACCACGGTAGGGGGACACCAGTAAAGGGTTTCACACATTAGTCCCGAGGTTGGGAATCGAACCCGGGTCTTTGACATGATGAGAGGACGCTTTAACCACTAGACTATCCCATCGCCCCATGATGATATAGAGGTTGTCATCTGAAGTAGTAGAAGTAGTAGTAGAAGCTGTCGATATTGTGTGACAACGTATAGTGAGTGAGTGAGTGAGTGAGTGAGTTGGTGAGTGAGTGATGTTAATTAGCAAAATTCCAGCAATATAACGGAGGTGGGCTTCAGACATTTTACCTATGTGGGGACATATATGCACATGTAGGTACTTAGGTACATCAGAAAGATTTGCCATAAACCTTTATACATAAGAATGCTCTTTCATTTTTTTTTTCAAGACACGGGTAGTAAGTAACCGGTCTGTATGTAAAATGATGCAGTCCACAATTAGTGAGTGGGTTTAGTTTTACGCCTCTTTCAGCAATATCACGGTCGGGACATGCATCCGTTCCCGTGTTCAGACATGGATAAGTAGCCCCCACCAAACTGCAATATTTGGTAACATATTGAGCGTTTTGTAGTCGTCATTATTCACAACAATATGCTTGTAGATCATAGGGTGATATTATTGATATTACTGCTCTCCAGGTGGACAGACCTCATTAACCTTTGAAGACAATGACTTTTCAGCCGATGCCAATATTATCGTGAGAAAGTGAAAATCGACACTACAAACATCTATGGTTACACTGAATTCCAATTCCTTGTTTCATAACAAAATGGTATTTAGAAATGAATTTTAATTTTAAACTTTAATAACATCGTATTTCTATATTTTATGGCGAGAATTAGACAGCATGACCTTAGCTAAGACGTCACAGACTGCCTCTGTTTGATAATGTCGTAAAATGATTCACAATGCATCTGGCTTACTGGTTACACATGTTTTTTGTGTATATTCGGGATAGTTCTGTAACGCAGAATGCGGTTGATACATTATCAGTTCTGTACCAGACCGCCAAACTATTCTAGCGGCAAAGCCTTGTTTTGAGATTTCCACGAATTCCAGATTTCCATATCTCAGAGCTCGGTGTACGACAGAGCACTCTGCGCGACGTGTTTTCACGGATTAGAAGGAGCGTAGTGTCGCAATACACAAGTACTTAAATATATGAAAAAATACTAATTAATATTTATGCATCCAGTTAGAATGAATTAGTCTAAAAATTATGGTTGCGCAATAGGACGGAACCCAGTCAACATGAACCGAGATGTGTAATTAATGTTTTGAATTGACAATAAGTCAATGAGTGAATTTAGTTTCACGCAGCTGTCAGCTATATTCCACCTATGTGTAAATACTCGAGTCTGAACCAGACAATCCAGAGGTCAATAGGAGGAGCATCGATCTACCCGACTGACAGGTGTCAACCAATCCCGCAATCCTGACCACCCGATCTCGTTAGTCGTCTCTTGCTACAAGCAGAGTCCCCTTTTGTGGCAAGCAGGGCTTGCTTAAGTCCAATATTCTACCCCTGGTCTGACAACAGCAAGTATTGCGATCAGTGTTAACAATACCGCTATTGCAACCACATCATGACCTTTTGAATTCCCCTGTCGGTTGATATAGCACTGACCTACTTACCAAGTCCAAGTGTAGCTGTACTGCCGTTTCATCGTCACGTATCAAAGATAGACGTACAATACACGGCAAACACCCATAAAGTGATCGTGTCCTCCCCGTTCATATATATGACACAACCGATATATACACTTAAGTACTCTGTCCTCAACACCCGTGAAGGTCCAGGGGTAGAATAGGCTTCAGCAACCCATAAGAGGCGACAAACGGGATCGGGTGTTCAGGCTCGCTGACATGTCATCAGTTCCCCATTGCGCAGTTTGATGCTCATGTTGTTGGTCACTTGATTGCCTGGTCCAGTCTCGATTATTTACAGACCACCGCAATAAAGCTGGAATATTGTTGAGTGTGGTGTAAAACTAAACTCACTCACTCACTGTCCTAAAAACTTAAAAAAAAAAAAGAATTTGTTTGGCTTCAGCTTTGAGCCGTAATTTCAGTGAATGAGTGAGTGAGTGAGTGAGATTTACGATGCACTCAGAAATATTCCCGCTAAGTGGCGGCCGTCTGTGAATAATCGAGTCTGGACCAGACAATCTGATATCTGTCAACCAAGATAGCGAGCCTGACCACCCTATGACATTTGTCGCCTCTCATGCACGGCAAGCATGGGTTGTCGAAGATCAGTCGTAACCCAAATCTTCACTGGTTTGTCGCAGTATGTAGAGTAATGTTGGGGTTTTCAGATTGTTATAATCTAACGAAGCTTTGATGCCGGGTTTGTGATGTTGGAGTATGTAATGTAACGATGTCTGATGTCATGCTTGTGATGTTGAAGTATGTAATGTAACAATGTTTGATGTCGATTTTGTGATGTCGGAGTATGTAACGTAACGATTCTTGATGTCGAGTTTAGGCAGTCGGAGTATGTAATGCCAAGCATGGGTTGTCGAAGATCAGTCGTAACCCTGATTGTTATGATGTAACGAAGCTTTGATGTCGAGTTTGTGATGTCGGAGTAATGTAACTATGTTTGATATCCAGTGTGTCATGTCAGAGTATGTAATGTAACGATATTTGATGTCCAGTTTGTGATATCGGAGTACGTAATGTAACGATGTTTAATGTCGTGTTTGTTATGTTGGAGTATGTAATGTAACAATGTTTGATGTCGAGTCTGTGATGTCGGAGGGTGCAAAGTACCGATACTGATACTGATGCTGATATCAGATATCAGGCTGTGACAACTTAAGTCATTGCCTCTGGGCCTATTTTGCACGGGCACGAAACTGGGTACGTGACCACAAATATGGTTCCGATAACAGACTTAACTTGAGATGTTCCACTGAACCGCAACGGGGTAATGACCAAAGGCATTTAGTAGTCAGGGCTTAGGCCGTGTGACCGGTGCCAGTTTACACTTTTCACGCAGAGGTTTCGAATCCCAACAAGGGTACAATGTGTGAAGTCCATCTCGTGTTTCCCACGCCGTGACATTGTCGGAATACGTGACGTAAAACTAAACTCACTTACTCCTCGTTCTCAGAGGATCTTCTCAAGGGGCATTGTGTTTCAGGACATTCATATTCCATAACGTAGCCTGGGGCTGTGGAGTAGCTTAGTGGTTACTGCGTTCGCTTGTCACGCTGAGGACCCGGATTCGAGTACACACACGGATACCATGTGTGAAGGCCATTACCGGAGTCCCTCGTCGTGATATGTCCGGGATATTGCCAAAAGCGGCGTATAACAATACACAATCACCCACTCACTCACTCACTACAACGTGCCTGTCTGGCATGACATTTCGCTGACCAAATGTCATAGCAACAGAACATGACTGGGTTCTTGACCGGCGAGTAGGAAACAGTCCATACCTGCCAAAGAAAAGCACACAGAAAATGTAGAATGTGTGTTACTGGAGGATTGGAAATGCAATTGCAGGGACGACATGGGACCTTATGCTCAAGATATGTCTGGACGGCTTTGGAGGTCATACTGATATAGTGACATACATCATACGTGATTTGTGAAAGTGGTAGTGATGACACAGAGGTGTTTGTTTGATTTTGTTATTTCATTTCAAGTACCAACATGATTGGAAAAGAACAGTTTGTTTTATGAGTTTTCAAACGCATTTGTACTTTGTACATTAAATGTTTATGAATGCAGGCTTGATCTCGTCACTATATGGCTGGAATAACGCCTGTGTGACGTAAAGCCCAACTCGATATACATTGATAATGTTTTTGATCAGGTGTTTAGAACATAACATTATTGTAATTCAGATAACTGAAATATCCCCTTGGGGCTAACCTCAAGTCTCATTCTGTAATACTGCCTCTAGCTTACCCTAGTGACTTACGATTGCTTTAGGGGTTTGTGAAAGGGGTCCCTAGGATATAACCCGTGAAGGTCCCGGGGTAGAATAGGCCTTCAGCAACCCATGCTTGCCATAAAAGGCGACTCAGCTTGTCGTAAGAGGCGACTAACGGGATCGGGTGGTCAGGCTCGCTGACTTGGTTGACGCGTGTCATCGGTTCCCAATTGCGCAGATCGATGCTCATGTTGTTGATCACTGGATTGTCTGGTCCAGACTCGATTATTTACAGACCGCCGCCATATAGCTGTAATATTGCTGAGTGCGGCGTAAAACTAAACTCACTCACTCACTTAACTTGAGAGATCGACCGTGGGAGCGGTGCCAGTTTACACTTGTCAAGCAGAAGATTCGAATCCCAACACGGGTACAATGCTTGAAGCCCATTTCGTGTTTCCCCCGCCGTGACATTGTGACATGGGACTTCATGCTCAAGAACTGTCTGGACGGCCGTGGAGGTCATACTGATATCGTGACATGCATCATACGTGATTTGTGAAAGTAGTAGTGATGACACAGAGGTGTTTGTTTGATTTGGTTATTTCATCCCACTAAACTCACTCACTCACTCACCCTAGGATATAAGCTGAAAGGTGAGGTAAATGTGTTTCTGATCCTTAAACTATTTAGGAATACAACTCGTTCAGCAGGATCCCGAATAATTCCCAGGTCATAAACATCCCCATCGCCCTCATTTTATGTAACATGAGGTATTGATACTCACTATTTAAATGCCCTACAACGATTCGATCTGATAGTCGGACGTTTGAATCTCCTAAACCACCTGGTGCTTAATGGTTTCAATGCTGTCAAGTAATGTTATTTATGTCCACATTGCAGGGGTCTTGTTGGCCGGTCCAAGAACAGAAAAAGTTTTCATAGATCACCCAAAGATGTTCAACTTTGGCAGCATGTTGAGCTACCCAGACCCTGACACGCTGAGACCAGTCCCTTGGGTTGCTGATGGGGTCAAGGTCGCTGAAATGTTATGCGAATCTCGGTGGAAGAAGGGCGGTGTTCCCCAGGAGGCGTGTCCACGATACGTTGCTAGGAAACAGTTGAAGAGGTTAGACGAACATGGATACAAATTGTACTCTGGTTATGAAATTGAATTTAAAATGATGCACAGGGATACAATGGAACCTGTGTTTTATGGCCAAGATGCTTACAGTCAGAGGTTACTTCAAAAGCAATGCAAAACGTTACTTCACTTTGACAAAAACTTAAAGGAATCTAACATTGATGTTGAGCGGTATCATCCTGAGTTTGGTTCTGGTTTGTTTGAAGCTGTGACCAAACCGAAGTATGGCATAGAGTGTCCCGATATGGTCTTAAACTTGAAACAGGGCCTGATGGAGATGTCTGATGTGAAAGATGTAGTTATCACTTTCATGTCCAAACCGGAACTGGACAACAAAGCAACAGGAATTGGTGCCCATTTCAATTTTTCACTCTGGAACCAATCTGGAGACAGCCTGTTCTATGATGCTGACGCTCCTGATAATTTATCTGTTATGGCAAAGCAGTGGATTGCTGGCATCATGAAACACAGTAAGGCACTATGCGCTTTTAACAGCCCCACCGTCAACTGCTACAGGCGGCTTCACCAGCCCTTTTTCCCTTCAGCAATATTCTGGGGTATAGAAGATCGTGAGGCATGTTTCCGAATTAAGAATGACGGTCCTTCCGGTACATACATCGAAAATAGACTTCCCAGTGGAAAGAGTAACCCTTACCTCATTGTGGCGTCTACAATCGCTGCAGGGCTGGACGGTGTAATCAACAAACTGGAGTGTCCACCGCCGGGAAAGACAGAAAAGACAGAGAACCTGCCAAGAACACTGTCTGAAGCTCTTGAGGAACTGGAACGGGATGAAGCATTGGTAGATGCCCTGGGCAATGAACTTGTGACTTGGTTCGTGAAATGCAAGAGAGATGGGGAGATTGCAAAATATAAAGACTTGCAAACTGACGAGGAACGATTTGCTCGAGAGAAAGAGGCCTATTTTCTATGATGAAAAAATGACGGAATGTGGCATTACTGTTTCTCAGAAGAAAATGGTGATGCAACTTGTTGTCGACGTTACTGGAATTTTACTGAGTTAGAAAGATAGCAATGGTGCGTTTAGTAAATATCTTAGTTTCTTCTCTTTTTCTGACCCGAAAAAGTGCCATTATCTTGAATTCATTCACTATATATTTGATATCAATACCCTGTCGTGTAAAGTTAGAAATGTTGATGCACCATAGTGTTCACATTTTGTAGAAAGTTCAAAGAAACAATATGTGCTGTTAGGTTTGTGTACGGACTGATCTGTTCTCTTTAACACTGTGTTTGGTTGCTGCACGAAAATAACATGAGAGGGGTTGAAATGTCGGTACCGTCTTTCTTGGAACCCAAAACAGAACCATGGGTACTGAACGATGTTGCGTGTTGATAATCATTCATGATCATAAGTACATATAGATTATATCTTCCCTATAGATCTATTGTCAGAATTGTTCTTCAGGAACCCGTGCTCGTTAGAAGCGACTAACGGGATCAGGTGGTCATCGTATCTCAATTGCATAGAGGGATGGTCTTGATGATGATCACTGGATTGTCTGGACCGCCTCCATATACATGTAGTTGGGATGTTGCGTGATTATGCAACAAACAAAAGCTCGTTACTGGTGGCAGTTGAAGGTCTTTTTGTGTGTGTGGATCATCGTCATTGCTTTCTCTTTTCCCTTCGTAGTATTGTCCATCTCTTATTATTGACGAAGGATGTGGGGACATCCCCAAACACCATGCTCGCTCGAACAGCTGTAGTGTAGAGTAAGTGAGTATAGTTATATGCCGCTTGTATCATTGTCATTGGTACTTCTACCTTAATCCGACATTTCTACACAAATAGCAATAAGGGCTTCATATTTGCTTTAGAATTGTCACTGATACATATTTGTAAAGATGGAGAATGTGGGAAGTAGACACCGGGATTATTTTTGAAACGAAATGGCTACACGATGATGTATACTTATTGATAAACACCTTCACTTTAATGGCTATTGATTGCCTGTGATGGAAAACGTGTTGATTGCTTGAAGCTTAATGTATTCAAACTATTTAACCTTGCTTCTATTGGAACTATAGAAATAAATCATCGGTAAAAAGAAAGGGGTAGTCCCTGTTTTCATCAAAAGTACATATTTTGTCACCTTCGTGCCTACAGAATCGTACTACACAAAGTTGCATGGGGTCGTCATATTAAAGTGAGTGAGTGAATTTAGTTTAACGCCAATTTTAGCAATGTTCCAACAATATCACGACGGGAGACAGGACAAATGGGCTTCACAAACTGTACCCATGTAGGGAATCGAAACCGGGTCTTCGACGTGATTAACGGACGCTTTAACCACTAGGCTACCCGATCACCCCTCATCATATTAAAGGTAATGTACGTTTTGAAATACTATTTCAAGAAGACACATTTAATGAAACAGTGTCCGTTGACACGTAAATCACTATGACATCAAACACGCAGCCCATAATGCTTTTGATCACCCGGGAGTATGAATGTTCCTACTAAATACTAATAGGTCCAGAGATAATGAAAGCGTGGATATTCGGTGTGAAGAGCGAACCCAAAGAGGGAGAGGGCACAGTGACAGGGTGACTTGTAGTTTGTTACACTTGTGGGCAAACTGACTGAGGTCTGGGAACTGGGCTGACGACTCCAAGCGGTCACTGGTCTCCTGCACTTGGCATCAATGAGCAAGATAACACCAGCATTCGGCCTCAGGTACACATCCAGATGTCACTCATGTGGCGAACCCCAGCCATGTAGGACAAGGACATAGTAGGAATCTTTGGCAACATTGTAATCTGGACATCTTTATCCTTGGCAATCTCCAGCAGTACATGCCATCTCTGTGTATATTTGCCTGCAAACACAGAACATATATTGTATCATTGTTCTGAAATACGGGATATTTTCCTCATTCAGACCAGGGCTACTCTACAACACCTCTACATGTATATAGGCTCCCTGCTCAGATTTACAGAAATAATTCAGACTTATGAAATAGAGCGAAACAGAACATTTCTTATGTTTTACTCAATAACGAGAATTTGAAAAGCTGTCTCAGTTATATTAATTTTGATCTCCATTTTCAAGTTGTTAGATAATTAGCATATGACTTTAACACTATATGAATAGCTCGTCCTAAATCAGTCACGGTTTACTTGATAAGCGCTATGTACTAATCGTTAAAGATCACATATACCCTAGGGGCTGCAAATATATAAATCACTCGCTGGCATCGTCATAAATGAAACCCCGCCATTAAAGCTACTCATTTCGATCTTTAATTACCTTAAATCGATCTTTTTGACAACAGTGCACAATTCTCAGCCGCAAACGAAATTTTAACCAATCAGAGCGGCGTGTCTCCGTGGCTTAAAGTGAGGTACAGATATGAGGGCCCATGCAGAATTCATCTACAGTTCAGGGGGTAAAATATTTCGTTTACAGGTTTGTACAAACCTGAAATCGCGACAGCTGTTGTGAAAAATGAAAGCTATAAGTTGTCACAATCTACTATCATTTAGTTTTGTCTCCTGCTTTGCCTAGTTTCCTAGTTACAACCCTTGGTTTCATAGACGATTCTGCCAAAATCACTTGATGTCGCTAGGTTATAATCCGTGTTAGTTGGTATAAACCTACATTTTATGTCTATGAATATACATTTACTAATCCATACTGAATACACTCTGTCGTGTCCGTGTTCGTGCAGGGATAATCTACAACATATAGGCTCCCTGGTTTGTGTAAAAACAACACCCTTCTTTCAAATACCGGATACTGTGTCTATTCAAACACTCGACCTCAACCTTTGTCAAATCGTGGATCGGGAGGAATCATATTAGCTGTGAAAAGACATCTGAGAGACTATATATCTGTGATCCCAAGGACAAATGATATATCTTTATGGTGTAAAAGTTCCAAGACTTATCTCAAATTCCCATCTGATTTAATCATAGGATGTGTTTACATGCCGCCAGAAAACAGTAAATATGCAGATAAAGAACACTTGATATTGTTAGTATGTCTACACTTACCAACTATGCCTGCATAACTGGTGAATTTAATGCTCGGACAAAGGACTCGATTGTACAGTTTTGATAGATTTTTTAGGGATAATGACCTAACTGACGAATTCCTATTGTACTATAAAGTGGAAATACTTAGTGCAAATAATATCAACATTGAGAGACATAACATTGACAAAATTGTAAACTCATATGGTTATATGCTCTTGGATGTGTGCAAAAACAATGGTGTGTATATTGTTAATGGGAGAGTTGGCAGAGACAAGGATATCGGAAAACATACTTGCAAGAATGTCAGTGTTGTTGACTATTGTGTTGCCACGGCCGAAATCTTTCCTCATATAGAGGATTTTGAAATATGTGACTTTGATGGAATATTGTCAGATGTTCAATCAAGTTAAGATGTGAGGTGAAGGTATGTAATCTTACACAAATAAGTGAGAAGGGTACTGCATGTTTAAAACTGAATCCATAGGAATCCTGTAAACGTGATGTTTATGTAAACCAGTTTGATAGTAATGTATTGCATGAAATCAGTAAGCTAATTGACTCTGTCGATTATAGTATTGTATCTGATTGTATAAATGGAATTACGAATGTCATGTCACAAGCACTTGTTGACGCAGCCAAGAATACATTTGGGTGTAAAACTATCCAAAAAGGGGACAAATCAAATCATAAACCATGGTTTGACAAAACATGTAAACTGGCCCGAAGGAATTACCATAAGCACAAAAGATTGTATGGGTTACATAAAGGCAATGTTGAAAGAGGGCTATTCATTGCGGCCAGTTAATTCTACAGAAAACATATGAGAAAGTCTTACAAATTATTAAAAAACTAATGTACACAGCGGTTGCGTGAGACAAACTGCAGTGACCCTAAAACGTTTTGGGGTATCCTGAAATCATTTGGTAAAAGCGCAAATCAGCCGTGTGAAATTAAAATCGACACATTATTTAACCATTTTTTAGCCTGAATACCGATGTCCATAACGAAAATGTAGGAATGAGTGATGTGTTCTCAGCTGACATAGCCGTGTTAGACAGTCGGATCACTGAAGCTGAGATTACGGCATGTACGTAATGAATATATCAAAGCCTCTACTGAGGTAATGCTACCAGCCTATGTTTAATTGTTTAACCTGGTGCTAGATCATGGGGTTTTTCCTCAAGCTTGGTCAGACGGTTACATAAAGCCCATTTAAAAAAAGCATGGGTAGCCAAGCCGACCCCAATAACTACAAGGGGTTATCCATTGTTAGTTGCTTAGGCAAGCTGTTCACGGCAATCCTATCCAAGCGCCTTCAAAATATCAAAATATGAGGAAGAAACTGTTTTGTGTTTTCATCGATTTTCGTAAAGCATTTGATACTGTCTGGCGCTATGATCTCTGGCTAAAACGTATCAGCAGATCGCCTCTTTTTATTAAGTTTCAAATTGTATACAGGCATGATTAGAAAGTAATTATGATTATAAGATGAAATATAAAGACGTACATTGACTAGTGTCTACATATACTGGTGAGTGAACGTTTATAAACCAAGTGAATTTAGCAAGTGAAGAAATTTATCGCGCAGTGTTGTCACTTCGACCCCCACTTCGCTTCTGTGGAAGAAGTCGATATGTTACAAGATGTGTCATGCAAAATCCCTTAAGTCATTATTCAAATACATATTTAACTACTAGTAGAAAGTAGTTTTGATTTTCTAATTTGATAAAAACAAACCATAATCTCAATAATTTTAACGCACTTTAGCAATATTGCTCAAAAGCATGAAATTATCGGGCCGTAGATGCGTCCAGGGTATAGTGGAGATTTATCGGAACGAACATTTTGGAGATATCGAGGATGAGCATGAAGCGGCGTAAAATCATACTTATTCGCTCACTGCAGTACACGTGTACATGTATCATGCATAATCTGTTCCTGGTTATTATGTACAATGCTGATCAGATGTCTGAATGCCCCAAAAGATCATAAACAAATTGTAAATCATCTATACCATAAAATATATGTTATATACGGGAATTCCTGATAATCTTTCACCTTATGAAGGGTAAAGAAGTAGCCCAGAAACTTTTCCAGAAAGTCTTTAGCATAGATTTTTTTTGTTTCACCCCTAAACTGTGATACGGGAACACTGTTTTACTGTCCTTTGTCGACAAACATTTAATTTTAGTTAAAGATTGACTGTGTGTTTCTTTCGTTGCATTGAGGTATGAAACTAAAAACCAATGTGCAAACTGTATGAATCCGCGTACCGAACTTTTCAACGTCGGATAATTAGTGCACAGTCCTTTTCTTGAGTGATCAGCAGGGAGCCTATATAGAGAGGGAGGAGAAACTCCTCGAAAAGCCGCTGGAATTATGTCTAGCCTCGTCACGTGACCAGTGTAGACAATATGGCGGCAGTTTAGTATTTAAGATTGATCCCGGTTTATTTTCAACACCTGATTACCTTCGCTGAGTGTTGTAACAACTGGAAACCTATATGTAGTGGATATGTTAACTATTTTGTCACTTCAGTTTAAGTCAAGTAATTGTTATTAGTGTCAGCATTGGGACAGTAGATTTGTAGTTAAGTTTCAAGTCGGTATGTTATAGCTCACTGGCTTCCTTTCTCGATTCACCGCGAAGATAGACTCAATTAAATCGATAAAAACATTTTTCACACATTCGTTTAATTTTTAGAAGGGAAGCATACCTTTAGTTGGAAGCTAGTTGCAAGTAGTAGTGATAGTTTTATGACTGAGAAAATGGTTACTTTGTATTTGAGGTGTGTGAAAAATGTGACATATCGCCTATCTGTTCTGATCCGCCATTGAAATACTAAACGACGTTGTTCGAGTGTTCCTAGATATTGCTTCAAAAACATCTTTCACATGCACTTTTCATTCTTATCAGGGGAATATATTATCAGGTGTAATGTGTTTGCAAGTCATAGTGATAGTTTCATCATCTTAAAAATCTGTTAGGGTGTATTAGAGGTGTGTGAAAAATATGACATTTCATTGATCTATTCAGCCATTGAAATACTACTCTGCGTTGTTCGAGTGTTCCTAGATATTGCTTCAAAACATTTTTCACATACACCTTTCATTCTTATGAGGGGAGTGTAGTATCAGGTGAAATGTGTTTGCAAGTAATAGTGATAGTTTCATCATCTGAAATACCATGTTATGGCGTATGTGATGTGTGTGAAAAATCTGACGATCTGATCTGATCCGTCATTGGTGCTGGTGATGCATAAGGGTTATACTTCTGTAACTTCTTTCTTTCGTGTTGATCTTAATATTTTTTGTTGATCTTTAATTTGAAAGGTGTTTATAACGCTTTGTGATAATTCTAAATTTTCTGTTTTTGAGTGGTGTGTGACAGTGTCAGTTAACATTTTGTCAATGTCCACATTCAGTAAGATATCTGAATTAAATATTAATGCAAACAAAAATGTCTCAATGTAGATTTTTTAATTAAAAATACTGCTGATGTTAACACATGTGTTACTTTTGCATTCTTAAACATGTTTTGGGAGGAATGACAGTGGCGTATCATTTATTCTTTTATTCATTCACATATGTACTTCCTTTTTTCTTTATTTCTTTTTTTATTCACTGATAATTCTTGCTCTTAATTCTCATTATAATTCATTCATTCCTTGTAAAATTCCTACTGATGCAATAAACTGGCTGAAGTTCTGAAGCTGAAGTTGTGTTAGGAACGAGCCAAGTCACTGTGTGCGTTGGAGCATGACGAGACACAGGTTAATTAGTACACATGGTAAAGAAAGCAAAAGAGTGACCTCTCTCTGTTGTAGATTATCCCTGGTTTCAGTCTCTCAAGTATGGTGGCTGAATTGCGCCATCGCTTTCTCGCCTTAAATTTGGTGGCGACATGAGACGAGAAAGCGATTACACGAGACGAGAAAGCGATAGCACGAGACGGAGAGAGCGATAAAGTGATAAAGCGAAAAAGCGATAGCGCGATAAAACGAGAAAGCGATATAACAAGGCGATAAAGCGATAGAGCGAGAAAGCGATATTTACCTTAATTCTGCCCTGTCTGCACATGTCACATTGCCTGTGTATAACCAGAGACCATACAAAAGAGGGACGGCCCTCAAGCCAATGCACGAAACCATCAGCGCTGCGGCTTGTACTGCGCAGCCTATCCGGAAGCTGACTGAAACGTGTGTTCAATTCAGTCATAGATTTCGCGTATTTTCATTACAAAGGTAAGATGTAATTTTTGTCATTTATACTTGTGTACAGACTTATATTTGCAATAGTGCGTCTGAGGTTTAGTTGGGGTGCTAAAGCATATACATGTCTTTGTATTTGATGAATGCTGTCATGTGTGATCGTTGTTCTGTGAGGACAATGGCGACGGCGCAAAATCGGCGAAAATCCCGATTTTGATTTTCAATAACGACTACTAATTCTCAATACCAGTCCTTAGTTACCGGGATGTAATAGAAGCAGATTAGCTCAAGCTTGGTTTAGTGGTATTTATAAGTCTGTGGAAGTCGCGTAATTCATTATTTACGCTCATGCAATACGACGAAGTATGAACGTTTTCTGAAATATTTACTTAATTTTCGCACGCTTTCACAATAACAGCTTACTACTAGCATTTTTAAAATAAAATTGTGAACATTCACGGCGATTTCTTCTCTTGTTTGGTACCAAGTATATATGGCTACGATCGATATTTTACTTTTGATGGCTTTTTTACGTAAACCCACATTTGCATCATGTACTGCACATTTCAATTACCATGTAGCAGACGACACAGCATTCATTTTGTTTATTAATATGACTCGAACATATATTTCATTCATTCTACAAAAGTCTGACACACTTTTGGGATGACAGTAATTGTACATATTTTCATTTTTGTTCATTGTGATGAATATAGTTGCAGCAAATATCCATATTTATCATGAATTAGTATATTTTTCTCTTTTTATCATTATTCCTCTTAATGAAGTTTAATTATGAGTTACATCACCTTATTCAAGTTTATACTGATATAATTACACCAATCAAAGCATAAACATATTATGTTTTCTTGTAGATGTCCAGGAAAAAGAAGTTTCAAGGAACAGTTCTTGGTTATTGCAGGTAAGTAATAATGAAAATAATATGTTCAAAATGATGTCTCTGTTAACTAAGGGTGCACACCAAAGAAATCATTTTATTGAATGAAAACTTGTTGATAAAAAAATGATAATTTGCAGTTATTGGTAGTTATTATTCTATTGGTATTTGGATTGTCCTTTACCTGCAGAAATAAGTTTAAAATATCAAAGCGTTTGTATAATCAAGAATTAATATTGCTTCTTAATTTTTCTTTAATATCAAAATGGTGCATCTCCTTTTTTCAGTTCAATAGATGCAATGTGTGACAGAGCATGGAAGTCATTCTTCATTGACCTCACCGATGAACGCACAGATACCCGATGCCCACAAGAAGTTGATGGTTGTTCTGCCATAAATTATGCGATTTAGTTAAAACTGCGCGAAGATCTAAATAAGTATGATCTCTGGTATTACTTAATCCAACGGGAAGCTGAATCCCCATTTGTTTTAGTCGCATAGAAACGAAATGCACATGCTTTCAAATTCTGTGGCATTTTTGTAATTAATCTTTTAGTTTGTCCAGGTAATAATCCAACAATAACTCCAAAAACCGAAAGTGTTTTCGTTGAAGAAAATGAGTGTTATTAAAAGCCTGTGAAAAGAATAACAATCATTATTGTTAAATCACTAACTAGGCTGTTGAAGACGGAGATGGTGACAAATTGCTGGTGTTTTCGACAGAAGAAGCACTCTCAACGTTACAGCAGGCTGATGTCCTCTTTATGGATGGAAGTTTCTATTCGTGTCCAAGACCTTGGCATCAGTTGTACGTGATTCACTCTCTCACTGGCACTACTATGATTCCCTTAGCTTTCTGTCTCATGCCTGATCGTCAACGAGGTACCTACTGTAGACTTTTTCATGCGCTGATGTCAATTATTATTCTTAATTCACTTACTATAAGGTGTGCATCATGTATAGCTACATATATATCTAAATATAATTACCTATGTATTTAGCTGAATAAATGTTTATGAACCCGGTACAGCTATAGTTGTTTACGGTGCTGTTGGAACGTATGTGTAAGAGTATGTTGATGAGAAACTTGGAGTAGTCACAATGGGAAGATATCGATGGAACAGTCTAACATTGATGAAGGGGAGAGAGCTAGCAACCACTGGACTGGAACAAGTTGTATATTGGATGGGTAGTCAAACTGGGAGTAGTCATAATGGGAATGAACCATTAATTCCTGGCTTACAATTCTTTATTGTCACTTCCCTTGATAAATGGCACCATTGTTATCTCATCACTCATGCGTGGATGAACAATCCCTGGCTTTCATTTGCCCATCCACCCTACCAGTTTAGCGCTAATTAACTACCAGCTTCCCATGTTATCTTATGACTGTTGTTTCAAATGTTCGTATATAGCTTTCCGTTTCCTAGTTTCTTCATACATCTGATGAAAGGAATAAGAATATGCTTCCCAACATCGTGTTCCACAAATAAAGAAGTATTTCTCTTCAGCTATTTACTTGTACTTTTTATTCCATGGGCTAAAGCTACACATTTGCAGTGAGCCATAAAGACGAGTATCAGGAAGTGAGATAATACCTTGCAAAGCCTTAACAATCAGTACCTTCCCTAGCCCCCATGTTACCGGGGTAACACGGTCAGTACCTTCCCTAGCCCCCATGTTACTGGGGTAACACGGTCAGTACCTTCCCTAGCCCCCATGTTATTGGGGTAACACGATCAGTACCTTCCCTAGTCCCAATGTTACCGGGGTAACACGGTCAGTACCTTCCCTAGCCCCCATGTTACCGGGGTAACACGGTCAGTACCTTCCCTAGCCCCCATGTTACTGGGGTAACACGGTCAGTACCTTCCCTAGCCCCCATGTTACTGGGGTAACACGATCAGTACCTTCCCTAGTCCCCATGTTACCGGGGTAACACGGTCAGTACCTTCCCTAGCCCCCATGTTACCGGGGTAACACGGTCAGTACCTTCCCTAGCCCCCATGTTACTGGGGTAACACGATCAGTACCTTCCCTAGTCCCCATGTTACCGGGGTAACACGATCAGTACCTTCCTTAGCCTCCATGTTACCGGGGTAACACGATCAGTACCTTCCCTAGTCCCCATGTTACCGGGGTAACACGATCAGTACCTTCCCTAGCCTCCATGTTACCGGGGTAACACGATCACTACATTCCCTAGCCCCCATGTTACCGGGGTAACACGATCAGTACCTTCCCTAGCCCCCATGTTACTGGGGTAACACGATCAGTACCTTCCCTAGCCCCCATGTTACCGGGGTAACACGATCAGTACCTTCCCTAGCCCCCATGTTACCGGGGTAACACGATCAGTACCTTCCCTAGCCCCCATGTTACCGGGGTAACACGATCAGTACCTTCCCTGGCCTCCATGTTACCGGGGTAACACGATCAGTACCTTCCCTGGCCTCCATGTTACCGGGGTAACACGATCAGTACCTTCCGTAGACCCATGTTACTGGGGTAACACGATCAGTACCTTCCCTAGCCCCCATGTTACCGGGGTAACACGATCAGTACCTTCCCTAGCCCCCATGTTACTGGGGTAACACGATCAGTACCTTCCCTAGCCCCCATGTTACTGGGGTAACACGATCGGTACCTTCCCTAGCCTCCATGTTACTGGGGTAACACGATCAGTACCTTCCCTAGCCCCCATGTTACTGGGGTAACACGATCAGTACCTTCCCTAGCCCCCATGTTACTGGGGTAACACGATCAGTACCTTCCCTGGCCTCCATGTTACTGGGGTAACACGATCAGTACCTTCCCTAGCCCCCATGTTACCGGGGTAACACGATCAGTACCTTCCCTAGCCCCCATGTTACCGGGGTAACACGATCAGTACCTTCCCTAGCCCCCATGTTACCGGGGTAACACGATCAGTACCTTCCCTAGCCCCGATGTTACTGGGGTAACACGATCAGTACCTTCCCTAGCCCCCATGTTACCGGGGTAACACGATCAGTACCTTCCGTAGACCCATGTTACTGGGGTAACACGATCGGGGTTAAATTGGTCTTCAGCAGCTTATGCTTGTTGAAAGGGGTGACCAACGTGATCGGGTGGTCAAGCTGGTTGACCACATGTCATCGTAATCCAATCACGTAGATCGGTTCTCATTATGTTGATCACTGGATTGTCTTGTCCAGACTATCGATTATTTACAGAACGCCACCGTACAGTTGGAATAGTGCCGAGTGCGATATTAAACAACAAACCAATCTCCCTGCTACCCACGTGGTTTTACGTTGGCAAAATCCTCTATCATATTCTCTCTGGACGTCGGGCTTTATTGTATCAGTGATGGAATGTTATACACCCTGTGCCTTTCATCAGGACCTGTACATATTTCAAACATATATATTTCTACACATATATTTCTTGTGGTAAAAAGGTATTGTTTCAAATGTATGTGTCATAATATTATTATTGCTGTCCATAAGCTTGAACATAAATCGATACTTCAACAAACTGTCTCTCCTCATTTTCAGACTCTAGACTTGAGACAGTGCCACAATTCTTCGACGTGGTAGGTGTGTTAAACGAAAACGTCATATAATCATCACTTTGGGAATAATGCACTATATAATAAAACACCTGTAAAATATAAAACTCACATATTCATAGTGGTGTATTAATGAACATTAGATGAAGAAATAGCAAAGACAAAGTCAGGCGTTTTTGCACCTTTTACTATGTTGAGGGCTTTATATTGTTGGGAGTGTAGTTTATCATAATTGGTAGGGGATAAAGGAGGTGTAAAGATGATACGTGTTTTGTAGATGTGAAGGAGGGTTTATTTGTCTGCAACCCAGTGAATGTCACCTGTTGCTCTTATTAGATTCAAATAGTTTTAACATAAGTTGACCAAATTATAAGCAAGATAATACAGGTAGATAATTATATATATTGAACGACCTTCAAGTCCTCGTCTGACAACGAAAATGTTACAGACTTGAAAAACGTCAACTGGATACACGCGTCACCAATCAGCTTATCAAAGTCTATGCGTTCACGAGCATTTGTATCCTTTGAGATATGTACATGTAATACATGTATACAGAGATAGGTAAAACAGTGTATTCATAAGTTGCGATGGCGGTCAGATATGGCAAACGGAATGTTTTACACATCAACATTCGACATATAAATGTCATTTAAACTGTCTCAATCATATATTCATAACATACCTTTAGTGACGATATGTATGAGATGAGATAAACGTGATACAGACGAAAGGGTTGTTATTTACATGGACACGTGACTTCACCGTACATCATGCATTGTTAATGAGTAAACATCAATCAATTTACTGAACAAATTTTATTCACGTATATACAGTAGAACACGGATATAACGAACTCCAAGGGACCAAGGGATTTAGTTCGCTATATCCGTTGTTCGTTATTCACGTTTGACCGCCATATTGGCTTGTAGAGATGAAGAGACACGTATATACATGGGCTACATATTTTTATTCTTGTACATTGACATTAAAATTCTGATTTCATTGTTCAAATACATTATCTAGAACATGTTTAACAATCACAACAATTTCAACAATATAACACTTAACTGCGTTTAACATAGTCCACAATTTTGCTCTGCACGCCACGTCCTGCCGATTTCATTTTGTTGACTGCTGCTCATACATCTGCTAGAGAGTCAAAAGTAGAATTGTCTGATCCTTCACACACAAGCAGATGACGCTGTGTCTCTAATGCTGCATTGGCCTCAGCAAATGATGGCTTCGGACGAGGTTCATCATCTTCACTGTCCGAGTCGGGAGCAGGTGCACAGGCAAGGTGCGCACATTCTTGAAGCATCTAGGCTTTTCTGACTTTCCGACGACTAACAGCGTAAGTTTTTCACTTCCACTCATGTTTGCCGCTACCAACAATGTTATCCTCTCCTTAGAATTTTTTCCACCACTGCATTTTTCACTGTATAAGACTTTCCTGCAGTATTGCACATCACGTGCTTGATAACAGTGTCTACACCACAACGTCGCAAATAATTTAATAAAGAAGCTGCACATCCATAGCCCTTTCCCCATTGCTCAGCACACCAACTCCTAAATGCCACTCGAAGTTCACTATGGTCAGTTTGACCAACCTTTAAATGCGTACTATTTCAGCTTTGACTGGACGAGCGTCTGACTGCATCGTTTCATTTGCCTAGGACTGTGCCTAGACCATGGACTGTGGAATGGTTCTTTTTCTACATTTTGGTACGAAGGTGCTTTACTGTCAAGCGCGTCTGTTCGTTCCAAGGGTAGGAGCGACTTGGGTTCATATAGGTGAAGATCGTCAGTTAATAAATTTTATCATCTTTAATAATTCAAGAAAATACAGCTGTATTTTTGATAACTGTGAAATACAACAAAGGGACATAAACATAAATGGTTCCAGTTTGTTGGACTATTGCTAAGAGCAACGTAATCTCATCTCACTCACTTAATCTGGGTTGTTGCAGTGATTTTATATTTGGATGAGTGTTTGGATGTGGTTGAATATACCGTATTGGGTTGCGTTAGTGCTGTCACAATGCCTTATTTATTCCGACACGCTGGTCACACAATATCATATATTTACTGTTTGGTGTCACTAAGCTGGTTAAGGCAATTCCAGTTCAGTGATGGCATAAAATATGTAATTCCTTTTGTCACTTCACAAAATGAAAGTTTCCGGTATTTCACCATATGACTGTTGAATTCGTATGAATAGTATGCCAAAGGAAATCTACATCTATCTTAGACGAATCTCTAAACGTCAAGTCAAACAACATCATTCTTGGACAAGAACATTACTGAAAACCATATAATACCATTAAGAAACTACGTATGGCGATTGAGCTCCAGTTTGTAGTCAATCATGCCAAGACAGGACTGAATTGTGGGTAATATCGATTCTCGCTCTCTCGCTTTCTGACTTTCTCGCTTCCTTGCTCTATCGCTTTTTCGCACAATGATTTCACTTTCTCATCTCGCGTTATCACTTTCTCGTTTTGTGGTATCGCTTTCTCGCCTCATGTTATCGCTTTCTCGTCTCGCGATATCACCTTCTCACCTCTAAAATTTAAGGCGAGAAAGCGATGGCCCTAATCAGCCACTATACTCAAGACAGTGGACTATTCCATTTCATATCCGTAGGTATTACCCTAATTAACCTCCTTCAGTGTCTGTCAAATGGATGCCTGTCAAATGGGTGTCTGTCGTTTGGGATATAATCTGGTATACTTATAGATAATTATGCGTTAAGTCAATGTCACCAGTGGTGGAAACCTGTTAAGTCCGTAACATTTAAGACAGTGTCACAGTGGTGGAAACCTGTTACACAACAGCGAGTTCAGCAGCCAGTATTAACCATTGCGCAACACCACTGTTGCACCACCACGACAATTCGAATATCTGTTCGGCCTTTACAATGTGTAACTCTGACCTAGTTAACATGCCCCAACTTATCAGTGCTGTGGGCGAGTGTAAACACTGTCTTGTGTGACGGGATAGACATACTGTATACGCTGCAGACGGTAAACAACGGTAAACTAGCTGAACGTGCATCTTTCGATTTGTCTCTACACCTTAGGGCCATTTTACAACACTGCTGTTTATTGGTTGTCTCATCAAAGTGACAATGTCCAAGTTAGAAGAGATCAAGAAAGAAATAGCCAAGTACGACTATGTCCGGCTGTCGCTTTGCGACCTGAACGGCACTTATCGAGGCCAGCTGGTTGCGGGACGCCATGCAGCAAGTTACTTGGATAACGGGCTCAATTTGTTTGAAGGTAAGGCAGCTTACTACCCACTTTACACACCTGGCTTTACTGTCGTTAACGTTGGTGTAGAGTGTGCACCGCTGGACCTGGCGGTGTAATGGCGAGAAAAGAAAGTTATGGTGTTTGATGTCGAGGTTGTGGAGTTGGGTATATGAAATAATGCTGTTGGATGTCGAGGGTGAGACTTCGGGTATATGAAATATTGGTGTTGGATGTTAAGATCGTGAAGTCGGGTATATGACACGGTGCAGTTGGATATCGAGGTTGTGAAGTCGTTTATGTGAAAATTCTGTTGGATGTCAAGACGGTGAAGTCACTATGAGTGAGTGAGTTAGTTTTACGGCACACTCCAGCTATATGGTGGCGATGCTGTAAATAATTGAGTCTGGCCCAGACAATCCAGTGATCAACATCACGAGCATCGACCTACACATCTGCAGTACGATGACATATGTCAACCGAGTCAGAAAGCCAGATCACCCGATCCTGTTAGTCGCCTAATACAAGCAATCCGTGAAGATGCGAGGTAGAATAGTCCTTCAGCAACTCGTGCTTGAATAAAAGGCGGCTATACTTGTCGTAAGAGGCGACTAACGGGATCGGGAGGCTAGTTTCGCTGACACATGTTATCGGTTCCAAGGTGCACAGATCGATGCTCATGCTGTTGAACACTGGATTATCTGGTCCAGACTCGATTATATATAGTCGAATATAACTGGAACATTGCTAAACTCACTCACACTCACTCTAAAGACATGGGCTACAGAAGATCAATTTTAACTCGGATCTTCGCAGTTCTCACTGTTCAGAACGTGATAATGAAGATGCACAGGCCATCATCCCGGTGCGTCTAAGTAGTGATGTCCGCTGTCGAGGGCTTGATGCTGACACTACAAACAACTATATTTACACTGAATTCTGTTTTTTGTGTGTGTTTATTCGGAATAGTTCTGTAACGCACAATGTGATGCAATATCAGTTCCGTACCAGACCGCCAAACATTTCTAGCGGCAAGGCCTTAACTTTTCTTGTTTTGAGATTTTCTCGATTTCCAGATTTCCGTTTGTCAGAGCTCGGTGTACGACAGAGCACGCTGTGCGACGTGTTTGCACGGATTAGAACGAGCGTAGCGTTGCTATGCACACGTACTTAGATGTATGAAATAATACTAATTAATATTTATGCATCTAGTTATAGATGAATTAATCTAAAAATTCTGGTTACGCAATTTAGTTTATTTACGCAATTTACTTTTACGCCACTCAGCAAGATTCCAGCTATGCGTAAATAATCGACTCTGGACCAGACAATCCAGTGATGAACAGCAGGAGCATCGATCTACCCAAAAGGGAAAAGGTGACAGGTGTCAACCAATCCTGCGAGCCTGACCACCCGATCCCGTTAGTCGTCTCTTACTACATGCATCGTCGCCTTTTGTGGCAAGCAGGGCTTGCTTAAGTCCTATATTCTACCCCTGGTCTGACAACAGCAAGTATTG
This sequence comes from Haliotis asinina, assembly GCF_037392515.1. Lineage (NCBI taxonomy): Eukaryota > Metazoa > Mollusca > Gastropoda > Lepetellida > Haliotidae > Haliotis > Haliotis asinina. The sequence continues at coordinate 74,072,693 of NC_090280.1, forward strand.
CGATCAGTGTTAACCATACCGCTATTGCAACCACATCATGACCTTTTGAATTCCCCTGTCGGTTGATATAGCACTGACCTACTTACCAAGTCCAAGTGTAGCTGTACTTCGTAACCGTTTCATGGTCACGTATCAAGGTTTGACGTACAACACACGGCAAACAACCATAAAGTGATCGTGTTCGCCCTGTTCATATATATGACACAACCGATATACACACTCAAGTACTCTGTCCTCAACACTGTAAACAAACAGAGTGAGATTTACGCAAATATTCCCGCTAAATGGCGGCGGTCTCTGAATAATCGAGCCTGGACCAGACAATCCGATATCTGTCAACCAAGATAGCGAGCCTGACCACCCTATGACATTTGTTGCCTCTCATGCACGGAAGCATGGGTTGTCGAAGATCAGTCGTAACCCGAATCTTTACTGGTTTGTCGCAGTACGTAGAGTACTGTTGGGGTTTTCAGATTGTTATAATCTAATCTGTATCTACAATCTTTGATGTTGGAGTATGTAATGTAACGATGTTTGATGCTGTCTTTGTGATGTCGGAGTATGTAATGTAACAATGTTTGATGTCCAGTTTGTGCAGTTAGAGAATGTAATGTAACGATACTGATGTCGAGTCTGTGATGTCGGAGTGTGTAACGATACGGATGCTGATATCAGATATCAGGCTGTGACAACTTAAGTCATTGCCTCGGGGCCTGTTTTGCACGGGCACGAAACTAGGTACGTGACTACAAATATGGCTCCGAGAACAGACTTAACTTGAGAGACCCGTTAAGGTTCCGGGGTAGAATAGGTCTACAGCAACCCATGCTTGGCGAAAAAGGCGACTCAGCTTGTCGTAAAAGGCGACCAACGGGATCGGGTGGTCAGGCTCGCTGACTTGCTTGACACATGTCATCGGTTCCTAATTGCGCAGGTCGATGCTCATGTTGTTGTCACTGAATTGTCTGGTCCAGACTCGATTATTTACAGACCGCCGCCATATAGCTGTAATATTGCTGAGTGCGGCGTAAAACTAAACTCACTCACTCACTTAACTTGAGAGATCGACCGTGGGAGCGGTGCCAGTTTACACTTGTCAAGCAGAAGATTCGAATCCCAACACGGGTACAATGCTTGAAGCCCATTTCGTGTTTCCCCCGCCGTGACATTGTGACATGGGACTTCATGCTCAAGAACTGTCGCATTTGTACTTTGTACATTAAACGTGTATGAATACAGACTTGATCTCGTCACTATGGCTGGAATAACGCCTGTGTGACGTAAACAACAACTCAGCACAAATCGATTAATATTGATAATGTCTTTTGATCATTAGTTTAAGAACATAACATTATTGCAATTCAGGTAACTGGAAAAATCCCTTGTCGACGGCAAACAAGGCCCGCGCTGAATCCTTTCACGAAGCAATCTTTAAAAACCTTTAGTTCTCTAACACGCTTTGTGACAGGAGGCCCTAGAATATAAGCTGAAAGATGAGGTAAATGTGTTTCTCATCCTTGAACTGTTTGGGAATACAACTCGTTCAGCAGGTTTCCGAGTACTTCACAGGTCACAAACATCCCCATCGCCCTCATTTTATATAACACGAGGTAACGATACTCACTATTAAAATGCCCTATAACGATTCCGGGCTGGTCCCCTGGTCATACGATGCGATCTGATGGTTGGACGTTTAAATCTCCTAAACCACCTGGTGCTTAATGGTTTCAATGCTGTCAAGTAATGTTATTTATGCCCACATTGCAGGGGTCTTGTTGGCCGGTCCAAGAACAGAAAAGGTCTTCATAGATCACCCAAAGATGTTCAACTTTGGCAGCATGTTAAGCTACCCCGACCCTGACACGCTGAGACCAGTCCCTTGGGTTGCTGATGGGGTCAAGGTCGCTGAAATGTTATGCGAGTCTCGGTGGAAGAAGGGTGGTGTTCCCCAGGAGGCGTGTCCACGATACGTTGCTAGGAAACAACTGAAGAGGTTAGACGAACTTGGATATAAATTGTATTCTGGTTATGAAATTGAATTTAAAATGATGCACAGAGATACAATGGAGCCTGTCTTTTATGGCCAAGACGCTTACAGTCAGAGGTTACTTCAGAAGCAATGCAAAACTTTACTTCACATTGACAAAAACTTAAAGGATTCTAACATTGATGTTGAGCGGTATCATCCTGAGTTTGGTTCTGGTCTGTTTGAAGCTGTGACCAAACCGAAGTATGGCATAGAGTGTCCCGATATGGTCTTAAACTTGAAACAGGGCCTGATGGAGATGTCTGATGTGAAAGATGTAGTTATCACCTTCATGTCCAAACCGGAACTGGACAACAAAGCAACAGGAATTGGTGCCCATTTCAATTTTTCACTTTGGAACCAATCTGGAGACAGCCTGTTCTATGATGCTGACGCTCCTGATAATCTATCTGTTATGGCAAAGCAGTGGATTGCTGGCATCATGAAACACAGTAAGGCACTATGCGCTTTTAACAGCCCCACCGTCAACTGCTACAGGCGGCTTCACCAGCCCTTTTTCCCTTCAGCAATATTCTGGGGTATAGAAGATCGTGAGGCATGTTTCCGAATCAAGAATGACGGTCCTTCAGGTACATACATCGAAAATAGACTTCCCAGTGGAAAGAGTAACCCTTACCTCATTGTGGCGTCTACAATCGCTGCAGGGCTGGACGGTGTAATCAAGAAACTGGAGTGTCCACCGCCGGGAAAGACAGAAAAGACAGAGAACCTGCCAAGAACACTGTCTGAAGCTCTTGAGGAACTGGAACGGGATGAAGCATTGGTAGATGCTCTGGGCAGTGAACTTGTGACGTGGTTCGTGAAATGTAAGAGAGATGGGGAGATTGCAAAATATAAAGACTTGCAAACTGACGAGGAACGATTTGCTCGAGAGAAAGAGGCCTATTTTCTATGATGCAAAAATAAAGGAATATGGCATTGCTGTTTCTCAGGAGAAAATGGTGATACAACTTATTGTGTAAGTTACTGGAATTTTACTAAGTTAGAAATATATTGACGGTAGATTTAGCAAATATCTTAGTTTCTTCTCTTGAACTCATATATATTTCATATCAGTACCCTATTGTGTTAGAAAGTTAGAAATGTTGACGCACCATAGTGTTCACATTTTGTAGAAAGTTCAAAGAAACGATATGTGCTGTTAGTTTTGTGCACGGACTGATCTGTTCTCTTTAAAATTGTGTTTGGTTGCTGCACGAAAATATGAGAGGGGGTTGAAATGTCGGCACCGTCTTTCTTGAAACCCAAAACAGACCCATGGGTACTGAACGATGTAAATCATCTCAGGATAAGATGTCCTTAGCGCAATCTCACCTGGAGTCATGCCTTGGAACCCTGTTAAACAAGTTCCAGAATCCCGTCCTCCACTGACACAGGGCGCAACTCAAAGCAAACAGGTTGCTCAGTTCGTTGTGTCTTACGACCAGCAATGAGTTGCTGAGGATCTATACTCCGGATCCCCTCTCGGGATACGATTTGTCCGGGTCAGTTAATTAACTACTCAGAATATTCTGATCACAGGAGGTGTCTACTGTATTGGCTTTGGCATGTGGCGTGTGGCATGTGGCATGTGGCATGTGACTTGTGGCGTGTTGATGATCATCCATGATCATAAGTACATATAGATTTTTTTGCCTTATAGATGGAACGTTTGCACCCCTATCCATCTCAGATCTATTGTCAGAATTGTTCTTCAGGAACCCACGCTTGTTGTAAGAAGCGACTAAGGGGATCAGGCGGTCATCGTATCTCAACTGCACAGAGAGATGCTCATGATGATGATCACTGGATTGTCTGGACCGCCTCCATATACATGTAGTTGGGATGTTGCGTGATTATGTAACAAAGAAAAGCTCGTTACTGGTGGCAGTTGAAGGTCTTTTTGTTTGTGGATCATCTTAATTGCTTTCTCTTTTCCCTTCGTGGTATTGTCCATCTCTTATTATTGACGAAGGATGTGGGGACATCCCCAAACACCATGCACGCTCGAAGAGCTGTAGTGTAGAGTAAGTGAGTATAGTTATATGCCGCTTGTAGTATTGTCATTGGTAACAGGGCACTTCTACCTTAATCAGACATTTCTACACAAATAGCGATCCAAATAGCTTCCATATTTGCTTTAAAAGTGTCACTGATACATATTTGTATAAATGGACAATGTACGAAGTAGAAATCAGAACGCCATTTTGAAACGAAATGGCTACTCGATGATGATAATGTATACTCATTCATAAACACCGTCACTTTAATGGCTATTGATTGCCTGTAATGGGAAACGTTTCGATTGCTTGAAAGATAATGTATTCAAACCTTTTAACCTTGCTTCTGTTGGAACTATACAAATAAATTATCGGTAAAAAGAAAGGGGTTGTAACTATTTTCATCAAAAGTACATATTTTGTCACCTGCGTGCCAACAGAATCGTACTGCTCAAAGTTGCATGGGCTTGTCATATTAAAGTGAGTGAGTGAATTTAGTTTAACGCCACTTTTATCAATGTTCCAACAATATCACGACAGGAGACAGGACAAATGGGCTTCACACATTATACCCATGTAGGGAATGTTGGACGAACGCTGTAACCACTAGGCTACCCGATCACCCCTTATCACATTAAAGGTAGTATAAGTTTTGAAATACTATTTTATGAAGAAACATTTACTGAAAAAGTGTCCGTTGATACGCAAATCACTATGACATCAAACACGCAGCCCATAATGTTTTTGATCACCCGTGAGTATGAATGTTCCTACTAAATACTAATAGGTCCAGAGGTAATGAAAGTGTGGATATTCGGTGTGACGAGAGAACCCCCACTGTCCCACAAGAGCATCAAAGAGGGAGAGGTCACAGTGACAGGATGACTTGTAGCTTGTTACACTTGTGGGCAAACTGACTGAGGTCTGGGAACTGGGCTGACGACTCCAAGCGGTCACTGATCTCCGGCACTTTGCATCAATGAGCAAGATAACACCAGCATTCGGCCTCAGGTACACATGCAGAATGTCACTCATGCAGCGAACCCCAGCCATGTAGGACATGAACATAGCAGGAATCTTCGGCAACATTGTAATCTCGACATAGTTATCCTTGGCAATCTCCAGCAGTACATGCCATCTCTGTGTATATTTGCCTGCAAACACAGAACATACATTATAGCATTGTTCTGAAATACGTCACTTTTTCCTCACTCAGACCAGGGCTACTCTACAACACCTCTATATAAGCTCCCTTCTCAGATTTACACATATAATTCAGACTTATGAAACGGAGCGAAACAGAACATTTATTATGTTTTACTCAATAACGAGAATATTATATGCTGCCTCACTTAGTTTTGATTATCATTTTCAAGTTGTTAGATAATTAGCATATGAGTTTAACACTATGTGAATGGCCCGTCCCAAATCTATAACCAGTCAGAGTTTACTTGATAAGCGCCGTGTCTGTAGAGAGGAGTAAAGATTCCTCTATGATAACACACTAACCGATAAAACTGCTAGATATTTTTTGTCATTTCTGCATTTTCGAGTCTTTCAACGTACGAGGTAATCTCATGACTCGGGTGGGCAGGAATGGAGATGGCAGCATTTGTACGTTTACAAATTAGTCCGTTGAACGTGCAACCATATCTCGATCTATGGCAGCATCGGTGGTATTTACATCGGTGGTGTATAACGGAATTTATTCTGGGTAGTCTACTCATGAAAGGCACAGAATAAAGACTGGCCACCAATCGATGCTTCTCTTGGTTATTTGAAGGTCTTGCTAGGATATTATAATTATCCGAGACCACATATAAACCCTAAATGGTTACTATAAGGTCAAGGATATTTTATTTGCATTTAATACCTGCAAACAGTTACGGATGGGTTGTTTATCCTTCTTAGTATTGTCATGGTTAAAGCGCTAAGGTGAACAAAGGTCAGTAACTGAAATATCATACAATGTGATAATGTTCAGTACAACTCCATAGAACGGATCCTCATCAACCCATGTTTGCCGTAAGAGGAGGATCGGGTGCTCAGACTCGCTTGCAACGCATTCCTGTAGATCTATACTCATGGTGTTAATCACTTGCAGATTCTCTTGCAGACTCGATTATTTACGGGCTGCTGTCATGTAGGGGAATATTGTTAAATGCGGTATAAAACAACAAACATAATATTTTAGTGCAGATATGTCGTATATATGTAGGACGTCAGCATCACCTTCTTCTCGGAACTGCATCACTTGACACTATAGTGAGCAACACTGACACACAGTAGGGTTGTGTTAGGTGATTCACCAAGCTGATATACGGTTGGGTGGCATACATTGCGACGTGAGTCCACGAAACCGGCCTTATGCTCACTATTGTATATTTGTGTGTGGAACTCAAGAGAGTAAATATGTCAGCACACGGGTACTGGTATATAAGCAGAAGAAGATTTAGCTAGCTGCAAATCAATCGTGAAGAGAAGAATAAATATTGACTCCTTTATGGTACGACGACACTACAAGAAACAGGTCACAGTGAGTTCATTGGCGACAAGCGTGAGCTACCGTGGATTCAACCTCATTGGCAATGCATAGGGGTGTATTTGATGAAATGGGTGTCGCTTTTGCACCCGGCCCCGTT